>NC_048916.1:2069741-2369741 GCF_011077185.1 Oxyura jamaicensis | reverse complement strand
CCGAGCAGATGGGCATGCCACCGTGGCAGAGCAGAGCCCAGGTCTCCGAAATCCCCCATTCCCTCTCCACATCTGCTGCAGAGCCCCTTCGTCACGCTGCTGCCTTCCCCTTCCCACCTGGCTGGGCACGGCACCTCCCTGCAGGGGTGGAAAGGCGGCGGTGGGATGGAGGGGGGCACGGCGCAGTGCCGCACGGCTTGCCAGAGAGCAGAGACACACAAGCGGTGCTTAAAAACTGAAAGCTGTTACTTTAATTACGGCCTTTCTGCTTTATCACCAATAGCGTTTCTCACACATTCATCAGCAAACCTGGTAATAAATCAATCGCGGGTAGCCAGGAGCTGCAGTCTGGCTCCTTCCCCTTCTCTTCCCTGCTCCCTCCGAGCTCTCGCGCCATTAGTATGCAGTCCGGCACCGCCGGTCTCTGCATTTCTCATCGGCTTTGGGCTGGAAGCTGGTATCAAGCGGCTGCCCCCAGCACGGATTGCACGCAGCCGGCTTTGGCTGCGGGGATGGCAGACGTGCCTGCCCCTCGTGGGGCACGCGGAGGGACCCGCGGGGCCGTGGGGGTGCGGGAATGGGGCAGGGAGCTGGGTCCCCACGCTTGGGTGCAGGCACGGGCTGCTGTGCACGCTCCTGCTCCTCCTGCTCCTTGATTTGTGCCCCAGACTCGTGGCTGCAGGGCTGGGGGGCTGTGGACATGCTGGCTGGGCAGAGGGACGGCCCCCACCTCAATGCAAAATACCTTCCATGCACCTTATCACACCCGCTGTTGAAGCCAGATGGACAACTCGAGGCCAAGGGAGAACCAGGTAAAGGCGTTTTCCTGTCTCTTTGCTGTGTCCTGGCATTTGGGGCAGCCGCAGGAGGCAGGCTCTGCCCCCTGCCCCATACCCGAGCAACCCAAACTCGCAGGTGAGGACCAAACAAGCACCCAGCTGTGCTGCACTGGAGCTGCCAGGCTCATCCCACACCGATCCCTTCTGGGGACGCTGCATCCCCCTGGTGCCCTGTCCACGGGGCTGGCCAGGCTGCTGCAGGATTTGGCATCAGGAATGGAGAAGGATGAGGCCCTCTGGCTGTGGACTGGGCGAGCAGGAGGTTTGGCACCTGTCCTCCACACCAAAACCCCCCAGCTCCGGTGCTTCAAAGGGAATTAAATCCCAAACCCTTCACTTCTCCACTGTCACCTCCACGAGCTTCCCAGCTCCTTTTTTTCCTTTTTGGAGTGTTTCAGAGCTTCCCCCTCCATTAAGCAAACCCTGGCAGGTTCCGTGGCAGAGCAGTGCCCCGTGCAGCACGCCTTTCCCTGCCCAGATGTGGCCGGGCAGCGGTGCGGAGGGAGCGGGCACCTCACCTCCCGGCCCCCCCGCTCGGCACTGACCCCCGCTCACCGCAGCGTCTGCTGTGCAAAATTACTAGACGGGCTCCCTCCAATTCCTGGCGGAGTGAGTGTGCAAATCAAATTGACCTTGAGCACTAATTGGCCCTCTAATTAGCACTCTCAGCAGCCAAGCAGAGGACCGGGAGGAGAGCATCTTTCCAGAGGAGGTGGCAAAGCCTTGGCCGGGGGGGGAAAGGAGCAGCTCCCCTCCGCTGTGCGCTTCTGCGCGCGGTGAAAGGGCACATCTGCATGTTTAACTCTTGAAATCCCCGCCCCGAGGCTAACACTGGCCAGAAAAGCAAGGAGCACGGACCCAGGGACAGCAGCACCGTACAACCCGGCCACCCCAAAGAGCTCCCCCAGGGTTACGAGGGGCTTCCTGGGGTCACCCCAACCTGTCGCCCGTGGGGGTCTCGCCCCCGTCCTGCCCAGGGTTTGCGCCTCGGGCACGCACTGACCGCCTCCCTCCATCATTCTCTCTCCATCTCTCGCCCTCCCACGCCAACGCACGCGTTTCCCTCCACTTATCCCCTCCTTTAGCCCGGCATTAGGAGCTCCGGGCTTGACATTTTCATCTCTGATTATTTACAAGAGGGCAGATCCCCAGAACCGCTCACCGGTGATTTCCCCTCGCCGCCGGCTCTGCGGGCTGAGCTCCGCGCGGAGCCGCGGGGGCCAGATACTCACTGCAGATGTCGTTAATTCTGCAAATCCCCAAATCCCACCCTCCTGCCACCCCCGGCCCAGGGAACCCGCAGGCACCACGTGCTAAAGCTGATGGAGGATGAAGGCAGCCGGGGCTGCTCCCTGCCAGCAAAAGGGAGCCCCACGGGCCGGATCCTGCCTGGCCCACGCGCAATTTGGGAACAGGCTGCACACAGAGGGAGCGAGACTGCTGCCGCCCCGCAGTGAGCAGCTGAGCCCCTGCTTTGGGGCTGTGCTCAATGGAAGGACCCAAACCTTAGGCTGGCCCAATTCCTGTGCCAGCTCCTACTGCTGCGGGGCGAAGCTGAAGAGCAGCGCTGATGTGGGCACTTCTAGAGGTAAACCAAGCACGTACACAAGTCTTTTTGCCCCTGAAAAGAGCAATTGGGCACAAAGTGACGGCAAGCACCAAAAAACGAGGGAGATCCTGCTGCGATTCCTCCCGGGGGCTGCTGGCGAGTGGGAAACTCGGGTCGCAGCTCCTCTTGGAGCCGCCGTGTGGATGCTCAGCGAGGAGGTGAGGAGCAGAGCTGGCCTCAAATCCCAAAGCCGTTGATAAATCCCCGTCGAGCAGGGATGAAGTCCCAGAACAGTCACCGCCAGTGACCCGAGCAGCATCAACCCTACACCCGCCCTGCCCCTAGCGCTGCCCCTTCGCTGTTTTGGGACCAGTCATTTCGCTGCTGGCTCTTTCCTCTCCCCCTCCGGCGGTGCTCGGGGCACACCACCACGGGGCCAAACGCAGCACTCCTGCCCAAAGCACCGGTCCCCACCCCGCTACGGGTGCAGGAGCGGTGCGAGCCGCCCCAGCGAGCTCCCCATCCCACGGCACACCCAGGGAGCGTGGCTGGGCGCTCACCAGCTGCTGCTTTCCTCACCTAGTTGCTTCCCTGGCCATAACTGCTCCTTAATTATTTAATGGCTGTAAGATACCTCGAGACTTGCATCGGAAGGGAGATGAACTGCACGACCTAAAATTGGTCTTTTCCATCTCAAACTCCTTGCATTTTATCCTGGGATGAAAGGAGCTCTATTAGGCAAAGCATCAGTATTATTAGATTTCCTTGGAGTCCTAACAAACGGATATTAGATTATTACTGCAGATGCATTTCTAAGGCACTCATCACCAGAGAATCTGGGCATCAATTACACAGATTTAGAGATAAAAATGCTTCCCCCGGGAGAAAACGAGTACAAAACCCCTTCTCTTTTTGCCTCCCTTCCCCGTTTCTTCAAAATACGCTCGCTTCCCTCCCACTGCCTTCTGCAGAGCCAGAGCTGCTTACAAGGAGAGCGCTCCGGCTGACGGGCAACCCGAAATCTTTGAAACATCTGAAGCAGCAAAAGCTTTTTGTAAAGACTGGCAGGAGTCAGCTGAAGAGATTTCAATGTGCAAATGGACATAAAAAGATGCAAGAAGAGGAATGGAACGTCAGATTCATTGTTCTAAAGGACAAAGGGTTTGCTATGAGACGAGCTGACCCGACGGCCTGGCTCCAGCACCCACGGGTCACAGCACAGAAGAGGGTCCTGCTTCAGGGGAGAATCGGAAAAGCTGCAAAGTTTGGCAGCGGCCGCGCCGACAACGTCTCCGCTAATTCTGCGCATTGCTATTTCCATTATGCCAGCCCCTAGCAACACCACAGGAATTGTGCTGGATATCGAGCACACAAACCCACGGCTGGGAGTGCTTAAAGGCTGAAAAGATCAAAGTCAGAGAGCAGGGACAAGGAGAAGGGACCTGCCCAGGATCCCCCGGCCGGTGCCCAGCAGCGATCGGGGGCTCCTCACCGCCCCGGTCCTCGCGTGGGCTGAGCCGTGGTGGGACCGTGCTGCATTGCCCCTGCCCGACCCAACCTGCCCTGCCCTTCCAGCTTCCCTTGCTGAGGCCACAATAAACGGGCACTGCTGCACGGCTCTTCCCATCTGGGCCAGCTTCAGAGCAAAGCAAACTGGAAACTTCCCCCTGGCTGTGCCCCATCCTGCCCACTGCACTTACACCCCATAAACGCGTCACCGCCGCACCCACGAGGTGCTTCCAGCCTCTGCCTCTGCCCCGCTCACGCGGTGACCTGCCAGAAGGGGCGAAACCCCAACCCAATTTCCTCACCGTGTTCCCACCCGCTGCAGATCAGGCTTTGCCCTGCCTCCACGAGCCAAGCGCAGCTGCGGGCTCGTGGCCCAGCACCTTCACACCGCTGGTGGAGACACGGAGCCGTGCACCAGCCAGCGCAGCGGGGACAGCAGCTCCACCTCGGGGACAGGCTTGCAGAAGTGCCCTCTGCTCCCGCCCGTGGGCAGGACTCCAGCCTGGAGCCAGGACTGGGATCTCTCCCTGCAGTCCTGGCTCCGCCGGGTTCAGCTCTGCCCCCAGCAAGGCAGCGAGACGCTGCTCGGCGCGACGACATCTCAGCGACCACACACACCCGTACGAAGCCTTCCAGGCACCGGGCGCAACCTTCCAGCAGCAAACCGCCCTGACCTGGGTGATGGACCAGCCCTGGGGGTACGCACGATCCCGTCATCCTGCCCCGTAGAGAAAACCCACACAGCTGCCGGCCTCGCGGGGGAGGAGATGAAGGCGAGCTGGGCTCAGCTGGGACGGGATGTGCAGGGCCCTAGGCAGAAGAGGGAGTGCGGGCAAAGGGATTTGGCAACATCAGGGAGAGCACAGAGTGCTGCTGCTCTAAGCACAGCTGCAAAAAACACTTCTCTGCCACAGCGAGGGTCAGGCACCGGCAAGGCCCCTGCTCACCTCCCGCACCCCTGCAGCGCTCCGGCTGGAGCCAGGAGATGCTGTTGAAGCCCCACGTGCCCCCCAGCACCGCAGGCTCTGGTCCCCTTCCTCCCCTGACAACCCCAGACATGAGCCACCAGAGCGACTCCCTCAGCATCTCTGGTCTCTGCTGGTGAGGGAAATACCTCCTAGCAGGTCACCAGCTCGGCACATTCACAATCAAGGTTCTCCCCAGATACAAAGGCCCGCCGGCTCCTCCTCTCCTCTAACCCCTGCTCCACTCCTGCACCTCTCTGCGCTTCTCAAGCAGCCTCAGAAATCGATGCTCGCTAAACCACAGTTAGTTCCTTTGGTTTATTTATTATTTTCCCAGCTTGATCTCAAGCCTCCTTCTGCACAGGGAGAGCAGGGGAGGAATCACCCAGCACTTCACACGCACGAATGCTGTGCAAGGCGAGACAACGCTGAGAGGCGGGGGGGCAGGGGGACCCCCTTGGGTACCACCAGGCACGACCCAGTGGCGATGGATGCAACCCCTGGCATTTCTGTGTGCCGGCTGCTGACACATGCAGCAATGTTTGCCCAGGGTTGGACGGGGGGGGAGGCTTCAGGAATGCCAAAACTGTCCTCGAAACCCCTCATCCTGAGCACTCCTGGCTCTCGTTTGCATTCACCCCAAGGGGTGCCCGGTGGGGCCGGGGTGCAACCGGTGCCATGCTGCGGTTCTCCAGCACAGCCCAGTTTAATGGTAAGAACGGGCAGTCCCCAAACTCCCCCGCAGCGAGGACGGGGCACGTTTCCTGCCCCATTTTCTCCACCGTTGACCTCTCTCCATCGACCTCCCTGTGCGTTAGCCACGTCCTTTCCCCCAGCCAGATGTCGAGCGCTTTGGGTCGAGGAGCGCGTCTCTGCATCGAGGCGGGCTGGCTGGAGGCAGCTTTCCTTCCACTCTGCCTTCAGTGACTTTGGGCAAGCCACAGGAGCTCCCGTGCCCCCAGCAAGCACCAGCTCTTCAAAACTCTGCACTGGAAGGCCTCAGACCCACTGGGACATCTCCCAGATCCTCTCCAGCTGGGCTCGGAGGAGCCGTTCCGCAGCAGCCAGGCTCGCGTTTGCCATTGCCGTGGCCGGGACTCACCTTTGCAAAGTTAATTGCAAAGCCGGCAGTGCCGGAGCAGAAGGCAATCCGCAGGGCTCGTCGGAAAAGCCAATTCCCACAACGAAGAGCTGATGGGATTTCTATGCAGAAGATGGGCAGGGGTGAGGGAGCCGAGCGCGGCCGAGACAATCGCTCCACCGGCGCTAACGCGTGGATAAATAGCTAGTGCCGACATCTGCTGAGAAATACCTTCCCGTTCCACAACGAGAATTACCATCTAATAATATCCCATCTGCCCCCCTTCCTTCTCCCTCCCCCACCCAATTACCAAGCCTGACATTATCCGTCATCTTCCCTTTGTGTCGGCGAGAATCCAAATGCAGACGCCGGGAAATTAATAATAATTGTTGTGTCAGAATGCGGGATGTAATCAGGATGCGGCGTGGAAGCTAATACAAACACAAACAAATGGTATTTATCCTCCCGAAATATCCCTCCCCGCCTTTCCCTAAGGGCAGCTGATGATAATGCTCATGGAAGAGATGAATCAGTGCTAATATAGGGATTAGGAATGGATCCCAAACCCCAGCCTGGGCTGCAATCAAAAGGAGTGCTCTTAATTGAAATTAGAGCTGGGATTTCTGTGCCTCTGCAGAGATGGGTTAAGCCCACCGGGGCTAAACAGAAGGGAAAATAAAAATAGCATCTTTATTCGGGAACAAGGAAGAAGGTGGGCACTGATAAGAAAGCTTCTCTCCAGCTCTGGAGCACCTGGAGCGCGTCGGGCTGGGCAGGGTCGTGGTGCTCGTGCCCCATGCAGGAATCTCACCCCTTTTCCATTCAAACAGGACTTTTTTTGGATCAAACTGCACCTCCCTGGCTCTGGTGAAACCAGGTGAGCGATAAGCTCGGGTCCTGCTCCCTGCCTTCTCCTGACACTTCTTTTTAACCACTCCACAAGTGAAGCACGTTCTTTGCCCTAGCGCTCACTCCAGCTGAGACGAGTGCCCTCGATGTTATTCCTGCCCGCAGCCCGGGTGTGCAAGCACCAAGGTGAGGGACTTCAATTCCCACATCCCTCTGTGCCCAAGGGATGCCTGAACCGATTCCCCCAGCACAAAGACAACCCGCGATTCATTTAGGGATGCTGAGCTCTTCCTAAAGCGTGGTCCGGGGCAAGAGGGATGCTCAGGAGCCAGGTACTTGAGCGCGACACCTCACTTTCCCTCTTCCCATAAATCGTGGTGGTGTGGAAATCGCCACCCGCCCCCTCTCACCTCCCCCGGCCCTAATGTCACCCGGAGTGCCCCCTCTCCAGGGCTGTTACTCAAAGGAGAGCCGCACAGACGAAAATGGGAAATGAGGAGGAAGTAAGGGCCCGGCCGCGTTTCAGCCCCGCGAGCGTATTAGCGATTCCTCTGCTTTAATTCCAAATTAGATTGCGCTTCTAAAAACAGGTTTCTAAATTCCTGCCTGGGGAGCGGTGCCAGAGCCTGAGCCTTCCGCCAGCAAACACAGACCCAGAGGAGCGTCAGGCACGGCTCCAGCCCGTGCCGCCCGCTGCTGGGCCCCGCACGGAGCTGGCCCTGACCTCCCCGTGCGCTCCTCCACCTCCGGGCGGCCCTGCCCGGAGCTGGCCGTCAAACCCAGCATGAAAGCACGCTGCCAGGGCTGGGGGGCTGCCCCCCCGGCAGCCTGTGAAGCCCCCATCACCTGTTCTCCAGGAACAGCGGGGACGCCAACAAACGCCAGCGCCTTCAAAGAAGACAAAGCGGCAAACACGAGGCCTGACATCGCTTCCCAGCCCAGCTGCGCCGCTCTGTGATAACGCCGTGGGTTTTACAAGCCTCCTCGCGCCCTGTCCAGACTTTGATTTATCCCTTCAAGATGCAGAGAGCTCCGCAGACACCCAGCCGGCTGGAACAACCCAGGTTTTAGGGCGAGCTGGTCATACAGAGCCTGGGGTTCTGAAGACTGCCCGTAAAACACCTCGCTAGCTTTCATTTGTACCCTCAACGACGAGCACAGCAGCGATCTGTCGAGGCCAGCCCTGTATTACTCTAAGACTAGGCCTTCAGAACAGCTCCCAGCTCCAAAGAGCTTGGCTCGCTGCAGATTGAGACGCTGAATCCAGCACAGACTTGAGGCCGGTCCAGAGCTAAACTGATTTTAAATACAGGCAGCATCCCGGAATTCAGCGCTTTCACAGCCAGATGCATTTGGAGTTTGCCTGCAGCTGGACAGAGAGCACCAGCAGGCGTGCCCGGCTCCAAGCGAGCTCCCCGAGCTGCTCGGCGGGGCAGGGGCTCATCTCCGCCAACTTCTGCTCCCCAAAACTTGGCTCTGTGGTCCAACGGCGAAATCTGGCTGCCTCCAGCAGGAGCAGGCTTTATCTCCCTCCAAAGGCCCCGTGTACCTAACGAGACGAAGCGCGCTCTGGCGCTGCCTCTCCCGCTGCTAACCACTCGAAGCAGACGCGCGGCTGGACCGGAGCCCCGCCACCCGCAGCTGCTGGCGTAAATCATGATCCTCCACCGAAAGAGACCGAGCGGATAAGCAAAGCCCTTTCAAGTCCTCGTTCCTCCTCCAAAGCTGCCTTTCCCTCCCAGGCTGGATTTTCCCATCCCCTCCACCAGCACACGGCTGCACCGTCAGCGTCCCGAGGCTGGCCAGCCTCCAGCTCCTCCTGGCCGCACCGTCCCCTCGCCGGGAGCGGTGCTGCGCCCGTTTGATCCCTCTCAAGTTACAAATCGGGATGCAAAGGCAGCAGCGGGGCAGGAGCCGGGCGAGGACAAGCCCGCAGGACACGGCTTCACCGCAGCAACCCCGCGCCGACGGCGCTGGGAAGAGGGAGAGAGCGGGCGGAGGTTGGGCCCGGATCATGGATTGGTGCGAGCATGAAAATTCATTCATATGAATTTGGAATATAATACCTGCCACAAGATGTATCGCTGCTGCCACGCTGCAAGCCCAGATAAGGACACAGCAGTAACAGATGGAGGAACAAGGCACTTATCTTGTTAGCTGATGGATTTATCTCTCCTTCCCCCACCCTTCCCTACATATTCCATAGTGTGCGGAGCGCCGCGTTCCTCGGCAGAGCAGCATATGGAGCACGAATTGATTTCCTCCTAACACCCCCTCCACACTTTAATTCAATAAGAGCTAGAGTGGCGGATAAACAGCTTGTTGTGCTAGGAAAATTTCAAAACAGTCAAGAAAATGTCAAACTGTCTTTTTTATGAGTGCCTTTTTTTTCCGCTTTTTTTTTTTTCTATTTTTTTCCCCCTTTTATTTATTTATTTTTTTTGCTTTCCCTTTTCCTTCCCCCCTCGGGCTGGCAGCGAGGAGCTGGGTGCCCAGGGCTGTGTCCGGCAGGGCTGCGGGCACCGGGCGTCCTCCGCCAGGCCGCTTCGTGGCAGAAGGTGGCTTCGGTGCCATCCTTGGATGGGAGCTGGGAACAGAGCTGCTCTGGGTAAAAGATTAGGCAGATGGTTTCATCTGGCAGCTCCCTTAATCTCATTATTGGAGGGAGTGGAAGTTTTTAATGTGATCTCTCTTTCCTTCTCTACGCGCACCCCATTCGAAATGGCTTTTTTCTTCAGAGCAAAACCACGCTGCCACGGGGGGCCCTTTGTTAGGCACGAATAAAAACTTCACCGTTTTTTTCCCCCAGTTTCGGTGTGCTCTCCCTCTCGGCGCCTTATTTTTAGCACTGGAAAAAAGGAGGAATTATTAGAAAAGAGGAAAAATAAAGCAATTCGATATTTTATGGTTCTTGCTTAAAAACCCGGAGGGCTTGGAAATGCCAGGGATGAGCACCACGAGCCTCCTCGCCCGCTCCTGCCCCGCGGACCCCTGTGCCATGCTGCCACTGTCAGCGACCCAAGCAGAGCCCGATTTCCTTCCACCCTGCAAAACAGCCAAGACCTCAATTTCCTTAATCTCTCCCCAAACGCAACACCCCATTGCTCCCCTCCCTCCCCAGCTCAACGTCCCAAATATTTCCTATTCTCCTCGCCCGTCGGCCGCCAGGAAGCCCAAACAGAGCAGAGACAGCCCCAGAAGCGCAGGGCCCGAGCTGTGCCTGGCTCCCAGCTCCCCATGCTGGGGGAAAGCAGCCCCAGCCGGCTTGGTGGGGAGGACACCAACCCTGTACCCCCCGTGGTTACATGCCGCTGGCGTCTGCACCACGGTCGGGTTGCAAAACCAGCCCCAGCTCATCCCTCAGCGCTGGCCCTCCCCGGCAGCATCACTCAGCCTCAGGGCTGGCTTTGTGCAAATCCCAGCACGGGACAATGCCACCCACGGGCACTCCAGGAAGGAGAAATCAAGGCAAGACAGCACGGCTGATGAACACACGCCGTCGGGGGCCGCGGGGAGCCTCCTGCTCCGCGCAAGGACGAGCAAAGCCCAACACCCTGCTGCCCCCGAGCCAGCGAGCAACCTGCAAAAAGGCACCGGTGGAGCCCCTCCTGCGGCACCACCGCCCCTGGGGCCGCACAGCCCTGCAGGGCAGGCGTGCGAGAGGGACGGCAGATGTTATTGATGCACTGCAGCAGCACGCGGGCACTCAGCAGCACGGCTCTGGCGCTCGCTGCACCCCAGCTGGGATGCTTTTGGGGGAGATCGGCCCCGTAAGAACGCGCCCAAGGGAGGAGGGCTGGCTCCTGCTGCTTTCCAGCTCCCCGCCGCCCGCCCGCTGCTGTGCTGAAGACAAAATCTGCCTCCCCACCCCCTTTTGCAGCAGAGCAGTGCAGAAGGCTGCAGGATCCTGCAGGGAGCCGGCGTGTTTAGCATGCAGGAGGTAGAGCCGAGCAGAAGCCCTGTCTTGTGCCACGGCGCGCGGGGCCAGCAGTGGCCCAACGCTGCCTGCAAGGAGCTGGGGCTGTGCTGAACTCACACCCTCCCCATGTCCCTCCCTGTGTCCCAGCAGGTCCAGCAGAGGGACTGCCACAGCCCAGGGACCCGGTGGCACGGCACCTGCCCCGTGCAAAGCACCATCAGGGCTGTTAGGCACGGCACGGAGCCAGCAGCAGCTGAGCATCCACTCGTGCACTTGGCTTGCAGTTGCAAGGCAGGGCCTGGGTCTGGTCCCAACCCCCCCTGCCTCAGTTTCCCTCTGAGGAGCAGCAGCCGGAGCTCAGAGCAGCGGGGCGCCGCTCGTATCCCACACCCGCATCTCAGTGCAACCCCAAAGCGCGGGGCAGGATCGCCGGGAAGCCCACTGCTTCCCTCCATCCCTTCTTCCCAATGGCATCTCCTGCCAGCTCGCCCCAGGGACCACCAACCCCCAGGGACAGCACCCCCGGGGGACGCATCCTGCCCAGCGCCCACCTTACCTGCCCCCCGCGTCCCCACCTCGTCCCTTCCCCCCGACCTCCGCAGCCCCCGCCGGTCCCCGCTCGACGCCGGTGCCTCCGACCGGCCGCGGCTCCGGCCCCCGCCTCCCTCCCAAAGGGCAGCGCGAGCCCCCCCGTCCCCCCACCCCAGGACCCTTTTCAAACCTGCCCCTTTCAAGCGAGGCTCTCGCCAAGCACCCAATTACGGCTCCACGGCCAAGGATGAAAAGCCGCTCTCGAAAGCATCCTGTTTTCCTTCCTCTCTATTTTTTTATTTTATTTTTTTTCCCCCCTTTCAAGGTTCCTCTTCCCTCCCTTCTCGTGAGGTTAAAGAGCTAAAGACCAACTCAGAGACAGATAATAGAGTGACAGAGGCTCATAAAAAGGAAGCCGAAGCTTTGGAGAAAGCTGGCATACGGTGCATTAGGGATTTCTGTCGCGGCAGCTGGGAGTAACAGTGACCCCCTGAACTCAATTTGCTCCACGGCTTTAGAAGCAGGGGAAGGCAGGGGACTGTCAGCCTCCTCTCCGACACCTTCCCGGGGTGCCTGCGGGCTCCGCCACCAGCTTCCAGCGCTGGCAGCCGGGGCGCCCAGCTCACGTCTCACCCTGGTTGCTCCCGGGTCACAGCTGGGGATGGAGGCGGCACCCCCAGCCCTGCAGGGAAGGGCTTAGGTGGGACTCCGCGCAAAAAGGAGCACAACCTACAAGACGGAGCAACAACGGGGCACAAATACGCGCGTTTATCCATCACAGGGTGGCGGCAACCCTTCAGAGGATTGCTTTCACCCAACGACCCCCTCCCCGCCCTCCCTGCCCCAACACAGCGGGGTGGGCGCAGCACCAGCACGGATGGGCTGGGAGCCACCGCACAAAGCTGGGTGCCCCTGGCCCAGCCCGCTGCGCTCCCCTCGGCTGCCGCTTTTCTCCTGGTTTTAAACGAGCAGAAATCCTTCCCACTACGCATTAGCGGCCAACGTAATGGTGCAAAGCGTTGCTCATTTATCATCATAATGCCAGTCAAACGAACCCCCTAATAACATAAATGCAAGAGGAAAGCTATTAGAGTTTATTTGCGCAGCGGCTTTGAACTCGTCCCCACCGCTCCATCCCTGTAACCGGAGGGGATGGATGGAGCCTGCATCTTTAGGCCCTTTCATCAAAAGCCCTTCCTCAGCGAGCCAGAGCCTTTCCTTACAGACCACTGCAACCTTGCACAAGTGGCTGTATTTTCTGAATTACCAA
Source organism: Oxyura jamaicensis (assembly GCF_011077185.1). Classification (NCBI taxonomy): domain Eukaryota; kingdom Metazoa; phylum Chordata; class Aves; order Anseriformes; family Anatidae; genus Oxyura; species Oxyura jamaicensis. Next base: position 2,357,229 of record NC_048916.1, on the reverse strand, counting down.
ATAAATACCTAAATACCTGCAATAATCCAGCCCTGCTTAAAACCACGCGCAGCCCCTGAGCTCAGTGCCTCCCCGTAGGCGCTGGGGAGCACCACGCCGGGCTATCAGCACTCACCCCTCCGCGTCCCCTTCAGCTAAACGCCTCCACGTTCTTTGCCTGGTTTTGATCCTGGGCATACACGAAAATGGGCGATTTTACTTTCTGCAGCCCTGCTGGCGTGCCCTGTCCCAGCTCTGCAGCTGGGAGATGCAGGCACCAGCGCTCCTCCAACACCGCTCCCCTCCCTGCGACCCCGTACGTGCTACAGAGATGCTCATCCAGCAGCTCTGCCAGCGCTGGGGAGGCTCACTGCCATCAGTCAGCTTGCCTACGTGTAAGAACACTTGGAAAATTCAAGTCATTCCTCAGCACAGCTCTTCGCTCCCCTGTCCTGCAGCCATTCCCACCCCCGGCTTTCACCCCGAGCACCCTTCCCCCCTGCCCTGCGGCTCCATCCCCATCTCTCCAGGCCCAGCCCTCAGCATCCCCACTCCCCGGATTTGCCAAGCCCAACTCGTCGCGGCGGCTCCCGTCCCACAGCAGCCCCGTCCTGGAGAGCCGTCGCGAGGCATTTCATTTTCTATACAATAATTTCCTCATTACACCAAAATTAAATGCATATTTCAGATCCTGCGAGTGAGAGCAAACTGTTCGGTCTTGTGCTTTATTAAACAACAAAAAAAAAATCTTTGTGTGGAAGGAGCCAAATCCGTGCCAAATCACAGCCCTGCTGATGGGGCCGAGCTATTCCCAGCCGTACGGTAACGGGCATGTCAAGATGTGCAGCGCTGGCAGGGAGGACCTGCACTGCGGAGGGAAACAGAACAGCGCCCGCCTGACAAATTAGTTTACTCATTAAGTTAAGAAGCCTGTTTTGCTCGGCTTCTACAAAGCAACACGCTTCGCAGCCAGGAAACTTCGAGGCGAGGGACGTGCCCAGCGCGGCTGCAGGAACCCCACTTATCGCTCCCCGTTGCTGCGCAAAAGCAAGGCCGCTCCCCATCAGAGCAGCAGAATTCCCCCTACACACGATGGGAAAGCGAGAAATCCCGGCTCCCTGAGCGCCTGGACAGCGGGGAGGGCAGGGGACGCTGTATTTGCAGCAGAGCACGCGTGCTGCATGGCGAGGACCAGGCGCAGCGGCAGGAGCATCCCTACGCCCCGCGCCGCGCTTGCCAGCCCCTGTCTGTCACCTGCCCGTGGCACAAGCCAGCAACCAGCTCTTCTGCTCTTGCAGCCCTCACGTAGCAATAAAAACAGCCATAAATAAAACCTAGACCTCTCTGAAAAGCTCTGCCCCTGTCTCCGAGCTTGCAGCTGACGGGGTTGGGGTGCAGCCTTTGCAGAGGGGGGGGAGAAGGGGCGGGAGGCAAAACTGGGCTGGGGAGAGCTCGACGTGAGCTGGGAGCAAGAGGCACGGCGGAGGAGGGCCCGCGAGAAGGGATGACAATAAAACCCAGGGAGGGAGACGGAGATTAATGAGTGTTTCCCTAATATGATAATTTCTGGGCATCAACACATTAAATTTAATATCCTCGTGGGCTACTGGGAAGGACCGCATCTCCCTGACCCCTGCGCACAGCAGGGCGAGGTCCCGGCTGCTTTCCCAGCGCCCAGGCACTGCTGGCCAGCACGGTGGCACGTCCCCGAGTGTCTGTGTCCCCAGGGGATGCATCTCCCGTGGCACGTCCCCGAGGGCCTGTGCTCCCTGGGGATGCATTCCCACCTCGGTGCAACCCCATGCCTGCAGCCCCTGCCTCCCCTGCAGCAGCGCACCCAGCTGTCAGCGGCCGCACGCCGGTGACGTGTCCCCAGGCGCGGGTTGAGGACAGAACAGCCTGTTTTGGGATCGTGCCTGTCACACAGCCTGCGCGCATCCCCACGGCCGTGTCGGCAGGCTGGGACCCCGCTGCGCCGCGCTCGGCCCCGCTGAGAACAGATGCCAAATCGCATCCCTCGCGCGTGGCTAAGCAGGCACAAGCCTCGCGCTCTCGATCCGGACAGAAGGCAGCTGGCGGGGGGCTCCGGCCCTGCTCGCTGTCCTGAAATCCCCGTGTTTTGCACCAAACCCCCGGCACCAGCCAGCTGGGAGTTTCTGCAGGGTCCACCTTTGCCGTGCTTGCTGCCGGCATTTTGCAAAAGCAAAGCAGAACTGGTTGGGGGGATTTTGGAGGGGCCAAGCCTGCCCTTATTCTCATGCTAGCCTTGAAGCGGGCAGGATTGCTTTCCTGAGGGATCTCAGACGGGGTCTGCTGTTGCAATCCTAGAGCTCGCTGGGCAGCTCCTGACAGCACCGGCCACCCTGCGCCACCTCCACGTGTGCATCCAAGCCCTGCACAAGCCACACCTGAGCTGCCACAGCCCGCTTGAAAGAGCAACCACAAACCCCCCAGGACGGGGAAACTCCCCCCTGCTACCTCCACTGCAACCGCTGTAAAAAGAGGGGTCTGCACCAGCAGCCATCCGTGCATCCTGCTGCGGGCCCTTGGTTTGCAACAGGGTGCTAAAGGGGGCTGGTCGGGGCACGGGGCTGCTCCGAGATGGACACCCAGGGCTTGGACAACTTCCCTGCCCAGTGCCGCAGCCCGTGTCAGCTCCCCAGGACGATTTGTAGGCCAGGGAATTGCTTTATTGACATTTAAAGGTCTCTGTCAATCCGGCCCCCACGTACCCTACTTACAGAGGGTGGGATTCATTCCACCCGCCTCTGCTGCCTGGAATTTCAGGGCCAAGTCACCCGGATCGGGCACAGGGAGGATGAGAGCCAAGGGCTTGGCTGCTCTGTCCCTGCCAAACCACGAAGCAGCCGTGGGGCAGACAGCAGGACACACAGCAGCTGAAGCAGAAGCACACCGGGGCAGGATTCAGTCCCTCAAGCCCCCGTTAGGTGATCGAGGGAGCTCTGCACCGGGGGGAGCTCGAGGCTGGGTCTGCTCCACGGTCAGGACGCACGGCTGGCTTCAAGGGGAAGGTAATTTGGGCAAAAAGGGCGATGAAACGATGGAGTTTGCAACTCGGTGGAAAGAAAGCGGCGGAATAAGGATAATGGACTCCAAAAGGCAGACTTCAATAAATTCAGGAAGCTGTGGATGGGGTCTCCTGGGAAAATAGTCTAAGGTACAAAGCAGGGGAGAGCTGGCAGTTACTGAAAGAGACTGTATTACCCGCACAATAGCAGGCTGTCCCCATGCAAAGGGGAGATAGGAAGCACAGCGAGAGGCTGCTACGGCTGATCAGGAGCCGTTGAATGACCTAGAAATAAAGAAGGAACCTTAAAAAAGAAAAATACAGAAACAAGGGCTCATAACTGGGGTTGGGTGTAACAGAATAGCAACAGCAGCCAGGGATAAAGTCAGCAGCACTAACATGCAAAACAAGTTTCAATTAGCGAGGGACACGAGACAAGAACAAGACAGCTCCTGGATGTGCTGAAAGGAAGGGGGAAAGGAAGGTTGGGTCCGTCACCGAGCAGGAGGGGAAAGGACGTGGCAGGGAGCTTGGGGGCTGTGTTTGATCCCTCCCGGAAAGGAAGGCCCAGCACGAGCACGTCGCCCCAAATACACGCTTGGCAGGGAGGCAGGCAGGCACGCCAGGGCTGGGAGGGTTAAAAAACAAGTCAGGAGACTGATGAAGCTGTCCTGAGTGCGCTCACAAATCGGGTAAAATCATCCCTGAGCCACCAGCGCAGCTCTTCGAGAGCTCACGGAGGCCGGCAGAAAGGGCAAGAAATCTTCATATCTTTAAGAAAAAAAAAAAGAAAAAAAAAGCCGGGAGCTGTAGGCAATCAGCTCAGCTTCAATCACTGGGAAGATACTAAAACAAACGATGAAACTATCACAGCTTGTAAGTCCTGAGAATTTAATAAAGCGAGAAAAAAAACACCACCACCACCACCAACATGAGTTTGTCAAGAACAGATCATGTCAAACCAACCTAATTTCCGCCGTGACAGGATAACTAGCCTTGGTGGATAAGAGGAAAGCTGTAGACATGATACACCATGACTTTAATAAGGCTTCTGATGCTGGTCCCACACGGCACCCCGCACGGAAAGCCGAGGAAACACGCTCTGGATGTAAGCGCCGAGGAGGAGGGCTAACAGCCTGTTGACAAAGCGCTCTCAAAGAGCCTCCATCTATTATTTATGATCCAGCGAGGAGGGCAGCCTAGAGTGGGATCCCTCTAAGGCCCGTCCCGAGCCCCGCTCTGTTCGACATTTGCATTTAACAACGTGCATGACGGAGCCACAAGCACGCTTATTAAAATTTGCGGCCGACGCCAAGGCAGGAGGAGAGGGACTGGCAGCGCGCCGAGGGTAGGAGCAGAATTACAAATCGCCTCCGGAGCGGGCAGCAGGAAACCCAACATGAGCTGTAGGAAACCCAGCACGGACAGGGGCCACGTGGTGCTCTTCGGGAGGAGGAACCGGCGTTGTAAGAAGGACAAAGGAGGATTATTTTGCTCCATTTGCTCTAATTCTGGCCTCAGCGGCAACACTCCGTCCCGACCCCGCTGTGACGCTCTCAGGAAGGTGGAGGTGAAGTCGCTGGGGTTTGAGGGCTGCCACCCAGCAGCTGAGCTGTGCTAACCACGCTCATCCTCTGCCGAACCCGCGGCTGGGGGTTCCCCTTCTCCTCGGCTCAATCTCAACCGCTTTTGCCACCGCCTAGGGATGGGGGCACGTCTGCAGCTGATGCGCTGCGACTGAGCGCACGTCTGAGCCACGGACAAGCCGGGCTCAGTCCACGGAATAGCAATGAAATGGGTGAGGGACGCAGACAACTCCAAAGGAAGATGAAAGGCGCTGGGGTTTGCTTTGTCTCTAGAAGAAAAGACCGAGCAAGACATGACAGCACCCTTCCCATGCATAAATATCATATGAAGGCAGTGGTGAATAATTATTTGCCACATCCCTTAGAGGCGGCAGGAGAAGAAAGCAGCCTAATTTGCTGCAGACGTTCTGGGTGGGTACTTGGCATAACTTTCACTCGGGCTCGTGAAAGCCTTGCAGAAGGCCTCCAGGAAGCCGCAGCACCTCCCATCCCGAGGAGCAGCTCAGAGGGATGCCCACGAAGGTTGTCCCGGGCGTGGGACCCCACCTAGCCCCAAAGCTTCGAGGTTGTTCGGCAGCAGATCAAGACACAGAGAGCCTTCAGGTTTCTCCACCACGTCGGCAGCGTGACAAAGAAGCAGACCATGAACCATTTCCTCCCGCTGGCACGCAACCACCCACCGTACAAGCAGCAATCTCCGCGACGCCGATGAGCTCCGTCCGCAAGCACCTGCTCGCCAGCGGGAGCACAGGCGCCTCCGTCCAGACAGCGTGACCCCACAAATCACCACAAGCCACACTCAGCACTTTTATTCTTTATTGTTACAGTTCAGACAGCTCCATTATTTATCCGGATTACTTATTCATGTTCTATTTCCAGGGACAACCTGCTTCACTGGATAGAGTTATCACTGCCTGTCCTCCCTGCCCGCCCCCAGCCCCATGGGTATTTGGGCACGGTGCTACCGCTGCTCAAGTAGTAACAGGGGCTCTGCCTACAAACTCACCCTCCAAGCTCACACCCAGCTTAGGCCACCACCCCGTTACTCATTTGTCTCCTCTCTCACTCCACTCGAGGGCCCTGGCAAGGGGAGGACTGGAAAGGGATGGGCAAAACCGGCAGCTGGTTGCAGTCACCGACCGACGTACATCACGTCTCCCGAGGCCACCCTATCACGCCAGGCTTGGTGACCATCTTTGCAGACTGAAGCCACCAATCACCCTCATTTCAAGGCTCCACTTCAGAGCGTGGAGGGGCTTTTATCTATTTTGCAGAGGCCTGAGGCTCAGGGGGTGCCCTGGTGGGTAGGTATGGGTCTCCAAGCCAGCTCTGATTCCACCTGCCCAAAGCACACCAGAGACCAGGGCAGAGCTCTGGGCACAGTCCTGCCCTCCAGACAACCCACCACCACCCAACGCTGCCATCCTAAGCTTTTATCCTCTGGAGGAAAGCATTTAGAGAAGGAAAGGCACCTCTAAGGGCACAACGTGTCACTGCCAGAGCTTGTGGCTGATCCTCTGCCAAGCCCCGCACGGATCCTGCGCCTCCAGGTACCTCTGGCAGGGACCAGCAGCACAAACCCTCATCAGCAACATCTGTCCCATCCCTCACTCGTCCTCCCTGTGGCACGTACGATTTCCCCAAGACCATGAGGCTTGAGGAAAAGAGCTCAAAACAAGCAAAGGAATTCCCGTAACGAGATGCTTAACTCTTGTTCCACAAAGGGAGCTCTCTCCAAGGAGCGATCAGGATCAGAACAGCAGCCTGGCCGCGCGTCCCGCGGCACTCAGGCACACGTCCCTCCCCGGCATCGATCAGACAGCACCGTGCAAGGCTTGCACTCCGCTATGATGGGTGCTGAGCACCTGCAGGGATGTATAACAGATCTGAGGTTGTTGCTGGCTTCAGCAAGAACCGAAAATACTGAATTCCTGGCCAGAGGCACTCTCAGCCTCAAATATCAGGAGCAACAATCTTTTAACAACTTCCTCGGGTATTTCACCGTTCTAGCTAAGAAGAAAACAAACACGTACACAACAACAACAACTAAACAAGGCAAGAACTCAGGGTGACCTTGTGCGTTCACCTCCCTGCTCCAGCTCACCGTACATACTCACAGGCGTGACCCACAGCCCCAGCGCAGAGCTCCCACCAACCCCATCAACCCCACCAAGGCGCTTCATGCCCCTACGAGCCGACTTCTACTTCCAGGTCACCCCAAGAGAGCTCCAACAAGCGCGACGGCCCGGCAAAAGGCATGCTGAGCGCCGAAATGCTCCCGGCTCCAACCTCCAGCCCCCTCTCGGAGCCGTCCTTTGAGGAGCACAGCGACAGCGGCTGCCGAGCGATGCTCTAATCAGCGCCTCTCGTTTCAAACGCTGGAAGGGCCGTGTTACGCCTTGGGATAAATGTGAAAGGCTCCCATTGAAGTAGGAGAGAGGTACGGCACTTCAGAAGCTGGAATTTGGCCTGAGAAAAAAAAAAAAAAAGCCACTAAACTTAAAATATTAAAGCGCATTTAAAAACATAATAAGGCAGATCCGCAATCAAACAGAGCGGCTTGCCGAGGGACCGATAAGCGAGGAGGGTTCCGGGGGCAGATACCACTACTGAAGGAAGGCCAAAAAAGCCTTGTTTAGAGTCAAAACAGCTTTTGATCCAACACGCAGCCCAGAAATTCATTTCTGCTCATACATTTTCCATGAGAGCCACAGCCCGATCAGCCCTGCTTGGAGCGGCGGTGCCGAGGCTCCCACCTGGGGGGTTTTGCTCCGCCGGGCACCGGGGGCGCCAGGAAATTGCTGGGTGACTCAGTGGCACGATGCAAGCTTCATCCCCTCCCTCCCGGAGGTATTCAAAGCCCTTTTGACTCATGTGGAGGAGGATTCGACCCAGCGGCACATAGAGGTGGAGCTGCAAGCCCTGCTTCCTCGCTGTTCCTGCCGGAATCGGCTCCCAGATCGGTTTGCTCATGGAAACGCCCGTGCAGGAGGCCCCAGTCACCCCACGGCAGCATCCTGAGAAGCTGGCATGCCATCGGAAGGGGTCGGCGTTGGGGGCAGGCTGTTGGGACAGCACGTGGAGGTGCTGGGAGGATGGAGGGAGCTCAGTGTTTTTCTTCAGAGGTTTTCTCTGCTTCTTACTCAGCAATTCTTCAGACGCGTGTCACGAACAAGGCAGCAAGGTGTTGAGCTGCCACGGCTGCGGCGCCTGTTGCTATAGCCCCAAACCTTTCCCTGTCTTCAGAGGGAGGAATCGATACAGGATTTGACATCCATGTCGTGCCTGTGAGCTAGCAAGGAGCCACCTGGGGCCACCACCAAGACCCCTTTCCATCTCATGATCCCCTTTCTCCTGGCAATCCCGCAGTGGCTGCCCCAGTGCTTCCAGCTCCCCGAGACAGGCAGGCTGAGCTCGCTGCCAACCAGCCCCGAGGACTGAATTTTGCCAGGTCTGGGGCAGAAGGCAGGCAGCATCTTTTTCATGCAAGGCACCAGAAGCTTGTAGGATCACCACCTTATAAACAAAGCAATCTGCTCAGGTTCCATCTGAATTTCGTACGTATTAGCCCAAAATGTTGCTCAGATCAACTCCATCCCTGAAGTCTCTGCACAACTCGGGGACACCTCCCTCACCCGGCCCCTTGGAGGTGCCAAAAGCAGCACGTGGTGGAGCCAGCACAAGGGGATGGTGGTGGTGAGCACACCGGGCCATGGAAGCGGGGTGGGAAACGCTTCTCCCAGGGTCCCAACGGACCCAGGACCCTGTCCGGGAAGGGGGAAGAGTGGCCCCCATGTGCTGATGTCCCAATTGCACCTCCCCAGCGTGGCCCAAGGGGCTCTGCCAGCCCCAGCCCGTGCCCCCTCCCCAGCACGCTTTGATCTTGGCGGGGACGTTCCAGCCTTGTTACTTCGGCTGGGGTCAGGGAGACTGAAAACATAAGTGTATAATCCTTTCACAAGTTAATTAAAGTACCCATCCATCCTTCATTCAAACCATTCGCCACGGGTTTTTACAATTAATTATTTGGAACCGAATCAAACAAACAAACAGAAGACACGGAAAGAAAAGCGAAAGCCGAGCAGAGGCAGGGCGCTCCTGCGGCGGGGCATTAGCGAGGCTCCTCCGCGCGTCCCTCCCCTCCCCGTGCCTCCCAAAACGAGCCACAAACCCCTTTTCTCCTGCACGCGGGTGTGCGGGAGGTGTGGGCTCCGGTTCAAGTTTTGGAGCTGTCTCGAGCTGCTTCAGCGCCCTTGGAGCAACCCCTTCGTGCCCCCTCGCCTCACCGCCAGCCCCCCGCGCCATGAGCAGCGCGCCCGGCTGCACCCTGCACGCCCTCCCCTTGCCCTTGGCAGACCTTTGGAGTGCAAAGGCAGCACGAATACATGATGTAGGAGCCTGGAGGGCTCTTTGGTGAGATGCTGGCGTGCTGGGCAAACAGGAGAGGTGCTCTCAGCACCAGCTTTGCCCACTGCCCGAGGGCACCAACACCGCTAAGCCCTCACAGGAGCCACGGAAGGGTCACAAATACCACGAGGAGGGCAAACATCTCTCCTTACCACGCAGGTGGAGGCTTTGGAGGCTCTTTGACCTGCTTTATCTCCTCCCCTCCACGACCTCTCTCCATTTCGGACGCTTCATTTCGGCGCAGGTACGCGAGGGGCAAAGGGGAGGCGGGGAGCAGGGAACCATCCTGGCTCTCCGCCGCTTCCTTCCTCGCCTTCCCTTCTCATTTGCTCTCACAGATGTGCTCTGCCTCTTCTCCCCAACCTCCCGCTCCTCCATGCCCTCCCTGCTCTCCATCAAGACAAGGTTTAATGTCTTTCCATCTCCTTCCTCTTCCCGGGTAAATTGTGGCGAGCCTGCCGGCTGCTCGGGCGGAACACGCTGTTTTATATGCGCCATAAAAGGAGAGAACTCTGTAAACAATATTATTTTTAATAAAATCCTAGGCTTTGGCAGGCCAGCTGCTTTTGTGTCTGTCTTAATTTAATCAGACGATCAGTTCTCTCAAGCAGCAAGAGGGAATGAAAAGCATTAGCAAGGAATCAAGGAACCGGTGAGGAAAAGACATGATTTCCATCAAGTGCTTTCTGGCCCGGTGTGTTGCTATGCGAGCAGCACCGAGTTTTCAGGAAAGCGATTCCCAGCCCGGCTCATCTGAAAACAACTTTGTCAAAGCACGGGAAGGGCACGAGCACCCCTACACCTCGCAGCGCTTGGAAAGAAGCCGCCTGGAGGCTCCGTGCCACAAACAGACCCGCGCCCCGCGATGCTGAGAGTTGGAGCAGGGCACCGCAGCTCTCCGGGGCGCTGGCAGCTCCGTGCCCAGGCTCAAAGCTCATCCCCAGAGCTCTCTCCGAGCCTGAGCCACTGCAGATGTGCTGCCTCCTTTCCCTAGATGTGCTGCCTCCTTTCCCCACCTCCTTTTTCTTCTTTTCTTTCCAGCTACAGCAACCCGGAGCAGAGGCCAGGTCTCCCCCGACTCTGTACCCAAGGTTTCTCTGCCTTCAACTCAAAGCCACAAATCCTCAAGAATGGAGATACTCAAAAATATGAAATAGTAATTGCTAATTACGGGCACAAAGTAAACAAATTAATTGATGTTTACTTGTTTACCCGGTTACAAAAAATGTTAATCACTCCGCACAGTTTAATATCTTAAAAATACATGCTAAGGCGCAGCCATAAATATCGCCAGCAAAGCAAACATGGTGCTCAGCACTGCAAAGGAATTAAAATTAGTATTTAATTACAAGAAATCGCTTGAAGTTCTTTTGCTACCATTAATCACTTTCAATTATGAATGTAATTATAAGTCATCTTTTCTCTTTGGGTGGTCGCTGCTGGGACCCGAGGCGGTGACCCCGTGCTCCCAGAGGGAGAGCCAACGCTTTGCTCGCCGAACGCGGCTCCTCGCCGACGGGGCTAGCGGGAGCCCCTGCGGAGCACCAAGCAGGGAGAGGAGGAGGAGGAAGGCAGCGTTACTTCGTCCCCTCCCCGCCTGCACCGACTGAAGCACTGACTTCAGTGGGTTTCTCCGCGCCCCGGCAGCACAGAATCAGGACTACGGAGATAGATCAATTGATGTGAAATGCATCCTCAGATCATTAAAGGACGGAGGCGACAATGCTGTCTCTTGCTACGAGGCAGATCAAAGCCTGGAGAGCTCCTTCCCGCGACACAATGCTGGTTGGTGTTGGATGAACCTTAAGGTCCCTTCCAGCCCAAGCCATTCTACGGTTCAGTGACACGGGGCCAAGATCTGCCCCCGGCACCTCTCCGTGCCCACCCTGCCCTCCCCCTTCCCCCAGGGAGGGGGCTATTACCCAAACCGGCTCTACCCACGTTGGGCTGGGGTGAACATCGCCTCTTGGCAGCACAAGTCACAGGCATTTGGGGCAGCGGAGCTCAAGCCCTTCCTAATCACACACGGTCAGCAAAATAAAGCCAGGCATGGGGTTGGAGCATGGCTGGTGGAGCATCTCTGCTCCAGGACAGCAGCACCCTGCTGGCTGTGCTGTCCCCCCACGATGGTGGCCCTGCAGCCTGCTTCTGGCACCGCCAGGCACTGGAGGCGACCAAACCACAGAAGACAACCCAGAAAATCAAATGGAAACGTACCCTTTTGGTTCCCTTGGCACTTCTGCACAGGGAATGTGATTAGACTGTCCTTATCTTTGTGGGAACAGTTGTTAGCAATAATGAAATCATCCAGCCCTTTTCTTTTTGAAACCCAGCCACATCCTTTGGCTCCAGGAAATAGGGGCAGTGACATGTGCTGTTTTCATAAAAAGCCACAAGACAACATATTTCATTGCAATAAATTCCCTTCCCTCAAGTGAAGAGCGGAGGAGAAGAGATTTCAAGGACAGGAAAAGTTTCAGCCAGTAAAAAAAAATTAAAAATAATAATAAAAAAAGGCTGAGCTGCACTTCTGCCCATCCCACACCGAAGCTGGCTCCTCGCAGGAGGAGGACGGTCGGGTGCTGGCAGCGCCGCGTGCCGCCCCCTCTCCCCGTGCTCCCAAGCCCAGCCAGAAGGAGCAGCTCCCTCGATGACAACAGGAGCCACCTGTGGGGTTTCCACACCCACGAAAAGCTCTCAAGGTGACAAATCCCTGCTGGGAAAGCCCAGCCCGTGGGGGATGCTTGCTCCTCTCCCGTATCAGCCAAGAGAGGACTCAGCCAACAGCTCCCACGGGAGGCCAGCCGGGGCTTCATCCCCACCTCATCCTCCCTGGGCACCTTTGCCGCTTGGTTTCCCACCCAGACCTCGGCCCCAATTCCCTGCCAGGTCCTCCTTCCTCCTCCCTGCCCCACATCCCCGAGCGCCTCCTAATTAGCGGGCTGCGTTTTGCCATCCTCCCTCCCCGCGCTTGGCTGAGCCTCCCCTTCCCTCCGCTCCCCACTTGTTCTGCTCGCCGAACTAATTGCTGAGCTCCTGCACCCTGGGTGTCTGCTGCTGTTGGAGAAGATTAGTATTTTTACAGAGGGGGAAAAAAAAAAAAAGATTAAAAAAAAGAGATTGTGTTTTTTAAAGCAGATGAAAGGAGAGCCCAAGGAGATGTGCATTTGACTCTCAAACACGCTCCTTCAAGTCTCCCTCAGCAGTACTTAAAGGCGTTTCCAAAGCAAGACTTTATGAATGCGAAATGAACCCGGCGCCTTGTTCCTCTGCCACAAGAAAGGGAAAAACTTATCTTTTATATACAATATTTCCTTTATGGCTGACACCGTGCGTCGCACGCTGCCACCGCCGGCCCCACTTCAGACACAGCCGCTGACCTTCCCAAAGTCACGGGCAGGCCACGTGGGGTCGAGCATCCCGGCCGGCGTGAGCGGCCCCGCGTCGTCCCACCCGCTGCTCTCCAGAAAGGGCAAGGGGAAAAGAGCACGAGCGGGGACAAGTTGGAAGTCTTCCTCTCGACCGCTGCGAGCTCGCATGCCCCAGCCCAGCCTGGGATGCTCGCAGGGAAGTGCTGCCCACCGCAAAGCTCTCTAAGGGCAAGAGGGATGCAGGTTGGGCAGGGGAAGGATGAACCAAGGGGGGAAGCGACAGCACCTGGGACAAAATGCAACACTCCCCATGCAGCCCTGCAAACCGCCTGGACCACGTATGCCATCTGTATTTTCAATGTGATGCTGAGCACCCAAACTCCCCGATTTAAGGAAGGACAAGCGGCGAGCTCACCCAGGCACACAGCACCCAAGCACCTTCTGCAGCCTAGGTCATCTAGCCAAGGCCACGCGGGGCTCCTGCAAGCAGAGCCAGCACAAGGCCGTGCCACGACTGCCTGCCGACCGAGCTGTGAGCCCCAGCTCGCCTCTGCCGAGGATTTCCAGCCGGGCCGAGCCCTTCCTCCGCTTTCCCTACCTGTGAAATGGGGCAGAAGCGCACCCAGCATCACACAGAACGCTGTGTGCGGAAGCCAGGCCACACTTTTAGGAAAACACCCACCCAGAGGAAGTCTTGGGAGATTTAATTAGCTACCGTCTGTGCTGTTTGAGCTTGTTAGGTGCCATATAATTGCTTAATATTATTATTATCTCAGCAGGTACAGCAGTTTGTTAGGATAATGATAGTGATTGACATTTCCCTGGCATCCTTCATCCCGAGCAGATCCCGTATTACCCCATTATAAAACACTCTTCTGTCCTGATCCTCCATATGCCTCCAAACTGTCAACAGGATCATAGCTGGCTCCGTGTTGCCAAAAGGCATAAGGCACACAGAAACTTGCCCGAGTTGACGGGGCGCATCGGGAGCTGAGCTAGGACCAGCTTCCGACTTTGCTCCAAGAGGACCCAAACCCCCACGGACACGCGGGCTCCTCTTCAACCCGGACCGAACCTGCGAGAAGTGGTCCTGGAAGCCACGGCACCCCAAATCCTCCCAGCCAAAGGAAGCGGAGCCGCACCTCCCAGCAGGCAGCAGCGGGTGCCACAACCCAACCCCGGCGTGAAAAATAGATTCCGGGGACAGCCGAGCAGAGGGGCCACCGAGTGATTAATTGGAGACTATCAGTTTGGGATAGGTCTCTAAATTCTCATTAAGTCAGGTGCTGAGGCATCGCACATTAATCCAGAACATTTCCCCTTCGGCCCAAACAAATAAATAACTGTTGTATAATTCAGGGAGAGCTGGGTGGAGCCATCCCTCTCCCCCCTCTCCCTGTCTTCTTCCAACTAACCAGTGAATAAAACATCGCCCGCAAATCTATTAGGCTAATTTTAAATCCTGACAATTTAGCAGCACTTCAGCAAGATAAGAGCCATTTATTAAAAGCCACAGTTCATTAAGCCAAATGCTGCTGGCGTATTTACTCAGAGAAGCGGGGCCGGGCTCAGCTCCCACCAGGACCAAGGCTCCCCGGGGGAGCAGCAGCAGCCCTCAGCCCGCCAGCAGCGAGGCCAGCACGACCCTGCGCCCAGCCAAGCCCACGAGGGGCTGTGGTGCCTCCCCAGCCCTGCCGGGGGCACCCATGGGTGATGCTGGGGGTGCTTTGCCCCGTCCTGCTGAGCAGGGGGTGGTCACGGCGTGTGCCAAGGGGCGCTTGGCATCCAGGGCTGAAGAATGTCTCCGGGAGCTCCATCAGGGATGTCCCCCTGGCTGCACACAGGTTTTATTGCATCTGAAGCAAACCCGGGCTACGAAGCCATGTCCCACCACACCGGGACCCCTCCTGAGCGCGTCAGAGCTGGAATCCGGATCAGACACGTGCCCCTTCAGAGCCAGTCCCATTAATGGCAAGCACAGATTGGCTTCAGACAGGGGACGACGGCTTCCAGCAGCAAGCCAAGAGAGGGCTGTGTGAGAGCTGTTGTTTGCCAAAAGCTCCCAGATTGCACCCAGAGCTTTCACTCCTCCAGGCTGTCGCTTGACATCTCTGTTACAGCCCCTCTGCTGCGCCACTGCCTCAGCTCACGGAGCACCAGGGGGCCATGACGATGGCAGGGGGGCTTTGGGACACAGGGAAAGGGCTCGGGGCTTCCCACTTCCAGGGGACAGCCGGAAAGACGGGCTCACCACCGCACAGCACCACGCCTCCTGCTCTCTGCGTTGGCTCTTAACCTTCAGGATGGATGAGTGAGATGCTCCACAAGGTGCCAAGTGGCCACCACAACCACAGCCCCATAAAACCAAGCTGTGGCCAAGCCAAAACCAAAGTCGCCCAGCAAAGACCTGCCCAAACGCAACCACAGCTGCCTAGCAAAGCCCCCGGCACCAAACGAGCTCCGTGTCAGCACCGACGAGCTGGCACAGAGCAGGAGCAGCGACGAGCTGGCAGTTCCCCTCCGGGACCTCCTCGCTGCTCGTTCCCCCGTGGTGCGCGGGGCTCTGCGGCTGGGGAGGGACCGCGGCGGGCTCGGTGGTACCCGAGAGATGGAGACACGAGGGAGGGAGCCGTACCAGCATCGCTGCGAGGAGCAGGCAGCAGAGGGCAGTGAAGAAATCCCATCTCGCAGAGTTTGTGAGTGTAATTCATTCCAGCGGGAGACATCCAAAAGACTTTATCAAGTGCAATTGTCCCACTGCGCCTTTCACCTGCACACACTTGCAAGACAGTCTGGAGTAACTACAGAGTCTCCCTTTACAGTCATAGCTGAAAGGAGCATTATAAAGGTGAATTAACATTTAAAAAGAATGTAAAAAACCCAGAACTGTTCTAATGATGATTAATGGGAAGCTATAAGGGAGGCCATGACCTCCTAGTGTCATTAAATGGATTGGCAGGTTTCTGAGCATTAATTATAAATAGCCACAGGAGTTCTAGTGCTTAGCAGAATGATGATAAATCCATGACACAGGCAGAGGGACAAGGAGCCAGGAGCGCAGAGGGACGTGCGCCCACGTGTGCCCACGTCAGCGTGCGAGGAAATGTGGGTTCGCACGTGTGATACATGCAGGAGAGACACAAAAAGGGAAAGGTGTAAGCGAGGCCATCGGAGCACACTTCTGTGTGAGGATGGAGAGAGGGAAACGGGTAAATGATAAATTAGGCCCTGCCAGTCAATCACATTTCCTAAATGTTTTATATCCCAAAAGCTATAAAAGCAATATTCCTTTCTGGCCTTATTGGAGCCATTTCTGTAAGGCAATTGCATCTGTTTCCTTGGGGATTTAAGCTGAACTGTGCCTTGGCTTTTTTTTTTCACTCCCCTTTTATATTTACTCTCTAGCCTGCTACCAAAGAAGGGTCAGAGCGTGCATACAAATAGGGAGGAAGAGGGAAAAACAAACAGCCCCGAACCAGTGACCGGCAGTGATGCACAGACGAGTGGCGGCTGCGAACTTCTCCAAATTCCCCAGCCCATTAGCAAGGGAACGGCTGCGATAATCAGCGGCTGCCTGAGTTCGGGAGCAGTCGGCTCCCGGCTTAATGTTTCCTTTGCTCTAACACGCATTATTCTGCGATTGCAGAGATATTTTGGGGCCGTGTCCCGGGGCACTGCTGCGTGTTTGCTGGGCCGCGCTCAGCCTGCGCAGGATTTGCAGCGCTGCAGGAGCAGCAGTGCCACGCTCCCGCTAGCCGCATCGCTGCTGCGAGAGCCCTCGGCGGGATGCTCAGCAATCAAAACCCAAACCCTCCCCAAACGCCCAGGGGACGCCACACGTGCTCCCCAGGCTGCGGGAGGCGAGCTGTGCGCGGGTGCGACCGCGGGAGCTCGGCGCAGAATGAGAACCAGCAGCGTGTCAGCGCCCCGGGAGCGCCGAGCCCAGCCTATTTATCCAGGAGCTGAATAAACACACAGGGTGAATTGAGTGAGGGCTTCAGGCTCCTTAATGAACTCTCCCAACGAACCGCATCGACTCCGGAGAGCGAAAGCCCCTCTCACTGCCATGCAAGGAACAAAAGGCGCTGGGGGAGGTGCCAGGGGGGCGGCCCCGTGCCAGGGCACCCAGAAAATCCGCCCGGAGGCTCCCAGCATCCACACTCCATCACCCAGCCCGAACCACCCGCACCGGAATGCAAAATACCCCTGTTCCTATTTAGATTTAAGTATCATTACCTCGCTGGGCTCTTCCAGAGGAAGGCATTATTTCAGCTGATTGGAAAACGGTGGCGAAAGAGCAGGTTCTCCATACAATTTTCTCCATATCCTATTAGTTGCAATACAATTATGGCGCATACATCAATTCTTAGTCCCAGCAGCTCCTGGAAAGAGCCACTATTAAAAGCTGACTTATTAATGGAATTGTACATCCAGGATTAATCGGGCCGTGTTGGCCATTTTCATTTCTCACTCCACAAGTGCTTTTGTTTGCTTAATAGGCTGAAGTAACTTGAGAATGACACAACTTAGAGCTTCCCCCATTTGCTGTGCATATCGCCAGCAAATTTAATCACTCTTTATTTTACAGCGTTGCTCGGGGATAAAATCTGGTACGTGCCACCGGGGAAATCCATAGAGCAGTCAAGACGAGGGGTGAGGAGGGAGAAGAGGCAGTTTCCCTTCGGAAGAGCACGGCAGAGCCAGCAAGGGGAAACCCCTAATTGATCCAACCTCAGGATTCCCAAGGGGATTTGCAAGACCAAAACCAAGCGATGAAGCAAGCTGGTAGGAAGAGAGCCAGGCTACCTCTACGGTACCCTCTGAGTGCTTTGAAAGCCTCCAGCTGCCCCAAAAAGAGCACTCCCACCCCCCAAAAAAGAGCACCCCAAAAGAAGAGCACCCCTGCCCACTCCCCAGGAAGTCCTACAGGCCCCAAGCGGGATGCCAGCCCCGTTTCTGCGGCCGGCAGCGAGCCCCGCCATCTCCCTGCCCAGACATTACCGTAGTGGCGAAGTCGCTGCATGTTGGAGCATGGTAATACAGTATGACTTTCCCCTTTAATGGAATTTTTCTAGCCCACTAGGAAAAAAAAGACTCCATTAGCCATACTACAAAGGCTCCTACTTATTAGTATTTTAGAACAGCGGCAAAAACATTTCTTGAATCTAATTATTGCTGACAAATATGAAAATTGAAATCAAAGTTAAATTTTCAGCTACAGTGCCTCATACGGCAGCAGCTCGCCGGCTCCCAACTATTGCATCAACACATTTATTCTGCTGAGGCGGCCGCGGAGATGGGCCCCCCCCCCCCAGCCCACCCCTCCGTCTTCGCAGGCATTAGCTCTGACATATTCATCTCCGCAGCCGGGGCCGTGGAACTAACTCGGTGCTTGCCAGGCGCACACGAGGGCTTGCAGGGGGCTACAGGAAAATGGAATAAGGGGAATAAGGGAATCAAAAATTTGGTTTTGTATTTTGGTATCCAGCTTCGCCCTCTCCCACCCCGCTCTGCAAAAAAAAAAAAAAAAGTCACGGGGTGATTTTAAATTCCTCGAGATAGAGGATCTGGAAGGGAGGGGAGAGAGGAGGGGGAAGGAAAAGAAAAAAAGCCTTGTCAACATATTTCCTTTCTCCTGCCTCCCCCCCCAGCATACTGTAAAAATCAATCCCCTTTGTCATCTTGCTCTGCTTGTGTGAATGTTTAATGGCTGTCGAGGGAGATAATGATTGCTGCTAGGAAATTCATTTCAGATTTGCTATTTATAAAGTACTTGGTGCTCAGGTGGGAAATTAACATAAGGAAGGGGGAAAGGGACCGAACGGGGAAAGGAAAGCAGCAGGAGAGGAGGGACGAGAGGCACCGGGGCGGCTGGAGGGATCTGCGCCCTAAAGGGGGATGAGCCCAGTACCTGCCCCTCTTCTGGGGTAGAATAAAGGGTTTGTGCAAGGTGGGGATGCTCATGGTGGGGTCCCACAGGTGCTCTCCAGCACGCTGCCCCGTGCACATCCTGCATCCCTTGCAGCCACGGGTACCCAGCCCCTGGTGGGTTTTACACCTGGGTGATGCCCCCACGCACCTTCAGCCCCAAACCCCTCCCCGGGTCCCTCCTGGGCTAACCTCACCTCTCCAGGCTCTCCCCGACCTGTTGCTGCAGGAGGGTCCCGAATCCCGTGGGGATTCCCGGGGGTATCGCAGCCCCCGGAGCCCCGCGCAGGCAGCGCAGCCACGGAGTTGCTAACTCGTCGTCTCCAAAGTTGCTTTTCACTTCCTGATTTTTCAATAATAGGCTTGGTAGGAATCCCTTAAGCTGCTGAAATAAGCCGAAAACCGCTTTTCCCACCATTTACATAAACACAAGTGGATCAGAAGGAATAATCATAGTTTATGCATTATTTGGGGGCTTTGGAGCCGGCTGCTAACGCGACGGCAGGTTTTGAAGCTGAAAACATACAATGGGAAGCGTTGACGTGGGGAAAAGCGGCACAAAAGGTAAACAATAAATAATACAAATTTGTTAATGTTGCATTCAGTGACAGCTCGGCTGCCCGGGCCCCTCCGGTGGCTCCCGCTCCCCGCCAGCATCGTTTCAAAACGGGCTTCATTCGGAGAGATGTCATCAGGCAGAGCCCAAATCCTCCCCTCGCCAGCCAGCCCCGATGCTCCTTGGCCCGATATCAAAAACCCCGGCGCTGGTGCTGGGGACTGACTTCGCAAAAAGTCTCGTGTAGGCACCCTCTGCTCTATAAACGCCATCTGTCCTGCAGAAAGGGAATAAAGCCTGCAAACCACCAAACAAACCCGGGAACTTAGCGCTGTTCACCAGACAGCCTCCTCAAGAGGAGGGGGGGAGAAAAAAGGCACGCTTACAGGGCGAGATAACATTACGGCACTAATGAACCCTGCTGCACTTCAAGCGCTTGTCGGGCTTCCAATGAGGCGGGTTGGATTTGGCTTTCAAACCAGGTCTTTAAATCAAGAACGCCGCTTCTGACAAAAATCAAAACATTAGCAGAGGATCTGTTTTGAAGAAATAACAATAAAAAATGCAACAAGGCTCGAGACTGGAGGCTCTTTTGATAGTGCTGGAGTACCGCCTTCGGATTGCTTTTCTTTCGCTTGAAATAACTTCACAACTTGGTACGCAGGCTTCTGTAGGCTCAGAAACAGAACAAAAATACTTCAAATCAATCCTTCGTTTTCCCAGATTTTTCTGTCACTGGGAATTTGCCATCGCCCCATTTTGGGATGGAAAAAAAATACATGCTCTGCTTCATTTCGTGTACTACCGATCTTCCCGTGGTGCTTCCTACTGCTCGGCAGCTGTGGTTTTCCACTGTGAGTCACGGCAGGACAGGAGGATTTGGGGTGCTCCAGGCTCCTTCCCAGGCTGAACCAAGGCTTCTCCAGGCTTGGTGATGTTCAGTAGGGGAAAGACCCCATTCCCAGGGGGAACCCAGGTCAGACAGAAAAGGGGAAAGGTGGCACCCTTACGTTAGACCACCTGAGGAAGGGGACGGGCTGTGCAGAAGCCGTGCCAGCTCCTCTCAGCATCCCCCCAGTGTCTGAGAGGAAAAAATCCTACACTGCACACAGGGTGCCCACTAGCAAGGACTTGGAGCCACGCTCCTCGGCTGCATCGCGCCTCTCTGGGCTCCCCTGCTCAGCACGCGGAGCACGCGGGAGGTGGAGGAGCTGGAAGAAGGAAAAACAAAGGGGGAGGATGCCAAGAAGCGAACATTGTCTTTAGTGGGAACAGTCAACGGGACGAGGGGGTCAAAGGGTCAATTAATTTACAACGGTTTTCAGCATCGGACATATTAACTGTAAGCGCATCAAAAATCCATGATATCCTTCTTGGCAGGAGATAAGAGAGCACGGTGAAGGCAGCACCTCTGATTTATTATTAACCAAGAACAAGGTGTGTGCTTCGAGAAGGAAGAGGGAGACAGACAGCAACTCCGGGCTACCGCAGCTCCCAACGAGCTGGGAGCACGGGGCCTGCGCTGCCTGCGCGATGCAGCACCTGCAGAACGGCCCCGGGGTTAGGGTGTCCCAAGGGATGCAGTCATGGAGGGCTTTTTATTGTTATTTTTGCATATTAAACCTACTAAAGGCATGAGAAGCTGCACGCGTGGAGGTGCAGGATGCTGGCTGATGATGGGAGACAGCAGCACGGCTTGGGCTTCTAGGGCAGAATCCCAAAACCTGGCATCGTGCTCCTCTTGGCCCCTGTTTGAAACCAAGAGCTCGAGTCCAAGTCGCAGCTCCAAGGCAGCTGCAAG
This sequence comes from Oxyura jamaicensis, assembly GCF_011077185.1. Lineage (NCBI taxonomy): Eukaryota > Metazoa > Chordata > Aves > Anseriformes > Anatidae > Oxyura > Oxyura jamaicensis. Next base: position 2,336,573 of record NC_048916.1, on the reverse strand, counting down.
CCTTTGCCATGAACATCTGAGCCGGATCGTGGTTTGGTCCCACCGAGTGACAGGAGATTTGCCACCGCGCATCAAAGTACTATCAGCAACACTGAAAAAAAAATCACATTTATCCTCTTTAGGGCTTTGCTCGAGGAAGGCACCCCTTGGACTGGGGAACAAGGGAAGAAAATGTTGCCCTCTCCTGCCAAGTCTGAAGTTTGAGAAAGAAAGACAAATGCAGGAGAGCTTTTTTTTTGATCCCACGGCCAAAAAGATGTCCCCATATGGTGCTTTGTATGCTGTGGGGAGGGCTGGAGTCCACCTCGCCGGGCTGACCACCAGTTGCTGGAAGCAGCTGCTGAGCCATCCCCCTCCACCTCGGTTTGTTGCAGAAAACAGCGAGCCCTGCCTGATGACTTGACCCAGATCTGTCAACTGATCCATTTTTCCCCATAGGGAAAAAATAAATTGGGGAGGGGGACCACAAATATGGCTATTTTTAAGCAAAAGCAGCAAGAAAAAATAAACGAAGCAGACACTGGGAACACTGAACGCGCTTGTCTCATGCATGAGTCAGGGCTCGCACAACAGGCAGATGGAAAAAACCACGAGCCAGGGTTACTGTGATGGTCAAAATGCCTACAGAGATAAGGAAAAGAGTGCTCTGGGGGCATGCCAAAACTGGTTGCAGCCTCCAGAGCACCCAGTCTGGCCAACTGGGGGCAAGAGGGCTAGATAAGCCTGGTTTGGGCAGGCTGGGATGGTCCCAAAGATGCTTCAGAAATGTTGCTGCACCAGAGAAGGAGAGCTTCATGCACAGCACCTAGCATGACACAATCTCTGTTCAATGACTGAGGCTCCTAAATGCTGCCTTAACTCCAGCAAGAGCCAACCCCAGGTTGTGTTGCCCACCACACTGCACCAGAAGGCATCGCATTACAAATTGCAACTCTTTTAATAACGAGCTCTCCCTCTACATGCGGTGCAAAAGCAACCCAGGCAGCTTTGCTCCCCAGCCCACTGTTGCACAAACAGTGTCCGTGCACGGAAGGAAGGAAGCAGCAAGGTCTGCACGAGGAATCCCCCCTGCAAAGCTGCACGGAGCACCCACAGCACAGCCGCCAACCGCACCGACACCCTGAGCGCCAGCCCAGCTCTCCCGGGGCCGTCCCAGGGTTTTGCGCAATGCAGCCTGCTTTCGAAAGCATCCTTTTCGTGGCAAAGGTCTGCTTGGGTTCCTGTTTACTCTGCTGAGTCTTAAAAATGTGCCAATTAATCCCATGCGGTGGCCTGATTTCCAGGGGTGCCAGATACCTGCTTACAGCTCCGGTTAAAATCAACAGGAGTGACAGATGTTGGGCAACGCTCGAAACCAGGCCATTGAGTACCCAGACGGCATCCCCCTCCTTTTACGTACTGCACGTAACTGGGTTATCTAATCATGTAGGTATTGATTATTACTGTTATTACCTATTAAATAGCTATTTTCTGCTGTTGGGGGGTGAATATCGCGTTTTATTGACCTGCACGGTAACCATTAACCACCAACGAAGCCACATCTAATATTTTCCCCGGGGAACAATAAATCCAGGTATTCACAGAAAGACGTCGATACACATAATTTTTCTTACACACATTCATTAGTGCAATTACCTTCTTGCACCAACTGCCAGAAGGTTTCCCGCCCGCCTCTGCGGAGCACAAGTCCTCCCGCGCTGCGCAGCCCCGACCCGCGCGGCCGCATCCCAAATCCCGCTCCTCCCCGGGGCCGCGTCCCCGGGCCGCCTCCTGCCCTCCAGGCACGCACAAACCCAGCGCGTGGTGCTGCTGAGGAGTCATCTGCAACCCGACCACACCGAGGGAGCAAATGATTCTTTCGAACGAGGAGCGCTCGGCATACGCTGGTGACATATGCTGTTATTTTACATACCTATTGCAGCGCGCACGCTTATTAGAATAAGGTCCTTATGCTAATTTGGAAATCAACATCCCATAATTCTTGCCTTACTGGTGCTAAAGGCCCGGCTAAATCTTCTGTGACCTTTTAGCCTCGTTAATCCTTCTCCGCACGGTTGAGCGAGGAGTTTTCTTCTCTCTTCCCCCTCCAAAGAGCTGGGGTGGGATTTTTTGCACCAGCCCTGCCCTTCCTCAAGAAATCCAGGTGGTTAGGAGCAAGGGACACGGGGAAAACACTAGAGCAGCCCCACAACCTGAAACAGGGCAAGAGGGAACAGAAAACGACGGGTCCTTGAACTTTTGATGCTCATTGCTTTGTATCATGCAGAAGAGCTCCACAAAGAGAGCAGGAGCTGTGCTGCCAAAGGGGGCTCGCTCCCCGCACCTGGGGATCCCCTGGAAGCACCCACGGGACTCGACACCCACCAGCCCCTATTTCGGAGGCACCTTTCCAAAAACAGGAATAAAGCACCAGGAAGCCGCAAAACTTGGACGACCCGCGGATGTGTGGATGTTTGTGTAAATACAGATGGTCAAGCACCTATGAATTACCCCACTTCACGCTCCTCTCTACTCTCAAGCACCCTCAGGAACCGCTCTCCTTAGTGTTTGTTTGGCTGTAAAAAGGTAAATGACCTGGAGTATTGATAAACTGCTGCAGAGGGCAGCACAGATCTCTTGAGCTGTCTGGAGTAGGTTTGTGCAAAACAGGCTTTTTTTTTTTTCCTGCATAACGATAATTTTCACATTTTCAAACACAAAACAGTTCCACTTTTGTATACGCAGCCAGACAGAGAAGTTAAAAATGCAAGACGATCTGCGGCTGGCAGAAGGGCTCCCGAAGCAGCAGCACCCGGCTGCTTTCATCTTCGGCAAGGCGCTCAAACCTATGGATTACCTTTGGGGTTGAACGGCCCCTGCTTTCTCAAACCCTGCTTTGAAAGTTTTTGCTAAAAAGCAGAATTATTTTGGCTGGGAAGTTTATTTTCTTCAAATGACTCCTGTACACACAGTTACGCAAGAAGCCCTCCCGGGGGGGAGGCTCCTTCCCCCCAACCACGCAGCGCTGACGATCCAGCATACCCAACGCCTCCCTACCCCAAAAAGACCCAAACTTCTCCCCCAAAAAGACCCAAACTTCTCCCCGCTGAGCGCTGCCCTGTGTGGTGCTTTCCCCACCACCCCCCAGCTCTGCCCTGGCCCCCCCAGGGCACGCTGCGATGCGGCTCCCAGCTTCCCCGCACCCCAGCAGTGACTCAGGGACTTGTGGCACCCACATCGCTCCCGCACGGCTGGGCGCAGGGGGCACGGAGGATGTTGGCCTGGGGAGGCAGCCCGTTGTTCTCCCCCCCTCAGCCGCTCTGCTGCTGCGGGGAATAAAAATCAAGGAGAAAAAAAAAATCAACTTTTTGATCTGCAGGCTTTGATGGAAGCAGAGGGAAGAAGCGTGAGAGATGAGCAGAGGCAGAGAATAAGGCTGCAAGGAAGCCAAAAGAAAGCATTAAAGGGCACAGATTCTGCACAAGGGAAAGCAGGGGAGCAAGGACCGAAGGCCGCCCCTCCGGGGCAGCCCCAGCTCCCCGCCACCCAGGCACAGAGATGGCAGCAGCGGGGAGCAGGGCTCCCAGCCCCGGGAACCCCCCGGGAGCGGGGCGCCGTGCCCAGCAGCTCGAGAAGGAAGCCGCAAGCCGTAGAGCAGGAGGGAGCTCGAGGAGGGCGAGCGGGAGGAAGGCGAAGAGGAGAAATGCCTCGGCGTGTGCCGTGCATGCTAAGCAGCCCGCGCCGGTCGATATGGCACGGGTGGCTCTCCGCAAGAGCGGGCCCAGCCTGCCCAGGAGAGAGAAGTTTGAGCGCGGGGCTGCTGCCGGCCATCTCCCCCCGAGCCGTGGGGGCACAGCAGCCCCCAGCCCCGCCTGGATGGGGGCTTCGCGCCCCCCTGGGACCCCGCAGCAGAGCAGCTGATATAGGGGGACCGGGCAGGGCTGCTTTGGGCTTGCAGGTGCCTAAATCCCATCCCCGACCCTCAGCAGGCTGCAGGGCAGCACGGAGGGAGCTGGCCCCTGCTGCAACCCCCCCCCTCCTCGTGCAAAAGGAGCAGCACAGGCTGACCACCAACCCCCCTCCAGGGCTGCCTGCACCCTGTCAGCGTCCCCCAGGGCAGCCAGCACCCCCGGGACCATCCATCCCCGGCACCAGGCGTGCAGCCCCGGCTGCCTCTCCCCTTCCCAGCCCCAGCCCCGCGGACGGCCCGGTGCAGGATGCGGCCCCATCCAACCCCCCCCCGGAGGCAACCCCGCTCCCACAGCCCCTCCAGATGGCTGCGAGGAGACTAACGCAAGCTGACAGGCTCGGCGCTGCCGGCCAGCTGGGGCCAGCTCACGTCTCCTCCTTCCCCGCTCGGTTTTTAATATTCACATAATTTTATTATTTTATCTTTTTTCTTTTTTTTTTGAAAGCCCCCTTAAGCATCATCCCCAGGGCATGGAGGGGATGAGCAGAGCTCGCCCGGGACACGCCAGACACCGAATTCCCCAACTCCCCAGCCCGGGACAGGGCAGGCAGGGCTCGGGGCTGCACCGAGTTTTTGGGACGACCTTGCAAGCGGGTCCGGCACAGCAAAGGGGGGGGCAGCACGGAGGGACACCGACCCCCCCCCCCCTTAGCCCCCCCGCCTGTTGGATGCAAGGCTCCTGCGGGAACTAAGTTGAGCTCGCCGGAGATGGCAGAGTCATTTGGCACCACCCAAAAGGAAATAAAATACAAATTGAGCACCGGGGGGGTGCTGCTCGAGAAGTTCCCAGCACACCCCGACGGGGGGGGGCACGAAGAGGGCGATGCCACCGCACCGCAGCCCCGCATCCGCACCCCCGCAACTTAACAGCGGGCTGGGGACCCCCCCATCCTTATTTCGGGGGGCTTCTCGCCCTCCCCCAGCCTTTCCCCCCGATGCTGCCGGAGGGTCGCGGTCCCCCCCCCGTCCCCCCCCCCCGGCTCCTTGGGGCCGCGCCCCCCGCAGCATCCCCGCCCGGCCCTACCTTGGGAGAGGAGGAGCGCGGCCATCCCGGCGAAGATCACCCAAGAGACGGGGTGCTGCATTTTCGCCTGGGCCATGTTCACCGCGGGCTGCGTTTCTCCCCCCTCCTTCCCCACTCGCTGCCTGCCGGGGAGAGCTTTAAAATCCAGCGTTTCCCAGAGCGGAGCGCAGATTTCGGGGAAGGGGGCGGGGGGGGGGGCGGGGGGCGGGGCGGGGGGCCCCGCCGGGGGGGGGGGGCCGGGGGGGGGGGGGAACCGGGGGGGAAAAAAAAATAATAATAAAAATCGGGAAAAAATAAAATCCGCGCCGCGGGGTGGGGGAGGGAAAAAAATAAAAATAAAAAAAAGGGGGGGGAAGAGGGAAAGGGGGGTCGGAAGGGGCGGCAAGGTGCGAGGGACAGGCGCTGCGTGCCCGCCGCTCCGGCCCGCACCGCACCGCAGCCGCCGCTCCGGCAGCGCCCGCCCCGCACCGCGCTCATTGGCTCCGGGGCCGCCGCCGGGGCCGCCCCGCACCGCTCCCGCACCGCTCCCGCACCCGTCCCGCAGCCCCGCCGCCCGCCGGCCCCGACCCACCCCCGGGGGTAGGAGCACAGGGAGGGGGGTGGTCCTCGCTGCGCAGCCCCCCCAGGTTGGGTAAAACAAGGATGGGAGCAGGAGGCGCGCCAAGGCTCAGCGTCCTCCTCCTCTTCCTCGCGTGAGGAAGGCTGTGTAGGGGTCACCCGTGTGGTGACGCTCACATGGGTCCCCTCGGGAACCCCTTGCCATGTTCCCCTCCAATATCCGCAGCCTATTTCACAAAATAACCCTCCGGCTCCCCAAACCATCCTGGCCGGGTCCAGAGAACCCAACCCAACCCGCCCCATGCCTCCACAACCCCCAACCGATCCCACCCCAGCCCTCCACAGCCCCCAACCCATCCCACCCCGTCCCTCCACAACCCAACGCCACCAGCATGACACCAACCAGCCCGCACACGTAAGGCCCCCAAGACCAAACTCTTATTTTTTCTCCAGCATTTGTCCAGCACACAATACTAGGAGCACCAAAACCTGAGAATCCCACCTGATGAAACCCAAATCTCGTGTTAGATATTCACTATTTTCGTTCTGTGATTCTGTGATTAGTGGTAAGGACGGCTCATTTCGTTGCGTGAGGTGACTCACGGCCCCGTAAAACAACATTATAGGCAGAAAAATGACAAAGCAAAAAAAAAAAAAATCTTGGCTTTTTACATTTACTCCTCCTCAGAGCCTTCCAAAATCTGAGCTGTTCACTTTGCAATTCAGAAGATTTGGCTGCAAACTCTGGGAAAATCCAGCTGCGTTTCTCTCTTCCCTCCCTGTTGCTGCCGCCCAGAGAGATCTGCCGAGGCGGACCTGGGCCAGCAGCTCTGCTGGAGGAAGGCGACAAGCAAGAGGTGCCAGTCCCTCCCCTGCAGCCCCGTCTGACCACGGCAATCCCAGAGGGAGCGGGGAGCTCGGAGCGGTGTCCCCAGGCTCATTCCCCATCCTCCCCATGGCTTGGGTCAGGCTGCACACCTCGAGGAGGTGCGGGGCTCCCCACCAGCATCTCACGGTCACAGCCTCCCAGCTCCTTGGGTGGCAAAGGGAAGGGGACAGGACTGTTAGGGACCCAGGTCTGAGCTACGGGGTATTTTTAGGGAAGTTTTTTTTGACACCCAGACCTCCCCACCTCACACAGGCAAGGCTCGAGGCACCCCTCCAGCCCCAAGCAACGCAACGCCTCGGTCACCTCAAGTCACCCCTTTTGGGGCCCTTTTGGCGAGGTGTAAGGGTTCATCTCACCAAAACATCATCTCACCCACTCTGCGCCTTCCCCACCACCCCACCAAGTTCCCTACGACCCCACAAAGCGCCAAGCAGCCGCTGCCACCACCCTCCCCAGCGCTTCTGAGCCTGACCCCGGCTGCCGAGCCAGCTCCCGTGGCTGGAAACGGTCCATTAGGTTAGTTTGGTTTATTACCTACACATTATCCTTTAAAAAACAAAACTTCCCCGTCTATTTGCTTAAGCAGAGAGAGCAGTTTATAAGCAGGCCCTGTGCAGTGGCTGTTCTTCCTACGGATTTGTTCTATGCATTATTAATTCACACAGCACTCGTTCAGAGCACGTATATTTACCCGATGCACCGGAACAGCTCTTAAGGAGCCTTCGGCTTGTGGCTTTGTGGAACATCAACTTTTCATGTTGAACAGCAGGTGATGTTCAACAGAATGCCTTGCAATAAATGCCTAATATCCATTACCCTCATACATATCTATGTGCCGGGCTGATAGGAACATACAGATAGCAGGGCTGCACTCCCGAGATAGGGGGACGGGGGGAAAGAAGTTATTCATTGGAAATCACACGTATGCGCGGTGTTAAATGCTGCACCTGCACGCACACCGAGCTGCGGAGAGAGGGGCCCCTTTTCGGGAAAAACGTCCACAAAGTTTTAGATGAGATCTCCCCCTCTCCCCCCCGTCTGAAGACCGAAGTACAACGCCTTACCCAAAAGTCTGCAGGGGGAAAAAAAAAAAAAAAAGTGACATGCAGTTTTGAACTGAAACCTCTAACCGGCTCTAAAAGGAACGTCATGACCTTGCTGAGCAGCACTGCATAATTTTTAATAGACGTTTTCTGCTGGAACTGACGCACTCCCAGGCGTGGTGTTATTTCGCTACCATTTTTCCAGAGGGAAATGCCATGTTTCAGTGGATTTTTTTCATCATCCCTACATATACATACCTCTAATTACCGTATGCGTTACAATAGCATTGGCAAGCCTTTGATAAGATCCCCGTTCCATTATGTGAGACTCTGTGTGTACACCCGGCAAAAAACAGTCCCTCCCTTGAGCTCTGAGAGTCAAAACAGAGAAAGCAGAGAACGGTGCTGAGACAAGAGCAAATTACTCCTCATTTTACAGAGAGAAGTAAAGCTTCAGGAGGCTAAGTCACCACCTGGGGTCAGAAGGGGAATTTCCAGCAGTGCCAAAAGTGAATACAAGTCTCCCAAGTCCTACACGGGGGTTCAGGACTTCCCTGCTTCCTCGTGCCACGTCCCCCATCCCAGGCCACTTCTGCTTCCTCCTGCACCAGCGCAAGGAGTGAGATCAGGGAATGCTTCTGCAGAACACCACGACAGCTCTGGGACCAGCCAGCAATGCACCAAACGCCCCTTTATCTTAACGAGGGATGCAGACCGTGGGGTGAAAAGTCGTAAAGCTTCTGCTCAAAGCATCCGCCAGCCTCCTCAAAGGCACTTCGGCACCCCCGTGCCCTTGCACGCACAGGACGCACGGAGCCAGACAGACGAGTACCACAGGCAGTCGCCGTGCGTGCGGATGCTCGGCTTTGCTCCTTTAATTACACCTCCTACGGGCAAGAAAGATAAGCCCAAATGGAGTGACTGCATGAAGGGAGGAAGCCTATAAGTTATTCATAAGTTCAGGCTCAAGCTCCTCTCTTGCTTTCGCTCCATGACACCTTCAAAACATATTATTCATCTATTTTTTCCTCCTCTGGGAAGAGAGATGGTAATTGTAGTAAATATATCACTGCCAAGTCATCCTCGCAGCCTCCGAGCCTGCACGGCGCTAGGGGTAGGGATCAAAGGCAGCGGCCGCTCGCGAGACGTTTTGGGGTGCCCAGGCTCCGTGAAGGACATCTCCCCGCTGCCCATGGGGAAAGGCTCCCACAGCTCCAGGACGCAGGGCATTCAGGCATTCACCACCCCCAGTCAAACCCTATCAGCCCAACTGCCTCTGCCCCTTTTTGGGCTAAAATCCCACAATTCCCACTTGACATTTGGGAGCAGCTCCGCGGCAACCTGGCCCGAAGACTTCCCTGCGCCCTCACCGAGCTCAGACCAGGACTGCCTGTTCACTCGGGGTGCTGCACCCCATTTCCATCGCAGCCCGAGGGAATTTGGGCAAAACAAGGAGCAACCCACACCATGGAGCAAGCGTGATGGGACACGGCTCTGCTCCCAGCTCACAGAACAACACGGTCACCAGCAGCCCTGCCTGCAGAGAGCCTCGGGAAACAAGAGCCACGGCACAGAGGTTTTGCTTGCCCTCTCCAGGCTGTTCCAGACAGCGTAAAGCACCTAACGCTACTGCCAGCTGAAGCAGCTCTCCTCGAGCTCAAGAGGGTGGTTTTTCTGAATGCAGCGATGCGGATTCCTCATCTCAGCCCCATCGCATCGCTCGCCACACAGAGCATTTGTTGCACTCCAGTGCAAAAATAACCCTGAAAGCAACGTCTGTGGGCACTCGGGAGAGGGGAGGCGAAGGCATTGCCATAAGGCACCTCGGAGAAGAGAGACGGGGCTTGGATTTTATTTGTCCTCGATTCCCTGGGAGGTCATTTACTGCAGTGCCCCTGGCACTTCCCCAGCCTTTTCCAGCACATTTGATTCTTGTGAGTTTTCTTAACCTCATCTCCTTCATTGGTTATTGCTCCTCCAGTGCTGAGCTCAGCAAGATCGCTTCTGTTTAGAAAGAGATTAGCGCTGAGTACATTAAACAGGGTAATGCCACTTACTAAAGGGCACCGGATCACCACCCAGCTCCGAACGCCCCCAACACCTTCCCAAAATGGGGCCTCTAGCCAGGACTGCTGGCAGCAGGAGCCTGCGGTGCACCACGCAGGCCAGCCTCATGCCCCTGGGAGCCCTACAGCCCACCCAGCTCTGACGGGCAGCTTCCTCTGCTGGGTCAGTGCCTGAACATCTCTGGGCTGAAAGCATCCCCACAGGCACGCCACCATGCTGCAAACCATGCCCTCGCCTCACGCACAAGGTCCACATTATCCAAAGAAGAACATTTTCCCATTTTCAAGGACCTTGCAGCACAAGCAAAGTGACAAGGTTTGACCCAGCAAGGAGGTAAGAGCCTCTGGAGAGGTGCTCAGTGGCCAGAGCCTGCTCTGTCCCACCATCCCCTCAATTTGATCCTTTTCCCAAACCAACCAGATTCCTCCTCACCCCAAACATTTTGCAGGGACGTTTTTCCAGCGCCCACCCGCCGGAGCACGCGCTGCCACCAGTCCCTGTCCCAGCCGGGCTCTTATCGCGGCTCACCACCTCGGCGCTGTGCTTCCCAGCTGATGAGCTGTCTGTTTACCCAGGGATTACAAGGAGGCAAGAAGCCCACCCGGGGAAGAGGCACTGTTGCATGGGCAAAGACTCTGCAAACAGATGGCTCGAGGAGATAGAGGATGTTTACCACCTCGCGCATGCTTTGGGCTTGAGGGTGACACAGCCCCAGCACATCCCTACATGCCTTGCTATTTTTTCTTCCTCCTTGAGCTCTCTACCACCTCTCGGGGACTTGGAGAGCAAAGACAGAGACTCAGCCAGCTGCCGGGGCTTGTGTGGGAAATAAAGGAGCCTGCAGCCCCCTTGGTGTCCCAGGTGGCCTCGTCTCACACAAACCCTGGTTGCTGTGCTCCCAGGTTGTTTGATCTGGTCTTTATTGACCGATATTCCCTGTTCTGGAAGGGCCATACCAGAGGAGACCCCATACCACAGAGACCCCACCTGGAATGCAGTGCCCAAGCACAGCCAGCACCTCTTGTGCTTTGGAGAGCCGGCATGACACCTCCAAACCCATTCCCTCTCCAGTTGGGAAAGGAGAAACCCAGGTAATCCAGCCCAGCGAGGAGCAAGGGTCCTTCTCCCAAATAACACACCACTTTCAGAAATCCACATCTGAGATTTGAGCTTCTCCCACTTGCCGTGCCCCCCCCCCAAGACCGATTGCATTCCCCGCCTGCTCCTTCTCCCCTCCACCCAAACCTGCTCAGGCCCCTGGTGTTATTCAGCAGCCTCAAAGCATGTTCAAGATGAGTTCTGTAACCTGCCCAGCACAGCCAGAAAATTGAACGTGGTAGGAAAAAAAAAAGGAAGGAAAAGAAAAAAGAAAGAGCCAGCTCTTGTCAGAGAGCGCGGTAGTACAAGGAAGTAATTTTTCTCTCCCCGTTTCAGTTGGACGGCGCTGTTTACGTCTGCGCTAGACGCTGCCTCCTTTCTTCTCCACCGTGCAGCTGGAGCATCAGCAAATTGGAGAGGGGAGACACAGGGGGAAGGCAATAGCAACTGAAATTGGATCCTATTGAATTTTCAATAGGGCACCACAAATATATACATATTTCAGGGCGCGCGTGTGTAGATATAAGTCAATGGAGGGATCCGTGAATAGCCGGTTCTGAATAATTACAGAGGGGGAAAATCATTGGAATAATTAGCAGTTGCTACCAGAACATTCAGGGAAATGAAATGCCGAGTGCTGTTTATTAAACAGCGCTTTATTTTCAGTTTAGGGCATTTGGGAAGAAATTAGGTGGCAAATGCACAGCAGCGCTGAATGATTGGAAAAGCCTGGGATCATTAAGATTGCTCAAGCTGCCTTGCCCATCCCCTCAGTTTCTTTCCCTCCTGATGCCCTTCCTTGCTGGTTCTCTCTTCCTTTCCTACATTTCAGCTGCAGCAGCCTCAGGAAGGGGCTCCTGCAGCCCCCACATCTCACCACGGGACACCAGCACCAGACCAGAGCACCCAGCTGCTACCAGCCAGCAACCCCAGGGACACCCTTTTTGATCACCTGCAACTTCCAAAAGCTTTGAGGATTTGTGGTGGGTTTTTTTTGCACCGATAACCTTGGAAAGATGACACACAGCCCACCCAGCACTCCACAAGCCTCAAACAGCGCCTGGCACACGCTTGGCTTTCTTCTTTCTTTGAGAAGAGCAAAAGCCACATGAAATTACTGTGCAGCACAGGAAAAAGAGCAGGAGGGAGACTGAGCATGACCAACGGGCTCGAGCCTTAAAACAGCAAAGGGTTGGCTAGGAAGAGTAGCAGGAAGAGCGCACAACCACATACGAAGAGCAGGTAGACTCTGGGAGTCTACTTTTAGGAAGGAATAGCACTTTCTCAGCCTAATGGACATTTTCTGACAGCTCTGAGCTTTGCAAAATAGGGCAGGAAAAAGAAAGGATCAAAAAACCGCATACACTTCAGAACCACACAGCCCCCGGCCTGCTGGAGGTCATTCCACCATCCCCACCACCACCACCTCCGAGCCAGGATTTAATGAGGACGCCGCACACAGATCCTGGTGGAGCGAGAAGAGGAAAGAAAGCAGGACAGGATGCCACAGGGAGGTGAAGCAAGGTGGGGAGTCCACGTCTCTCACCAGCTCCTATCCCTTCTCCCCTACCTGCTGTAGCACAAAGTAATCAGTCACGGGGCTGAGGAAGGAAAGATGAAGTTTTAAGAGAGGTGGAAACTCCTACGTGTATGCACATGCTTTAGATATCTCAAAAGATTTCACACTGTACTTCACATTATTCACATTTCTAAGCCTTCGCAACGCAAGAGGCGAGCATAAATGAGGCAGGTCAAAAGCCTCATAAGCTTGAAACATCTCCGGGTTTGCAAAATCCCTTTCTGAAGCTTCCAGTTCTGGATTAAGCAGGGTTACCTAATGCCAGTCAGATAAAACCACGCTCCCAAAAACTCACCGTGTGAGCAATTTTGCACCTCACAGACACAGTAGAAACCACCTTGGAAGTTTGGAAAACATATTTGCACCCTCCAGACACGTGTAATCTTGTAATCAGCAATAAGCCTGCCTTACCTTGGAGATGTCTTCTCCTCGTGGAGATGCAGCACTCCAGCACAGCCAGGAGCATCGGCGTGTCAGCACGGCAGCCTGTCCCAGCCTGCAAAGGGGAGAGGATGCTCGTTCATATGAGGTGCCCAGACTTTGACCATCACTTGCTCATGTAGTTACTGGGGAGCACATTAAGCAATTTCTAACAATTTTTTGTGCACGTGCCAAAATGCCCAAAGTCATCTGATGCATAGGAACTTTCCCTGCTGCATGCTCTGATCCTGAGCAGGAAAATGTAACTAGCAGGAGCTGGACTTGATTGTCCCCTTCAAATCATGACATTTTGTGACTCTATGAACTCCACAACAATATTTTGGGGGGGGGGGGGTTGGGAACAACAGCCTCAAGACCAAAAGCACTGAGCATCCTGAGCCCTCACCAGCACCTGTACACAAGGATGCAGGGGAATGAATGCCCAGCTCTGCAGCGGGCAGACCAGGGAATTCAGGCTCTGCCCCAGTGAACACAGGAAAACCCCAAACCAGGAAAGCTATAGGGAAAAACACAGACTCACTGCTAAACACAAATCCAAAGTAATTCCACAGCTCTTTGGCATCGGTGCCACAGCCCTCTGTCCTATCTTGACTTATCATACCTATTAGCATTCCCCAATTCAGTGGCCTCTCTTCCTCTGCACCACCTCTGCTCTGCAGTAAGGCTGGCTTCCAGCACCGGGGGAAAACAAAACAAACTAAAAAAATACAAAAAGGCAAGCATCCAACACAATAAAAATAAATTAAAACCCCTGGAGGACACCGAGAAGAGTTGTAGCTTCTTTTACCGCATTTTCCAAGGTGCTGTTTAAACACAGAGAGGGGAAAGTGCATAAATACATCAGCTGGGCTCTCCGGCCTGGGGAAGCAGCAGCAGGAGCTGGGATAAACACACCTCTGCCTCCATGCAGCACCCAACCCCACGCCAGGGGCTCTTGGCCCCAAAATACTCCATGCTGGAGGGCTGTGGGATTATAGGGCAAGGTGCTTTTTCTGATCATCTGCTTCCCAGGTTTGCTTGCTTGAAAGAAAAGCCAGAGCACAGCCAGATCTGTGCCCACATCCCTAAAGTGTGGCTTCTCCAGCCCCAGCAGGGACCGGGCTTCCTCACACCAGCTGCTGCACGTGTAAGTTTTGGGGTTTATTTTGCTTTGTTTTCTTTCCCCTCCCTTAAGGTTTTAAATCTAAATGAGTGCAAGCAAATGCTTCCACCTGGGAAGGCTTTTGGCTTTCTCCTGCAAAAGGCAGGAGGGGTCACAAGGCCACAGCCCCTTCCCCACCACGTCAGGGGGTGCAGGTTCATTTGCACTGGGGAAGGCTTGCTGCTGACATGGACAGGGGTAACACGAGCACACGGCCCCTCTGATTTTCTCCCCAAAGCAGCAATTTACTGGCATTTATCCTACAAAGTGCTTTTGTGCCCCACGGGGTCACCCCACAAAAAGGGGCAGCCTTTTACCCCAAATGCAGCAGGGGAAGGGGGTGACAGCAAAGAGCATTTGCCTGTTATTGGATCTCCCGCACGAACTTCTCTCTTCCTCTCCAGCTTCTCCTTACACTCCTCAGCCTCCCACTCAGGCTGGGGCCCCGTCCCCTCCCAGGTGGGAGCCTGGGCACAAACAGGGACAAAACCAAAGCCTGCAGACAGACAGCAACCACCACGGAGAGCTACAGCACCTGCTGCAACAACCACCAGCCCTGGCCAAAGCTTCAAAAGCAAGCTGCCACGGGGATGGGAGTTAGGGCCTAAAACCCCTCTCCTGTTTTGCCACAGCCAGGTCTCCAGAGAGCAGCCAACTCACCCACCGACACTGCTCCTCAGCACAGCCTGGGACAGCAAGAATGAACTCGGTTTTCCTCCTCTGTGGCCCCAGCTCCTCACAGAGAGCTCTGGGCCTGGCCAAACCCCTTCCTGCAGGAGGAGGAGCCCCACCGAGCCCCAGCACCTGGGAGGCTGCTCACCCACCCGGGCAGGGCAGGCCCGATGCCTCTGCACAGCTCCACAGGCATCACCACTCACACAACGAGCCTCGTCAGGCTCGTGTGGTTTGTGGTTATTGATAAACTCGTCGGGTTTTTCACCTGTTAGAGCAGCAGCCAGCACAGAGCAGCCAGCCCCTGCTTTGCCCTGGTTCCTGTTCCACCAGGCTGCTGACACGGGTTTCCCTCAGCTCCTTTCCCTGCTGACTGCGGGACCATGAAGGCACTAACCCTGACGTAGCTGTGTGGCATTTTCTCCCCCAGTTACTGCCACTTGTGAAGCCAAAAACTATTGAGCTTGGTCTGTCCAGGAAGCAGCTGCAGGGTACATTGTCCCCACCTGGATCTCCTGGGCCCACACCTGATTTGGGGCAAATCACCCAGGTTGTACCAAACAAGAGCAATGCTCCTGGCCTCCCTTGCACCAGAGCAAGATGTTACCACAGCAGAATGGGACAAGAAGGGGACAAATAGCTCTGGGGACATGCCGGGGAGATGCACATTTGGGTTCTCCTGCCTTGGCACACGGGCAGAGGCATCACCTGGGGGGTGGCAGCCCCCTGGCCGCAGGCTCCCTCCTGGCTGATCCCACCCAAGGCACTGACACTCATCGTAATAAATATTGTTAAAAGTGAAAGTCTCCCTGGAGACTTCAAACCTCGGGCACAGGTGTTCAGGCTGTGGTAATTGGGTGAGTCATTCATTAGAGGAAATGCAATTTAAAATCTATTACAGTTCTTAAAACACAAAGCTTTTTTCCCCCCCTCTCTGGCCCAAGCCCAGCAGTAACCAGTCTCCCCCTGTGCTTTACTGGGAATATTTCTGCTGCTGGGGAGCAGGTCACTTTTATGGGGTTACGATGATTGTTTTTTAATATAAACACCAAAAAAAAAAAAAAGCGAGGGAAGTTGGAGAAAACTGGAAGTGAAAAGGGCTGCAAGGACAAATTGCCTGATAAAATAAAAACTAGTTGAGATGAAGGACTGAAATTCTTTAGTTTGGGGGAGAGAAGGGAGGTACAGTTTGGTCATGGGAGAAAATGCCAGGTGCTTTCTCTTAGCAGGGAGAGTCACAGCAATAGCCAACAACTGAAAGGTAAAGGCAGACAAATTAAATAAAGCACAAATGTTTAGTGGTGAGGGTGATTAACCTTTACAATAAACTACCAGTGGCAGTCCTGCATTCAGCATCTCCAAAGATCCTTAAATCAACCCTGAACACCTTTTCGGAAGATTTATGTTCAACACGCACAAAATCCAAGGCTCAGGAAAGAGGCATCTAATGACTTTCTGGGGCCTGGTTATGTGATCTAAAAGTCCCCTCTGGCCCTAAATTCATTGTGCTGCTGCAGCTGATCCCAAATTGATCAGGGGAAGCAAAATCCTGCAGAGCCAAACCTCCTGCCTGGATCTCTGCTGTTTTGAAATCAAGCCCTGAAGTTTGTCATTGGAGCCGCTCCCTGTATTTCCTGCTAGGAGAATATTCTGCCTGCATATCGCCTGAAATTCAGGCCAAACCAAACACGATCAGCTTGGGGAAAGTTTCATCGAGCGTTCTCCCTATTTGCCTTCCCTTCCTGCCCATTTGCAGATGACTTTTGGTGAGAATTAAGAAGAAAAGAAAGAAAACAAGCAGATGGAGAGATCTTTCTGAAAAGGTCCTCCTTCTCCAAAGCCAAACCAGGCACAAACAGACCAGGCAGCTGGCCTTGCTTTCCCAGGCACCCAAGTGCTGGCTGCACGCAGGTGGCTCCAGGCGCTGTGCGATGCGAGCAGGCTGAGCAGAACCAGCAGTAACAGAAGAACACTTCAGGGCAGTGTAATTGCCACACCGGGGGAAGTTTTGTGTGCACAGACCTACTGGCAAAGGGCGAAATCCCACTTCCAGCCAGCAACATTGCAGCAGCTCACGCTTCGAGTGCCGAGGTCTGCCGTGGCTCCTTCCCCCTCCAAGATGCTGTCCTTTGCTCGCTCTTGCCCTGAGCTCCCACGCTCAGTGGTTGCAAGCAGTCACCGGAGCTTTATGCAGCTTACCTCCTGCCTCATGCACCACCCGAAAAGCTCCTTGGGCTGCTGCACAGCCTGGGGGCACGACGGGCACAGACCTGCAGCACCGGCATGTGGCTGGAGAGCACAAAGGGGAGCGCAGCCTGACACCTCCCTCCTCTAAGATCTCCCTTCACTGCTGATTTACATCAGCAAACACTCCCAGCGCAGACCAGGTTGCAGCTCCCTCTCTCTTTGCTCTCCAAGAGGTTGCCCTTCATTCGGTCTGGATTCATTTGCTCTCCTGCGAGGGTTTTCCCTCTGTTTAGCAGCAAAGCGCACAGTTCAACCTATGCCTTTTCCTGACACAGGCTTCCCCGAGGAACTTTCCACCTCTCTCAGCCTCTGGCACCACTGACCCAGATGTGGATTTGCACACACTCGATGCGCACAGCGAGTGGGAACGTGGAGATCTCGCCTTTGCCCGGCTGGCTGGGGGGTGAGAGCAGCAGTAGTAATAGCCTGAAATTCAGCAAATATTTTGCCAGGGTTGAAATCGCAGCAGCAGCATTAACCCGGCCCATGGCCACCTCTCTTGTGCTGCCCCGCCAGAGGCTCAGCTCCCACCCTCTGCACATTTAATAGGATCTGAGTTTTGAGACAGGGCCATCGAGATGAACACTCCTCTGGCTTGTTCCTGGCACCTGGAAGCACCGGAGGAAGAAAGGAGAGGATGCCCTCACAATCGCAACCTCGAAGCGGGCTGTGGAAGAGCTGGCTGCAGGCCTGAAGTCAGCAGCATTTCTGATCCAGAAACGGTGCTTTGGGAGGGCTGCCAGCATATCTGCTGTGCCTTGTCTTGAGCCTGGCATCGCTGACTCACAACAAAGTCGTAGGCTCACGCTTGGTACCCAGCATGGCACCAAAACACTTTTGTCTCTCCTAATTTGACTCGGGTACACAGAGAGCAGCAAAACCTCTGAAAAAAGATCCAGGCTGCATCCCCTGGCTGCTGATCCATCCTTTGGGCAGGGATGCAGCCCAGCTCCCCTGCAGACGGCAGCTCTGATGGACATCATGGGATAGCAAAGCCATGGGACAGCAACGTCACGGGACAGCATCACAGGACAGCATCACGGGACAGCAGTGTCACAGGACAGCATCGGGGCCAAGGCAATCTGGCAGCAGCACCTGGCTCCTGAGCACCTCGAGCAGCTTTCTGGCTCCAAAACCCCTGCGAGGACTCAGTGCTGCGTCACACCGGCAGAGGGAGGAGGGAGGAAAACGACGACACATCTCCTTGCCCTATTTTTCCCTGCCTAGCCCTGGGGGCAGGCAACAAGCTGCCCTCGTGGATGGACACCTGCAGCCCCAAAAAGCCCCTGCCCAAAGTCAGCGGTCGTGCCGCTGCGAGGAGGCAGGGGAGCCGTGCACCGGCCGCCGCGCTGCCTGCTGAACGTACAGAAGGGGTAAATTAAATTCATTCATCTCACTGCAACCCACAATGGCAACGTTTTTACCCTGCACACAAGTTTCTGACAATCAACCTAATTTACTTCAATAATAAATGAAAAGGCGAGTTTTCTTTTATAATAGCAATCAGGGGCGAGTGCTGCGGTGCTTTTTTGTGTGGATTTTTTTTTTTTTTAAAGCAAACTCCATTCAACTCATCCTCTTTAAATAAAATGATTCCTTTATCTATTATTCATTTGAAATACAGAAGGAGGACACAAGAGACTGTGGAAGTGCGCAGTTTGTTTCTGACTTCTCTCGCATAGTTTTTAAAAAGACAAAACGCACGGAGCTTGGGGGTTTGGTAGTTAGGAGCCTGGTACTTCCATTTCCTTCGTTTTACGATTTTATAATGTGGCCCATCGCTCTTGTGTCCACATGCAAATCCTCGCGAGCTGAGCCCGTGCTATTTGCTTGTTCATGAGGGCTGCTGGTGTATGCAGCAATGCAGCAAACGCTCGCAGGGCATCCGGCCGCTTTCTGTACTGAACTGTGAAGTGTACGTGGATAGAAAGCCAGGAAAAACTCCAGCATCAGCTGGGAGATTCAGTGGGGAAATACCCCTCGGGGTGCAGGACACGTGAGAGAAGGCAGCTCCCCACAGATGGGTCATCCCCAGCTGGTGACAACGGCCCCGATCCCTGCAGCTCTGCACCCAAAGCCCCGTCCGGCCGCAGACCTGTCTCCTTTCAAGCCCTACAGGCAGGATTCACCTTCACACCCCCAGCTACATATTTTTAAAATATAAAAATACATCCTGAGCTTCCTGTGTCAACGGAAAGAGCCCAGCACCTCCAGGGGGTGATTCATCTCGCCAGCCTGGCTGGGAGGAAATAAATGGCCCCTGGAGATGCCTATTTCTCTCCACCGACCAGGAGGGAGCCTGAGGCGACCAGCCCCGGCATTGACATCTAACTTTTAGACATGGAAGTCAGGGCAGATTAATCCAGCCCATTACCGGGGCCTTTAATTTTTGCTGCCTTGATTTACAAGTGCTTGCTCAGCACGTTGAGCCCTGTGCCACAACAGGGAGCGGACCCACGCGGCGCTTTCTCCTCTTCCCTCCTCCTCCCACCTGGGCTGGGGCTGTCCTTACTCCGCCGTGCCTCCCACGGCATCAAACACAGATAAGATGAGAATTGTCCTCGCTGAAAACTTTCCCCTGCAACTCAAAAAAAAAAAAAAAAAAAAAAAAAGTGAAGATGTTCAATTAACGTGCCTTGTTGCCAGAGTTTTTAATGCACTTGGAGAAGAAAAATGTCTTTCTGAAGGAAGAATGTGTCATTACCCTCATTTTGTAGATGGGGGAATGGCTGAGTCATGAATAAAACACAGGTCTGCGCAGCCGTAAGCTGCTGCTCGGTCCCTGTGAAATATAGATAAACCTCAGAGCTGCTGCAAGGCCAGGCTCTGCCTGATGTCAGCACCGTTGTCCTGGAGGATGAGAATCTGCCTGGGTACAGCTGGGCCACAGCTGGATCTGGAAATTTGGCTGGTGGTAATGCAGTGCCCAAGCTCTGGAGGCATCTGTCTTTGGAGGAGGGAGCTCAGCACCAGCCACCTCCTGAGCCTGGTGGCATCTGCTCAGCCCAAGCCCACCCCAGGGCTGGAGGAGGCTTTCTTGCAGCATTTTGGTGGCACAGAGATGGTTTTGCCCAGCCCAGCACAGGCTCTGACACTGCCCACGTGCCCTTCTTGCAACAGCTGCAGGATCAGAGCATCTCGAGGTTGGAGTTCAGCTCTTCTTGTGTGCAAACCAGGTGCCTCCCGGGGGCTGATTGGGCTCAAGACCCCATTCAGTGCTTATGGGTGCACTTCAAGCTCTCTCCCACAGCCTCCATAACACAAATCCACCCCTTGGCTGCTCAGTTTCTGTTAACTGCAGCTATTCTAGAGGCACAGTGGAGCATTTTATACTTCTCCAGCATTGTGTGCTAGCAGGTGGATCCCATTATTGCCTGTGCCTGGTGATGCTAACACCAGGGCATCTCTGCCCTCCCAGTGCTGCACCTCCTGCAGGTGGGAGCCACCAGCTGCAGAGGAGAAGATGGGAGCCTGAAGGATCTGTCCTCTGCAGCCAGCAAAAGCTAGGCTCTCTGCTGTCTCGTGGACACCCTGCCAGACCTGCTCGCTCAGCCGAAAATTACAGACTAACCTCTCCTCCGCAGGGAACACACTTCTCACTTCTCGGTGTAATGAAGTCCACGTCCACAAAGCCAGTTGCCAGCATCACCTTGCGGCCATGCGTGCAGAGAGTATCCTCGGTGTACGCCTCGATCACTTTCTGGGGATTGCTGCCCGTCTACCAGCAGGGCAGCCGATGAACCCCGGCCGTGCTGCACGCATTTTTCACTTGGTGGTACCGCTGGGCACGTTCCCAGAGGGGGCCGATGCAGTGGCTCACCAAGCATCAGCACCCTGGAGCAGGGCTGGCTTTGGGCCACACTCCCCGTAGGCAGGGTGGGCAGCAGGGAGCTGGGTTATGATGTTCATTTTCAGTCTAGACCCACCTTGATTCTCCTGGGAGGAATTTTTGCACCATCCCAGGGATTTTGTGCTCCTTCCTTCCTCCTTCAGGGCACTGCAGCAGAACAGAGATGTGCAGGCAGCTCGGCACCAGGAGATGTGCGGCTTTTTTTCCCCCTGAAGGAACAGAAAAGCCACTGATGATGCACTGGAGAGCTGAGCAAAGCAGGCACATGTTGTGGGAGCAACAAAAACCCCTGACACTCTCCTCTCCTCTGTCCGTATCCCACCTCATGCCCAAGGCATCTCTCCTCCTCCCTCCTTCCCCTGCTCCAGAGCTCCCGGCCCCATCCTCATGGCCCCACAGATCTGGGTGCCGGAGCCCCAGCTCGCTATCGATCACTGACTGTGGGCTTTTTGTGAACTTTGGGAGTAAAGGTTTCATGAGGCTGCCTCGCAGTCCTTACACCAAGTAATGGGAAACATCCATCTTCTTCGGCTCCTCCGCAGCCGCCGATGGAAATGGCTCTGGAGAGCGTTAATCAAGCCATGGAAATCATCGGCAGCTCGCGCCTTGAGGAAGAGAAACCCAGTTTGTGTTCAGAGGCCACAGCACCGCGGGAGAAGCCTGCTCTCCCACCACCAGAGCTCACTGCATGTATCTGGAGATAAAAAAGGGCTTTTCCCCTCTCCGAGGACTGCTACAGAGAGCCTTGGGTCCTGCTGCCCCAGGCATGGCACTGCAGATGAGCCGGGCATCCCCGGAGAACCATAAATTCATTAAGGCTGGAAGAGACCCCCAAGATACCTGGTCCAGCTGTCCCCCTGCCACCAACATCACCCACTGAGCCATGTCCCTAAGTGCCCATCCAACCTTTCCTTGAACACCCCCAGGGACGGTGACTCCATCAATTCCCTGGACGGCCCATTCCAAGGCCTAACACTTTTTCTAATGCCCAGCCTCGTAGGTATCGCTTCTCCCCAGGTTCCCCCACTTCCCACGTTTACGTGAGCCCCAACCTGGAGCTTTGCAGAGGTGCGGGAAGGTCCCCAGCCTCCCCTCGCACCTCGCTGCTGCTCTGCCCTCTGCAACCAAAGGGACGGGAGGGGAGGGATCAGGCTGTCCTCTGGGGGGGACAGGCTCTGAAATCAGCCCTGGGAGTTTAATCAGGGATAAATGCCCACTGCCACGCTCCTGCCGAGTGGCAGCAGGGCCTCAGAGGCCAGCGGCAATCCCAACAGTCGTGCCCCAGCACCCGCTCCTTACTCCTGCTGCAGCCCCACTGCAGAGCGCCCAGACCGAATCGCGGAGCCCTCTGCTAAGGCTCGGTATTGTCCCGGAGAATAATATTCTTCACAGAGATTAAGTCCAGCTACTTGCAACAGCTTCTTAAAAAATAAAAATAAAAAACTAGCACTCCCACCAAGCTGATTAAAAAAGAAAAAAATCCACCTTCCCATGCCAAGAAAAAGACCGGCAACTTTGGAGCCCGCGTGCACGAGCCGCATTTTGAGCCTCCCCCAGCAGTGCCGAGCCTGAGGCTGCATTTCCCAAAGGTCTCCCAAGGACAGCAAAGAGGGTTGGGACCCAAGAAGCCACCACCACGCCCCAAGCTCTACAAACCATGAAGAAGTTTAAATATCCTTTACCCTATCAGAGATTGCAGCTGTTTAGGGAGGAGCAGATGCGAGACCCAACAGCAGCCTCTAGTTTCTGAGGCCAGTACTGTTCTCGCCCCCAGACCCTCCCTAGCAGGAGATGATGTTTGCTGACCCTAAAAATTGTTGCAGTGATCCTGGAACCGAGGCACCTTTTTGTAGCAGTCCTTCCATGTTATTTTAGCAGCTGCTGTCTCACAGGCTGCTGGAGTAAGAGATTAATGCTTTAATTATACCGCCTGAAAGCCGGGAGGCTGAGCTTCCGAATGGTATACAGCACTGACTGCTGGCACCGGGGGATCTGGAGGGAGTACACACTAAAATCGAGCTGGAATCCAAGTGAGGAATAAAAGTGGAAAAAGTAGTAAGACAGTAATCAGAATAATGTGATTTTAATGCCCGATATTTCACAACCAGCTGGGGCTAGAGATGAAAGCCTCGTGCTTTTTGCAAGCGGGGGATCCTGCCTTGCAAAAACTTCTTCTCTCCCATTCCCACCTTGGTGCTCTCGGGGTAGAGGATGACCAAGGTGCCTGTGAGGCTCGTCGGGGTGCGGACACCAGCCCTTCCTCCCCAGCCAGAGCATTTTGGGGCACAGCAAGCTGCTCCTGCCCCCTGCCCCTCCTCGGTAGCCGCCGGCAGGGTGACGGAGGGCTGCTCCCTTCCTGCCAGGGGCAGGGTGGTACAAGGTGAGGACAGCCAGGGTGGGTTCCCTCGTTCTTCACCAGCAAAGGCTCCATCACACATGGCAGAGCGGAGGCAGGCTCTGCATCCACTCCTCCAAAGCAGAAGATGCAACCTCTGCAGATGCAACTGCTGCATCCCGCCTTTTCCCTTCCCACCTTCTTCCTCCTCTTCTTCCTCTGCATCCTCTCCCCACCTCCCCCCTGCCCCCTCCCCTCTCCCCCACTTAGTAGGAGATCAATGCGGGGGGAATGCTGACGAGGGAATTCAGTCCAGGCAGCCTGCCTCTGTCAGAGCCCCCTCGCTAATCAGCTTGGACGGCTTCCCTCTCCCCCCTCTCCGCTAGGCAGAGAACCTGCGATGAATTCATCCATCCCCGGTCCTTGTCAGCCTGCACACAAGGAGGCAAATGTCTCTCTCATCTGCTCTGCGCTTGGCTTTTCTTCTCCATTTTTATATCAAGCAGGTTGGAGGCAATAGCAGGACTACCTTGCCTGCTTCTATTTTCTCGCCGAGCTGTGATCTCGACTGGAACGCAGTCCGCGAGCAAGTAATTCCTTCCCCTCAGCTGTGGGGTCCGTCTGTAGCACGTGGGGCTTCTGTGTTTTGCCACTTCCCTTCCCGGAGCACAGCTGAGAAGGAGAATGGTGCAAATCAGGCTTTTCAGAGCCACATTCATCTTCCTCAGCATCTTTCAACTGAGGCGCTTTACAGCCAGCACAGAAATTACGCTTCAGAGGCGCGGGGCTGCCCTCCGCCGCGCTTGGCAGAGACGGATGCTCAGGCGGGGGCTTCCCTGAAGCCGAGGACAGGGCAGAGCAAAGCTGAGCATGGAAATAACCAAACCACCCTGAGACCCCCCAGCACAGCCCCACGACGGAGCCAGCTCTGTCTTAATGGCTAAAACCAGCTCAGATTTCCAGCCCAGGGGACTTTTGCCACTCCAAAATCTGCTTCCTCGACCCCAAAGCAGAGCTGACGGGTCCGCCTGCCTTTCCACCCGCTTCTTCTCAGTGATCTCTGAAAGAGTTTGGTTGGCAAATGCCAAAATGCTTCCTTTTTTTTTTTGGCATCTCTTCCGCCTGAAGTTCTTGACCTGTGGATTCGGTTCCTGCAGCACGGACATGCAGAAGGGGATCAGGAACACATGGATCACCTGAAATATAACCCCATGGGCACAGCAGGCCAACACACACATTAATAATGAAAAAAAAAATGAAAACTTGTGGCTTGCTTTGACAAAAGACACCAATTTTGGCTCCCCAAACCTGCTTTAAAGATCTCGCTACAGCCCTCCCAGCAAAAGAAACAAGGTGGGGAGGAGACCACGTCCTCATAAAAATAATTAAAAACAAAAGTCAGCGTTGCAGAACCTACGTGCTCTTTAAGCAGGCAGTCCCACGAGCAGCAAAACTAATGAAGCCTGGCTGCCTATGGATTGGTGTCTCACGGCTCAATTCTCTGATGTCTAATGAGGTGCAAGCTCTGATCAAAGTTTTCCCCACCGTCGGGGAATTCACAACAATGCGCTCAGCCGGGATCCTCCCCAGCTCTAGCGGAGGACGAGCCCACGCTGCTGCTCTCCTCCCGCAGCCGCTGTCGCCGGGTGTTCCTGCCCACGCTACCTTTGGGCATGATTTGGTTGGAAAAGCTCAAAAATATCACGGGGGAGCGCGAGGCAGACGCGGAGCCACGAGGGAGCCCAGCAATCAGGCTGCGAAGTGCTGCCAGAGACTTCCCGACCGACGCTGCTGCGTGCAAGAGGGGCACTGGAGCTGTTTGCACACTACGGGAGCGCAGGCACTGCAGACAGCAGGAAAAAGCCCTTTTTTTAACCAAAACCCAGCATCTCGCCACTGCAGATGCAGCGTTTGCATCTCTCCCAGGAGCCACGGGCAGCAGGGAAGCTGCAGAGTGGGACACCAGAAGGGTTTGAGACGTGTGGGCAGAGAAGAGATGTGCTGCACCGAACGAGAGATGTTGTTTGGTCCGAGGGGAGGCAGACGAGGAGCTGGAGCTCACCAGCTGCCGGTCCTGTATTGTAGCAGAGCAGCACAACCAATGCAGAAGTAATTTCCTTGCATGGCTGCCTACGCAGGACGCAAGTGAAGTGAACCAAAGTGTGAGCCAACATGTGTATGACTGTGCCTGTGTGCCTGAACAGGCATGCAAACAAGCTCTGCTTCTCCAGAGTCTCCCATCAGCTCATTTCTGCATCCAAATGAAGCAAATCAGTGTTTACCGGTGCTTCTAGAGCTCGTTGCAGCCAAAATACAAGATTTCTGCTTCAGAGGCCCTCCTAGGATTCTCGTGTTTCGAGCACTGGCATTTTGTCAACCTTGGCAGCCACTGGCCAAGGTGTTAAGCAGGGCAGCCTGCAGAAAAGCATGACCAAGCCAGGGCAGGACGTGCCATGCCCTGGTGCACTCCTGGTGTAGCTGAGACGGGTGGGCTCAAGCAGCATCATGAGCCCTGCCACAACTGGACGAACCTCAGCAGCCCAAGGGGGACTTCTGGGGAGTGGGAACAGAGCCTTTTCCCTGCCAAAACAGAGCAAGGAGCACCGACGTGCGGCCGTGCAGTGCCAGGCTCTAAGCAGGAGCTCCCCAAGGGCCAACCCATGGCGGTGCTGAGCCCTGGCGCACAGTGCTGCACTTCCCAGGGGGATGCAACTGCTCAGGGTCGCACCACAGGGACACGGGTGCTCGAGTTGGCTGCGTTTGCCCCTTGCCTGGGGCAGTAAAGGCTGGTGGATCAGGGGGAAGCTGTCACCACCACGGCACTGGCACGGAGCGAAGGGACCTGCCAGCCCCGCGGATGCTGACGGCTGCCAGCACAGCAGCCAGGAGGGCAGCTTGCTGCGCTCTGATAGGAGACGGAGGCTCTTTAAGCTGGCAGCATCTGCTCCTTTCCATCGCCCAGCCCTGTGCTCAGGTGCTGTGGCACCAGACCACGGCTGACACGAGGTGCCCGACGCTTGCGTGCCCTTACGAGACCCCATCCCGCAGCCCGTGCCCGCTCGCCGTGCCAAGGAGCAGCCAAGGAGACATTAGCGCCTTCACCTCGCCCGCTGGGCTCAGGAGACCTTTGAAGCGGGCACCGCACTCGACCCTCATCCTCTTCTTAATTAACGGCGTGGGGATTAAATTGCAGCCTTTTATTCATGGACAGGTGTGCGTCTTTGTCAGAGGTCCCTGCTTAAATCATCCGCCTCAGCTCCAATAACAATGTTAACGATGCTCAGAGCCAGCTCTGGACTGTAAAACATATTTCCCTGATGTTTGTTCAATAATTCCATGAGAATTAAAAACATCTATTACCGGCTGCAGGATGCTAAGAGGCCCCTGGAGCAGAGACCAGGCTGTAACTCACTCGAGGGGCTCAGCTGATGCTGCAGATGCTGTTAGCCGAGCACCAGGCTCTGGCACGTGGCAGGGTTTGATGCTGGAGCAGCTCATGGGAACGCGGCGTGGTCACTGCACAGGACCGGGCGTTATTATCCATGGACACATCCCTGGTGTGCTCCAGGAGTGCTCCTGGGACACGGCCTCCAGCTGCTCCTCACTCTCCCGTAACCAGCACTGCTGCAGGTGCTGGGACGTCGTCCCGAGGCACTGGGACAATAACGAGGCTCCACCAGCACAAAACGCTGCAAAGCTCGCTCTGCATCGCTCCCCAGCTCAGTGGGAAAGCTGCAAAGGAAAGGCAAGCACAGAGGGAGGGTGGGTAACGCAGTGCCACTCGGGCAGGGCAGGTAAAGAGCCCAGGTGTCCCCAGCCACATCCCGGGCATCCTCCCCAGCCTGCTAAAAACAGGTATTTATCCCTCCGATCTCAGCCACGGGGTGCAGGAGCGCGCAGCCTCGACGCAGACCGTGCCGCAGAATAGTCCCCATCCCTGTCATGACTTCTGGCAGCTCAGAAATGTTGTTTCTGGAAAAATATTTATCCTGTTAATGAAGCCGAGGCAGCAGCAGAGGCCCCAGAAGGTCAGAGCAGCGCCTGCTGCAATCAGCTCCCTTCACAGCTCCCGCTGAATGGGGCTCTGATTGCAGATGCCAATCAGAGCACTCAATTTTGCCTGCCTATTTGGAAATTAAAACATAAAGGCACTTTCCCAGACGCTGCATTTAGGGGTGGTTTATATAACATAATCTCGCGGGCAGAAAGCCAGATGGATTCAGAGGGTGGGCCCCTGGAGCCAAATGACTCTATTTAGGTAGGAAATACAACTTAGCCTTCAAACACACGTGCCAGGGAGCATTGGGGAGGGAGTCGGGGGCTGCTGCCCATCTAAACCCCACCGCCACCGGCAGATCCTCCAGGACAGGGGCTTCTCCTGCAGGTCCTGTCTCGGTGCCTGAGGACAGAACGGCTTCCAAGGGCTGCCAGCCAAACTGCAGGCTGCAGTTTTGGTTCCATTGCTTGTTATTTTTAATTATTATTGGTGTTTCTAAGCATCTTTGCATCTCACCCAAACACTGAGACAGTTGGATGATCAGCAGGCAAGAGGAGAAATGAAAACAAACTAATCCAGCCCTGCAAAAGCTCAGATCCTAAAACGCACGATGCTCAACTGCTGCGGAGCGGCTGGACTCATCCCTCCGTAAGCTCTCACGACTTCCATTTAAATCATCGGAATTAAAGAGCAGTTCGAGTTAGAGCATCTGCCTCAAGATTTTCCTGCCTTTCCACGTCCCCGGGAGCACAGCTGTTTGGGCCACAGGCAGGGGAACCTGCTGCAAAACCTCCAGGCGAGGAGCGATGGAAATCGGAGACCTCGGCTTGGAGCCTGGGTGTCCCCGAGCACGGGGACGAGCTCCCACCTCTTCCCCGGTGCTCACGGGAAGCTCCTGCAGCCCCACCGCTGGCACCTGGCAGCATCCTAAGGAGAGGCTGAGCTGACAGCACCCGCAGGACCCGAGCTCCACCAGTCCCAGGGTTCTGCAGATTTCAGAGAGGATCCCAACAGAAACGCACGCGTGGGGGCAATACCCACGTAGGCGCAATTCAGGAGGTTGAATGGAGGAGCTGCGGAGCTCAGCAGCCAGCTTCGGCAGGGCGATGCAGCCAGCCCCTCCGCTCCCTGGGCCCAGAGAGGGGACCAGGACCCTGCAGGGATGCGTTTCACCGCTCTTCATAGGCTGTGTCTTGGTCCTTGCACGCAGAGAGGATGTGTCGGTGAGCAGGCACTTGGAAACTTGTCCCTTTGGCCCAGGCATATTTATTCCTTGCAGTCCTGCACTTTGCTCTTAAATCAGCTGGGGCTGCAACCAGTATAAATGGACAGGCAGGATCAGGCCCAGATACCACAGAGGGAACCTGCCCCTGGTCTCACCCTGGTGCACTGACGTGAGCTTCCCGGTGTCAGCAGCAAGGACCCAGGTGAGCGGCACGGGTTACTGAATCCAAGCCAGAACGGGAAAAGGACATTGCCCGGCCCCCTTGGGGGCGATGCACAAAAACCCACGTGCTGGGCTGGGAAACGTTTCCAGCTCCTTCTACCCTAAAGGAGCGAGGAGCTAAAAGGAGAAAGCCGTAAGTCACGGCACCGCTGGGACGTGTCTGCCACGGGCTACGGGAGGCCCCAGCTGAGAGCCCCGAGGGCCAGCGCGGGGACAAGAGGCCCTTGTTTGGAGGAGGAGGAACAATTGTGAATGCCGGGGGCAGCTCGCTGCCCGCACACGCTCTCGGGGCCGTCTCGGTGAGCTTTGGAGACCGGCTGTCACGCGCCCGATGCCACCCCCAGCATCTGTAACCCCTGGGGTGACATCCAGCCCGACCACCGCTGCCATCCTCAGGGTCAGGAACGTGGGAAGGGCAGCGAGAACAAGATAGGGGAAAGAAAAGGAAATGAAAAAAAAAAAAAGGAAAAATAATCCCGCTTCCTCTAGATTAGCCCCTTTCCCCATATAGCCTCCCTGCCCCGCGCGGGAGCTATTGTTAGCACGCAGCCATGCAAGCACCTTATAAAACACTCCTATTTAAAGCTCTGCTTTGGTGGCAACGCATTGACACGGAGGTTCCAGCCCCCCACGCAAGCTGTCCCCATGTGTCTCCGCTCTTCATTCCCTCCGCTTAACCCCCGCTGGAGCACGCGGCTGCTCCCAGACCTTCCCACCGCGTGGAAGCTCTGCTCTCAAGTGCCTCCATGCCCGCGCTCCAGGCTGTACTGCAAAAAAAAAAAAGGCTTTAATTACAGGAGAAGAGAGCCCATCAGATCTCTTAATTTAACCCGGTGTTTTATTAATCAAAACACAAGATGTTTAAGGCAAAAAAGCGTCGGTGGGCAATGGAGGCCCCAGCCCCCAGTGGCTCCCTGTGGGGACAAGCAATGCATGAGCAGCCGCTGGCCATGCTCGTGCCCCATCCCAGCTCCGTTTGCAAACCCAACCCGTGTCACCCATGGGTGGCTGCAGCAGGAGCACCACAGCAGCTCTTGGAGAGCCCTGGGGTCCACGAGGGACAGCGGCGGAGAGGTGGCCATGGCAAGGCAGGAGCTGCGGCACAGCTCAGCCCGAGATGTTCCCAGGTCCCCGGCACACAGTACGTGTTTGGGAGACCCCAGACCATGAAGCCACCCGACCCCAAAGCCCACCTTTGGGTGAGGTCCTTGCCACACGGCCACGGCTGTGGCTCTGCACAGGCTGGCCCCTACAGGTGCAGGTCAAGGTGCAAGCACCACCGCAAACCCCAGGACTTCACGACAGCACGGGAAGATTTCAGCAGGACTCAGGTATCTCTCAGCCTGTATTTGTGCAGGGGCATGTGAGCGTTTCTATCTATCCTGGGTACGCATTCAGTGAGCAAATATCCTCTGCCTGAAGCAGTCTCTGTGTGTGCAGATACCGGCCAGACCTACCAGAAGAAGAAGAAAAAATCCGAACCCAAACCCAAAGCCTTCCTCCGGCATTCATCATTTTAATTAGCGGAGCTGTGCCTTGAATCTCAATGGGAGATTATACCATAAAGAGAGCCAGGCGGAATAGCACAAGTGGCTCCTCTCACTTCAGAAATGAACAGAGCTGTCTGTGAAATTATTAGTAATATTATGTGTCCCATTTACAGCTCAACATGCACGGCCCGGGGCCTCACCCGGCAGCAGCAAGCAATCTAATGGCTGGGATTGTTTCAAGTGCACAGCCACGACTGTCAAGCCAGGTGACATTTCCAATACCAGTGTCCTGCCAAGTCATTACAGCTCCGAGCTTGGTCCTTCAGCCCTGTCCCCCCTCCTCTCCCACCCAGCTGTCCCCGGCTATCACTCGCTGCACCTGGGCACGGTGAGGCAGACGCCGGGAGGTGAAGGCTTCCAGCACAGCCCCACGGCAGCGAGCACATCCCCGGTACGTGCCACCCATACAGATACGCCAAGGGAAGAAATAAATACCCACGCACTAAATTCTCCATCCCAAACATCTCCAGGTAACCATAAAAATCCCGGGAGCGCATCAACGCGCTGTCCTCGTTCGTTGGCCCTTGATGCCGGTCGCTTTATTCCCTCTCCCAAAGGTTAAAGCCTCACTCTTGGAGGACCAAAGCCATGATTTTGCATGAAATAGTCCCAGACCTGGGGCTGACTATCCGTGCCCCCTCAGAGCACACAGAATGTCCCAAGGGACCACTTCAGAGGCAGCCCCGAGGGAGGGATAACAGCGGGGTGGCAGCGAGGCCGTGCATCTGCCGGCTGGGCATTCCCCATCCATCAGCACCCAGCCCACTGCCGGAGCAAGCAGGAGCCCGGCAGCAAGGCAGAGAATCGCCCCGATTTGTCTGTGCTGCAAGCCTCCTCTCCATGATCTCGTTTCTTTATTACCTCGAGCTGCCGTGCCGGGCTGTAAGGAAGCGCAGCTCTGCCACCGTGACCGGGCTCAGAGCTCCTTCTCTATCGCAGAGTGGAAGCTCCCAGGGTAAAAAGCATTTCAGCAGCGCGGCGTTATCGCTTTATTCTGAATTGTAGGCTACAAACACAGCCGCTAAGTGCTCAGATAATACAAAAAAAATAAAAAGTAAGAGCACACCAACTGGAACTCAGCCTGGCGCCAAACCAAAGCCCCTTCCCAGGGCTGGAAATTCAGCAGGCAGCGTTTCAAGGAGCCAACAGAAGCTTTGGCTGCTCCGCCTGCTTTCAGAGAAGTGCCGAGGGCTGCCCACGT
This sequence comes from Oxyura jamaicensis, assembly GCF_011077185.1. Taxonomy (NCBI): domain Eukaryota; kingdom Metazoa; phylum Chordata; class Aves; order Anseriformes; family Anatidae; genus Oxyura; species Oxyura jamaicensis. Next base: position 2,305,485 of record NC_048916.1, on the reverse strand, counting down.
CCCGCTGCATCCATGGGTGTCCCCTCCATGCTTGGGGACCCAAAGGCAGGGGTGTGAGCACTGATAGGAGCTGGGTATGGTTACTGGGGCAGCTCCCTCGGAGCCAGCACCAAGAGGATGTCGGAGGAAAGCCTGCTTTTGTAGATCAGTATCTGCCACCACGGAGCACACAGCCAGGATCTGGGATCATCGAAATAAACCCTCCCAAACTGAAGGCAAGGCATCGTTAGCCAGCGGCAGCGGCGCTTTTATCCTCCCTGCGGGTGGAAGAAAGCCCCCTCTGTCCCCTCCAGCCTCTCGTCCTGCAGCACATCGCTGGCACTGAGCTGGTAAAAGGTCGCTGGGGGGGCCAAAAGCCAAACTGGAGGCACAAAAAGGCCTGGAGACATCCCCAGGGCTCAGTGGGGCTAAAGCAAGGGCAAGGGTTTGACCCTAAATTAAGAGCACACCGATTTTGGTCCCATTTTACTTCCCCTGAGGGGTTCACAGAAGGACACAAGGGGATCCTGTGCTCCAAAAAGAACCCAGAAAGCATCCTGCAACAGGACGTAACCTCACTCCAACTCTTCCTGCTCTGCAGCCAAGAGCTCGCCACGAGCCCCTGCACATCAAAAAAAAAAATCGTATTCCTTGGAGCCACGCCAGGCTGGAGCAGTTGGAGGGCTCGGAAACACGGCCCTCTGGCTCCACGCGGTCCCCGATCGGTGATGCCCAACATTCAGGCACCGAAAACGTGCTTAGCGAGGGCACGTCGAGGCGGTGCGTGGGTAATAAAGGCGAGGCTGCCCACCTGCCTCCCAAAACGCAGCCCCACTAAACCGCAGGGAGGAGGGATGCTGGCGCGCTCGCGGACGGTGGCGGTGGCTGTTCTTGCATCATCTCATAAATATTTAACAGTGAGCACTTTGTAAAGAAGAATGTTATTAAGGCTGGTGTAGTCTGTGGCTCCAAATGTGGCCATACATCAGATGTTGCCAGTCTAGGATGCAAAACCCTCTTAGAGCAGCCGGTGGCAAATCAGTTTCGTCGGGTTAAAAGAAAAAAATAGGGGGGAAAAAAAAGGTAAAATCCTGAGTCGCGGAGCCCTGGGGAGATGCGTGAGACGTTTGAGGGATATCCTACCAATAGATCAGGCCTTCACAACCACCTACAGCAATACAGACATCGCGGAGAGATGGGGGAAAAGGGAGGGCGAAAAGGGAAAAACAATAAAACAGAATGCACTAGATGAAAAGCAATTCTTGGCAGCAATTTTTAGCATAAACTCATTGTTGTTTTTTTTTTTTCTTTCCTGCAATAGCAAATTAATCTTTTTATTGCTGCCGAAGACACTCTAATAATATTTATTCCAACACTTTACGCTTTATTGTGATGCTTTTGACTTCTTCTGGGGGTCTGGGCTTTTTGTTGGTGTTTTTTTCCTGGTATATTGATTTCATTTGCTTCATCACAGCCCCGCCAGCGCTGGAGGGAGGGAGGGATGGAGGAAATCCTGCTGCAGCCAAGAGCAAACCTCCCCGGGTCCCTTTCACCATCCCCTGCTCGAGCAATCCCTGCTCCTGCCCTCAGCTGGCTCTAGCAGCTCACCGGGGCTGGTAAGAGGTTTTCAAGCCTAAGAGCCCTGAGCAGAATCCTGCCCCCAGATTAAAATTTAAGATCCCACCTCCAAAGCTCATCAGCTTCCCTTGTTAACTGCCCGCTTGCCGCTGGTCCCCCCTCTCACCCGTGTTGCCCACGGGGTCAAACCAAACACCCCAAGGGCAGGCTCGGCCTGGGGGACCCGATTTCATTTACATTTCATCCCGATGCTGAAGAGGCAGCGCGTCCCCGTCCCGTGCCAAGCTATGCAGCCTTTGCCAGGTTCCAAAAAGCTGATAATTTCTTTTATGGGGTTCCACAAACTGGTCACTTCCCCTCGCTGCCGAAGCAGCGGTGCTTATGGCGGCTGCTGCACATTGACCATCTGAGCAATGACATCTGAAGTACATTTAAATAGGAAGCAGGCCCATTAAGACACTTAACAATATGGCAGCAGCGAAAGCAGCCCGCGAGTTCGTAATTTGGTTTAAAAATATTGAAAATGATTTTAATTCCCTAATTATCATAATGAAAACCTGGGGAGAGGATGCACGTGCAGGGGAGGGAGGAGGCAGATGGGGAAGGTGATTTTTAAGCCACCATTCCTACAGCAAACGTTTATACGGGGAGAAAGCCTTTGGGACAAAAGGGTGGCTCCTGCACCTTTATGTCCCATAAATTGACTCAAAAGGCTGGGAAAGCTGCTGCGAGGCAATGTGCTCCCCACACGAGTGCCCCAAAACGTTCCCTGACCCCACAAACCCACCCCAGGCACGGGCGATGGCAGAGCATCCCCGCCTCGTCGGCACGGCGTCCGTTTAATCTGTGCATGTGCTTAATTCCCCGCGCTGCTGGCGTTCCTCTCCTCTCTCACTTTTCACAGGCTGTCAGTCCCGAAAGCCTTCACAGAGCAAGCACATGCCATACCTACTTAGGAACGACGCCAGCTCCAGCAGTCATTAGGCACTTCCCATGTCCTACATGCAGCTGTGAACGTTCGTGCTACTGAGACGCCATCAGACAGCGCATCAGCTGCAAGCCGAGCGGGGAGGCAGGCAGGGATGTCACCGATCGCTCCCCTGCCTCGAAAGCTTTCGGGCTGCTTCTTTTTTATTAGCTTTTTTAATTTAAAAAGTTCCATTTGCCTGTTTGTGTTTTTTTTTTTTTTCTGCTGGAGGAGTTCCAGCACCCAAGCAGAGACTCCTCGGGGCTTGTTTTCCCCACTAACAGCCTTGCCCAGGGAAATCCGCCCCCGCGGCATCGCCTGCAGCGGGGCAAACCCAGGCACCGGGGGCTGCCGAAGGGCTGTAACAGAGGGAAACTGAGGCACGGCGAGAGGACGTGATGTGCTCGCCCAATGCCCAGCAAAGAAAAAAAAAAAAGCTCATTCCCGGCTGGGGATGTGGCCACCGACAGCCAGCCCTGGCCCTGTGCTGCAGCCTCCCTGGCAAACCCAACCCCACCAGCATCCATTTCCATCCTGCCGAGCTCGGCTTCCCCCCTCCGGAGTCACTAGGAAAGCCGCAAGGGTGGCACGGGAAGCCGCCATTCGCCCTTTGCAAGGTCAAGAAAAATCCCTCCAAATGTCATCGAGTTTTGAGAGTCCTAAATGAAGAAATTGCTTAATCTACCTGGGGGATTGCAGCTATTATATCCACTGCCGTAAACAAGCTTCAGATCCAGCTACTAAGGATTGTGCCGACATCGCGGAGCCCAGGCTAAATTGACAACTTGTCTCTGCTGCCCTTGAAACTCAATTTGCCATCGCTCACCTCATTTCAAATTAGCACAGAACGAAGCCTCGCCGTCCGATGCTGCTCTGTTGGGGCTTGCTTATGCAAGGTCCCTGCTCCTGGCTCCGTGAGCTGGCGGTGCAGGGTTTTGTCCTATTGCATCAGGTAGGGGAAAAAAAGGAGATTAAATGCAGCCCCTTGAACGCAGCCGAAGGTCCTTAAATTTGGGAGGAATTCACCCTTTTGTCAACAAACCCGCAAAAGGTGCATGCGTGGCTTAAACCCCTTCCTAGATGCATGCAGTGAGGGAGCACGACAGCAGCCCTATGCACGGAGGGAAATGTTACCCCTTCTTTGGGACTGGGATCACTTGGGGCTGAGCTGGATACTCCCAGGGGACCAGGAAGGCTGGAGGATCTCCTCTCCAAAACGTGCTTCAAACCCCGCTTGCCCCAAACCTACCCAACGCCCAGAGAGCTCGCTTCTCTTTTATTAAGTGGGAATTTGCGATGGATAAAATTTCAGGTGAGGACGTGACATCAATGCTGAGCGGATGCTCCGAAACTTCAAAATCAGCTAGGTTATAGGAAACCAACCCCCACAATATTTTTCAAGGAAACTTGGGTCCAAATCACTCTGGTAATGACCACTCAGAATTTATACTGGGGGTGGGTGGGCGCGTCAGACACCGACCCAGTGCCAGGGAGCAGAGAGTTCTTTTGAATTTGCTGTATGCTGTTGCCATGAAGGGCCACCTCTGCTCCTCTTTTGCAGCAGCGAGGCTGAAAATAGGTTGGCAAACGCCTTTGTGCAAAGGGGGAAAGAGACATTTATTTGTCTTCTCAGTGCCACCCTGCAGCAGGGCCAGCAGAAGATTTCCTTCTCCAGGACCCCAGATCAGCACGTTTGCTCTGGGAGCCCGGCTCCCAGGTCCATCAGCTGCAGAGCGCTCCCACACCTCCCCAGATCCACATTTATTAGCTCAGAGAGAGCATTTCGGATCTCGGCTCCCCGTGCACCGAGCAGCTCGCCCACAAGCAGCTTCCAAACGCCTCCCTGCCCGCTGCCGGGAAGCTGACTCGTGGCGTTCTGCCTCCCAAATCCAATCAGCCAATTACGCTCCCTAATTGCCTACAATGGATTTAATTGGGCTGGGACAGCATGCAGCACCTCAATAAATTCCCCACAAAAATGAGGAAAGTAGCACAGCAACGGGCCCTTGGCATCAGACGTTACCTTCCAGCCCCGACCACCCTTGGGTTCCAGTGCCAGTGGCTGCCACCGCCTGGGGACACTTGTCACCGCGGGTCAGGCTGGTTCCCGATGCAAAAACCTCCTCGTCTCCAAAATGGGGCTTATTTACAGGCAACTGTGCAGAGCGTTGCAGGCACCAGCGCCAGTGGGGCACTGCTGGGAAATTAAAGAGGTTTTCCCTCGTAGGGACATGGGTGGGAGATGGGGAAGTGAGCAGGGGGAGAAAGTTGGTGCTGGGGAGAGCTGGGGGTGAGGGTGCTGCCTCTGCTCCTGCTGCTTTTGTTCAGCCCTTCGGTGTTCAGCCCCTCCAGACCCAAAACTGCGGCAGGGACCACGGCGATGAACCCGCACCCCGCTTGGTCGGGAGCCACGTGCTTGGTCTCGCAGCCTTCTGCCTCCGCCTCCCCTACAAAGGGCTCATTGATGCTCGCTCACCGATAGCCTTTGCCCCGAGCCTGCGGCAGCACCCGAGCTGGCTCCTCGGGCGCTGCTGCGAGTGCGAGGCACAGCAACAAGAGGGCTTTATGCTCCGCAGGGCAGCGGGAGGATAAAGAGCCAGTGTTCGCTGCCGCCGGCACTGCCGGCTGACCCGCGCTCAGAACAAGCGCCTGCCTTTCCCCGCGCCTCCCTGACCCCCTCCCAGCGCTCGAGCATCACCGCGCTGCTGCTGCTGCCCTGGGAGGGGGCACCAAAGGGTGTCCCAGCGCTGGGAGGAGGCAGGTGCCAGAATTTTGGGCTCCACGAGGTGCCAAAAGCTTGTGCACAAGAGCGGGAGGTGCAAGTGAAAGGCAGATTTGGGGTTTGATCCACCCCAGGATGTGAAGTTTGATGGGAGGCGTGCTGGGACTGAGCGCGGCTGTGCCAGACCCCAGCACCCTGCTGATGCAGCCCCTTGACCCTTCTGCCTCCAAAATGCACCCGGTTGGGGTGGAGAGTGGTGGGCTGCCATAAGTGGCACACAGAGACCCAGCCCACGCTTGTCCTGATCTCAACGCCTGCAGTCAGCTCCCCAAATTCTTGGTCCATTTGAGTTTCAGAGCACCAGGTGACCAAAGTGGCTTTTTCAGCACCCAAGGAACAACATGGAAATCAGGGAAAGCAAAAAGGCAACGCAGAGCTCCCGGAAAAAACAAATAGGAGGCAGGGGACGACAGACCAACCGCGGCACCCAGCCTGGCGCAAGGTCCAACGCCGAGGCGAGCTGGTACCTCGGTGTGCTCCCCGACCCCGAGTGGAGCCGGCAGGGGCTCACAGGAGATGCTCTTGCATTTCTACTGCCAAAAGCCCCTCCGTCCCCCAGTGCTTCCATTCGGATCGGCATTTCACACTGCGGGTGATGCTCAGCTCCCGGGGCCACGCAAACCAGCAGCGTCCCGGCGCAGTGGACACCCAAGAAGGAACGGAGCTATCCGTCACGGAGCATCGAGCGCATCAGCCGGAGCATTTGCCTGGGCAAATCACCTCGAACAGTCGTTAGCCCAGAGCTCGCTGCTCACGGAGCAGGCAGGGAGCTGCCAGCAGCCCCGGGGGTGGGCAGGTGATGGCAGGGCATCCCAAAATCCCTGCAGACCCTCCTACGACCCAAGCCCAAATAGAAAGCAATCCTTGGAAGAGCCCTGCTCCTTCCCCGCCGCTGAAAGCAGCTTTTGACAGTGGCGTGTGATGTAGGATTTGACTTTGAGTGACTATAATAAAGCGTTTTTATTTTTAAGCTGTTTTATCCCATTTTCCTAGCTCACGAGGAGTACACCTTGGTGTCAACAGGACTCTTTTGTCTTTGTAAGCTATTTTGAGGCAAAATATCTGTAAATTACTTCCCCAAACCTCCACACAAGCAGATCATGCAGAGAAAATAGGCTTTGCAGGAATGCAGCAAATTGTTTCTGTCACACAAGGAAATATAACCAATAGAAATCGTTATGGATGAGTCATTATGAGAGGGACCACAAAAATTAACCTTCATCCATTTCCTTCAGCTCTGCGCATATGCGAGGGTGCGAGAGGGAGAGGAAAGGTGGCGAGCGCCTGCTAAGTGAGCGCATTAGCGCCGGGGGAAAGATGGGACGGGCAAGCGGGTGGAAAAAGGACAAAACCCCACCGTGGGATGTTGGGTTTTTGTTATTATTTGGGAGAGGGCGCGAGGAGGAGGGCTGCAAGAGGAGCGATGCATCAGGGAGCCCCCGGTGGGCAGGGATGCTCCTGGGTGGGGGAGAGGGGCAGGGAAAGAGCAGCCCCACGCAAGCAGCCACGCAAGAGGGGAATTCTTGCTAGCGTGCATCGCTTTTTGTCTGTGCACGTCCTCAAATCCCTTCGCAGCCCTCGCAAACGTCAGGACCCCAGTGGGGTTAAGGAGGGCGGCGAAGCCAAAGCTCCCCGAGCACCACCAAGCCGCAGGGGCTGCAGCCCGGCCACCAGCACAGCAGCAGCCCGCAGCAACGTGCTGCTTGCTTGCTCCACCTTCTGCAATACCAGCACGAACATGTCGGGTTGCCTGTTTTCGGTCTTTTTTTTGTTTAAGATATAAATACACGGAAAAGATGAAAGAAACACAAGCGGGGGGCAGTGAGCGCAGGGATGTCTGCTGCCTGCGTGGGTGAGGTGGCTTTGAGAGACAGAATCATCAGACAGAGGAGTACGTGAGAGCAGAGGAAAAGGTTTATTCCCACTTTTTTGGGGTAAGCAGCACGGGTGGTAATGCCAGCTCGTGCTCTACCCATCGCCGCCATCCCGCACCCGCTCTGCTGCACCAGCCCCGAGCCATTAACCAGGCGCCTTCGCACGTGCGCTCTGCCTCATACCTGCGTGCATTTGTTACAGGCGTAAAGAAAAAAGAGAAAAAAAATCCATTTCCAGAGTGGCAGATAACGATTCCTCCAGCCACACCGTGCAAACAACGCGGCGGAAAAGGCTCAAGTGTTAAATGTTCCCTAATGTGCAGTAATTGATTTCCATGTGTGCAGTAATGGATTTGGTCACATCATGCAACAATGGATTTGACATGGGTTCTCGCTGATATTATAAACATAGTTAAGTCGTTAGCCTTGTGCCCAAGAATTAGGCGTTTAATAGCGCTGACCTCCGCGACCCACGGCGGCTGGCCAGAGCTGCACAGGCAACCACCAACATCTTCAGAGCTGGTTCACAGTCAAGGATGCAATCGGCGATTTAACGGCAAAAAACCACCCGGAGCGATGCAAAACACCGCTGGAATTTTGCTCCAGCCACTCGTGTGCATACACAATTCCCACCCCACCTTCTTCCTCTCCAGCTTTTTTGCCTGTGGCTGCACTCCCTGACATCTCCCATCCCTGGGGACGGGAACAGCAGAGTGGTCTTCGCCTCGGTATCAGCAGTGAGAAATAAACCAGCAATAAAACCCCGCATCCCACTGCGGCTTCCTGCACCCACTGCAGACCCGGGCAGGAGAAGTCCATCACCAGCCTTCCTCCTGGTGCAGCAAACCCGAGCCGAAGCCCAGCATCTCCTATCAGCACTGGCCTCCTCGAGGGGCAAAGGGGCACCGGGGAGGGGGGTGCTCGCTGGGTGTTTACAAGCCTTGCAGGAGCGTTAAAAATCTATTATTTTCACTCCAGCACTGCGGCAGCGCTCGCCTTCTGTCGAGAAGTGATTGGGCTCCTGTCCGTCAGGGACACTGAGTGATTGTACTGAGAAAATTGCATTCGGCAATGGGGGATTTAAGAGGGTGCTTGTCCTCAAACAGGGCTCCAATTAATTAACTCGGAGGAAGGGGCTGCTTGCGGTGCGCTTGGTCTTTTCTGTGTTTTCCTTGGTGCGTTTAATTTATTGGCGGTGCGCTTGTTTTGTTTCCTTCTTGCTTTTCTGTTTGTCTTCAGGACTCTTTGCAGGATGATGAAGCGCACGGAATGTATTTACTCGGCGGGGGATTAATTGGCAAGCAGGAAGGAGAAATGGCCGGGCCAGGCCCTAAATCCTGACCCTGGTGCTGCACCTGCCAGCACGGGGAAATTGAGAAACCTTCTGGCCAGCCCGGCACGCTCCCGGGACTGCAGCCCGTGGAGAGCACCAGGGGAGGACCTCAGCGTGGGGCTCTGCTGGCCCTTAGCGCACACAGCTGGGGTAAAGTAAAGCACCACGGGCCTGAGGGATGTACTGGAGCCGGGTCTGCAAAAACCAGGGGCTTGGCACCAAGACCGAGCCCCCAAAAGCCTGGGCAAGTATTTTGGTGGTGGCTTGTCTCTGAACCACAAGTTTCTGCAGCGTACGATAGAGGGTTGTGACACCTCCCGCTCCTTCCCCCGCACCTTGGCCACTCACTAGACAAGAAGCTGCTCCATGGATTATTCCTTCGTCTTTTCCACAATTAGCACAGGCAGGTTTGACCTCTGATGGAGTCCTATCACGTAGACCATCCTGAAAAGAAAATAATCTGCATTTAAAGAGAATTAGGGATTGGCACTGCAAATGGAGAGACACAACCGATGGCACCACATTTCTGGGTTCCAACCAAAAGAGAGGTGGAAATGTGCATGCCCCAGTTGAGAAGAGCACGTCCCCATGGCTCAGCATGGGTAAGCCACTGGGGACGCACAGCCTCCAGGATGCAATTCCCAAATCTCCAGAAGAGCACGTTCCCAAGGACAGACGGAGACCAGGGTGCGTGGCTAACGGAGACCCCATGGCAGCCTCTGCTCGATGGAGACCCGCTGCCTCGCTGCTCCGGGCGAGCCCTCCCCAAACGCAACCCCAACCACGTCCACAGCACCCAGCCCTGCCATTTCCTTCAGCCCTCGAGACATTTCACATCGCTGCTGCCATTTCGAGGGGTGAGAAAGGTCCTAATCTTGCCCTCGGCCCTAATCTTTCAAAGGAATTAATCTTCAAAGCAATCTCGTCCCGGCTACGCTACAGACAAAGTTTTGATTTATGGGTTACACTGACAGCTGAGCTCCTCTGGCGCGCGAGATGGGAAGTGTGGGGTGGATGGGGCCAGTGCCAGGAGAAACCTCGACACAAACAGGCGTCCAGACCTCAGCTGGAACAAACGCCACGATTTTGCCCTTGGAAATCCCAACTTGCATCGTTTCCTTCACTGACCAGAAAAAAAAAAATCACATTTCCCACCAACCCAAATGATTAAAAAAAAAACCATCTTGGCAATATCAAAATCATTGCAAAGGCTTTGTTTTGCTGTATAATGCCACTACACAGCCCTACTCCAGGCTGCAACGTAGCCTTGCATGCAAAATGATGTGCTGATCCAAAGGGATTTGGCTTCATTGAAATAAAGCATTTTTATGAAATTGGAAATGAGAAAATGGTGATGGTCCGACAAAACGGTTTGATTTCGGTGAACCCATGCTTTCATTTTGAAAACTGATTCATTAGAAAGTTTTTCAACCAGCTCCAATCAAAGTGCTCTACGCGTTTTTGAAAATTTCAGTCTTGAGCTTCCAAACAGCTTAATTTGTGTTGTAAAGGAGAGACGTTTGTGACACCAAGATACAAGGAATGGAAACACTTTTTGACTTTGCAAACACTTCAACTTTAAGAAATTAAATTAATCACAATGTGGGTGAATAATTTCAAAAGTTCATTTCCCGAAGTACAAGAAGTGTATTCAAACTCATCCAAAGGCAGACTTTATAAATATAAGGTTGTCATCTTCACGCTTACAGCTTGCCTTTTGCTAACACCATCTCCATTTCAAATTTCTTAGGGTGGTGAGCAAATGAAATAAAAGAAAGAGCTCGTTTCAGGAAAACTCAAGCGATGGGATCATTACATAGAGCATCTCCAAAGGAAAAAGGCAAGGCACAGAAAGAAAGGACGGAGAAAAATAGAGGGTGTACAGCAAAAATGGAAAGAGAATGAGAACATTGCTGGAAATGCTCATTCCAACAAGAGCCCCATTCACCCTCGCTTGTCTTTCCCTTCAGGGTTACTTCTTGTTTCATTACAGATTAACACAGCATCTCTTCTCTCGAATCTCACTTGCTGGAGATTGCTACATCCATTTAAATGGATTTCAAAAGCTGGGATTGATCTATGCCAAGTTGTAATTTTGGACACTAGCATGACGGGTAATGCACTTCAGCCCTTGCCGAGAGTGAAGGAGGTGTGTGAATTGCTTCCTTGATATGATAAATTCATTAGATAAAGGAACCCGAGATAACAGGCGCAGCACTTAGGCAGCATCTGGTGGCACGAAACGCAGATGCACAGGAGAGGGGGATGCGGCACGGCTCGCTGGGCTCGCGCTCGAGTAAAAGGCTGAACGAAACGGAGCTGTGCCGAGGGCTCGCGGGGACCTCCTGGGTCAAGCAGCCCTGCCTTTCGCTATCAGAAATAGCCACGGAGTGTCCTGCTGATGGCCGCTTGAACCTGAGCGCTCCAGAGCACGGGAAGCATCTCAAAGCACCAGGCAGGCAGACTGGGGAGAAAGGCAGTGCTGGTCCCCTAAGTCCACAGGGACTGCAGATCTGGTCCGAAACGCCCCCAGCTACCACCCAAGGCAGCCAGCAGAGACAAATAAAATTGATGCTAGAGATCTGCTGTGCCGGCCAAGCTCGATGCAGAGGGCTGGAGAGGAGGCAGCGACACGGCTGTGGGCTGCGTGATCTGTGCACCCGCTCCGGGTCCTGCCGTTCCCATCTGCAAGCACTGGGGACCCGGCAGCTCGCTGAGTTAATAGCTGGCCCTCTCCAGCCTTTGTGTAAACTCAGCTCCAATGCCTCGGGGAAATGAGCACGGCCAGGCTCGGAGTACCTGCTCCTGAGCTTCTGCTTCTGAAAAACGGGACAGGAATAGGAGGATGCCTCGGCGGCCACGTAAGGGAGACCAATGGGCACTGCAGGTCACAGGGGGAGCAAAGCAGGGGGATCATCAGGGCACCGCAAAGCAGGAGACTGAAAAAGGAGAGGGATGCTCCTGTGGAGGGCAGGGGGAAGGAGCGAGGGCTAGGAGAGGCAGCAGGAGATAAGGAAAGCTGAAAGCTTCGGTGGGCAGAGGGCCCAGCAGATGGACACCGAGGGCACTGCAGGGAGCCCGCACACAGCGTGCTGCTTGGAGAGGAGCGGGTCGGGCTCCAGCTCCTCCAGCACCGCTGCCAGAAGCCTCCCAGCCAAAACGACAGCCAGGAGCACCCGGCACCGTGCCCTCCACCCACCTACCCCACTGATACAGCCAGACGTGACGCTGCAATTGGGCACAACGGGATCAGCCCCCGAGCCCCACGGGGCCACCCCCGCAAGGATTCGGCCCTGTAACTGTTTAAAGCCCTGCAGTGAGGGGCTTTGTGCTGCAAAAGAAACAAAACTGTCACAGACTTCATTCTCAAGGCCCTGGTAATACGAGGAGAGGAGCACTGCTGGAGCATCTTGGAGGAAGGTGATAAGACGTGTGCGTGCCCAGGGAACATCCCTCCTGACTTCACTGCCGGCTGCACGAACGGAGCGTCCCCTTCCCTGCGCCGAGCTGATGGTGCTGCCTGGTGGGCACCTTCCTCTGTGGCCACCCCTCGGTGGCTGCTCTGATGGTCCTGAGCAAGCCAATTCCCCGTCGGTGCTCTCTGCTTGCTCCTAAATCAAAAGGGATAACAAGTGGCTTTGAGGTCCCCCAGTGCTCTGAAATTGTTATTCTGGGGACTGGAGAACACGCGGAGGGGCTCCAGCAATGCCTGCATGAGACACCAAGACAAGAAACCTGTCCCATGCAGGCATCAGCGCGTTCCCTGCCCCTCCGAGCAGCGTCTGCACGTGCCAGCAGCAGGCAGCCCTCTTGCTTACCCACCGCAGCTCGGAGCAGCGTGCCTATCACCACCCATTTGCAGCCAGAGCGAGCCAAGACCAAAGCCGGGAGCACCCCACAGCCCTTGCACGAAAAGACCACTTTCAGCTGCCGTAAGCAAAAAAGAAAAAGAGAAAAGGATTTAAAAAGGAAGGACCCATTGCTATCGATCGCTGCAGGCCGGCCTCTGCTGAGCAAGGGTGCAGCTTCAAAGCAGCCCCGACCGCCAGTGTGCGGGGCTGCTCTTAGCTCAGCTTCAACCAAGTCCACCTCGGCCTGGTCTGCGACAATTAGGGACAAATTTAAGCTAATGAGAAGTAAAGTGTCCAGACAGGGCTTTGCATCGATTTGGTTAAACCGATGCAAGAGAGCGAGTACATGCGCGGATGGGGAGCTGCGTGTGTGTGGAAAACTCCGCTGCGCCTCGGCACTTTGCCCCCAAACCTGCTTTGGTTAATTCTAAAGATTTTTCGTGTGAAAACTCCAAATTCGCTGCGTGTGTTATCATCATCATTATTTTACAATGCTCACCCCAGTCCTTCTAAACCCTCTGCGAAACAGTCACCGCTTTCTTTTGTACAGCAAAGTTGGGAGATAAATTGCAGATGATTCAGTAAATAACTCAGCCTATGACCTTGATGCTTATTGATTCCTCAAGCTGTTTATCTTTCTTGTGTGCTCCCCAGCAAAAACAATTATCACTTAATTATAAAGCAGCTTGGCTTGAGGGAGCCGCCAATTGGCTGGCAAGCTTTGGGAAGGGGCGAGTTCATCCACGTACGCCACGCAGCGCCAACCAAAGCTCCTGCTTAAGATTCAGAGCCACAAACTTCATTATTTTCTTCCTAGCTCGTGTTTCTCCCCTCGCTTTAAACTCATTTAAGGCTGCTCAGCCAATCCGGGTGTTGGACGGCCCGAATGCTCGCGATGGATGGCATCAAAACAGCAGGTGCCAGCGCTGGAATGGGGGAAAAAGGAGAGCTGCAACAATAAAAAGGAGCTCAAGGAAAGGATGTTGGTCCAGGAATGAAATACCTGGGCTGTTCTCTCCTTCAGTGACCTTGGAAAAGGAATCTTCCCCATCTCTGTTGCCTCCCCCTGTTCTCTCTGCAGAGCTGTGCCCAGCCTGCGCATGAAATCCGGCACAAAGTGTCGGGCTTGCTCTTGGCTGGAGCTTCGTGATGCCACCGGGACGCGAATATTGACAGCACTCGGTGCTCCTGCAGCCGTGCGCGCTTTGCAAGGCACGTAGTGACGTCCGTTAGCGCACGAGAGAGGGAATTACCACCTCCAGCCCAAGGGGCAGAGGTGCCTCCCCTTGGCCAGCAACAAAGGATTTGCCATTTCCAGCACCCCTGGGCTGTGCCACCCCCCAGCGCAGGGACCAGAGCTGGCACACGACAGAGCTATGTCCCCAGGCCCCTGGGTGGCATTTCTGCCTGTGTGGCCACACCGCTGTGACCGACAGAGCAGCTCCTTTCCTGGCACCAGATGATTTTTTTTTGCTGCTTTGCTCCTCGGTGTTGAGCCAGAACGCCACCAAACGCGGTTAGGGCGCCGCGGGACGCTGATGCAATCAGCAAGGCGATGCAATGAAGAGCAGCAGCCGCCGAAGCCACTAAACGGAGCAAACTTAATTACACCTTGTAAAGGGATGAGAGGGGGAACACAGCCCGCTGCAAGCCCTGCGGAGCTGCCTGGGGTCTCCAGGCCTCCGTCCCTGCCTTGCAAGCAGCTGCCCGGCAGCAAAGCCACACGATGGCACTGCGTTTCCCAGAGCCCTCCGATTTCACCGGGCTTTGCAGCAGTGCCTGGCCGTGCAAGACACAAAGCAGCGCTCTCCGCAACAGCAAAGGGCACGGCTGGTTTGCTTCTCGGAGCTGCCGTAAGGACAGGGCTGCACAGTGCCAGGCTCCCGCAGGATTAATAGCAGAACAAAAAGCAGCCGTGCCCAGGCTGCGCGTCCAGGAGGAGCTCGAAGGAGGAGCTGGGGTTTTGCAGGAAATTTGCAATAATCCCACCGATCGCCCCAGGCTCAGCACAGGGGGCTGAGGGAAGGCTTTGCAGGGCATCCGTGCCTGAGTGCTGGGGGGGCTGGAAAACGCTCCCCTTCTCCAAACCAGGGTCACGGCTCCGATCCTCGTGCTCCAGCAGCCTCAGCAGAGCAGCACGGAGCTGTCTGTTGAGCTGCAGCACTTAAACCCCGTGTAACACAGAGCATGGCACGGGCAGGAAGGGGCCCTGTGGCACGACACCGTGTACGTGGGGTGCTTGCAGTGAGCTGACCCTCGGGTTAAACCCAGAGGCACCTTCTGATGCCTCAGGTTGGCTAAAAGGAGACCTCGGTGTGGTCTGCGGGCACTCCAAGCCGTTCTGCTGCAGTAAGGAGCTCCCGGGACCTCCATCTCCATTAACAGACCACCCAACCTGCTGCGGATCCCAGGCTGCTGCTTTTAACTCGCTCCTGCCTCCTAACTCCGCGGCTGCAGAGAGAGCAGACCACAGCTCGTCCAAAGGTTATCGCTATTCATAACGAAAAGAGCTGCCCATAATTACCGCGATTCCTGCCGTACGCCAGCCATGCATCAGAAAAACTGCTCCCACACGTCATTTTTTTCCTTTAAAGCCGCTTGCAGAGTGAAAAAGCAGTAGCTTCCCTCCAGCTCCTCCTTCCTCCCATCACACGGAGCTCACAGCAGGTCTCCCTTATAACCTATGGCACCCTGGCTAGAGGTGTGCCTCGCTCCAAAAATGAGTGCGAATATCCTCGGCGTCTGCTGGCCTACCGTCAAGCAGCGTGCCAGCAGGACATTCCACATCCCTGTCCTTCCCCAGACGGCGAAGCAGAACCAGGCTGGTAAATAACGAGGCTTACGAAGCCGCGTTTCCCAGGGAGCAGCCACGAGCAATCCAGCAGATACGGTATCCTTGCAGGAGGGGATTGTCACATTAAAAAACTCTAAATGCTTAAAAGGGTTTTCGTTTAGACTCTCCTGCCGCGAAGTGTCTTCAAGGGCCCCAGATTTATTATTTCATCAGAAGATCAGAGAGGGGAAGTTTGTAGGAGATCAAACAAATACGAATACATTAGGAGAGACAGTAGGAGAGGCTGGAGAAATTGTCGGATTAAATAAAGAAGTGCCAGGATGCGCGCTGACGGGGCTGGGTTTTTCCCCTCGTACCTGGAGCCGCTTGCTCCTACCCCTGCTTTGGGTCTGGCAGCGCTAAGATTCAGGAAAATCTGTTGGGTTTTGTTCGCTTGTTTTTGTGGTTTGGTGGGTTTTTGGTGGGAGCCTCTGCATTTCACTATGGATCCAGCAAAGGCACCAGAGGTAGTTATAAACAAGCGATGCTGCGGCACTGCAGGACATTTCTGGCACCTCGCTACGCTCCCAGTTAACAGAGACGGATTTTACAACAGCAGAGCTGAGTACGCTTCCTTTAGATAAAAGGATTTGGAAAATACCCTGAGGGAGGTGATGCGAAGGATGTATCTTCTGATAAACACCCCGAGATGGGCCTGCGCTCGCTGCCTGTTCTGCTGCAGGCTCCCTGGGTTGCTTCGTGCTCCGTGCCTCAGTTTCCCCGTTGCAGAACGAGCCTCATCACCTCGCTTTCCCACCCTTCGAGCCTATCTGTGCCAAACCCCAGCCATAAAAATAGGGCCAGAATTTTTCATATTTTTATTTTTTAATAACCGGGGCTTGTGGAAAACAACAACTATCCCTGCACTCCACCGGAGACTCAACTCACGCCTGTGCCGTCGGGTGCCGGTATTTAGCGCCGGGCCTCTTCCACGTCTGCGAGCTGAGACACGTCAGCGTTTCTGCTCCCTTGCCCCCCTCCCGGGCTGGCAGCAGCTGAGCAGGCTCGGGAGCCTTCTGTTCCATCCCACCCAGCCCAGCACCCCGCGTCTCCCCTCCAGCTGTCAGCTCGCGCGGCTCCGTCCCGGGGGAGCAGCGGGTGGGCGCGCAGGCACACCGCATGCATACAGAAGCGCGCCCAGGAGGGCATCGTCTGCCCACCCCAGACAAGCCAGCAGCCTCCCCCTCCTGCAGACCCTTTAATAACGGGGTGAGGCAGCCTGCGGCATCCCTGAGCAGGGCTGTGGGGCACGGGAGAGGGAAGGAGCACGGTGCTGCATGCCCTGCAGCACGTTGCACGCCTCTGGGCAGGGAGGTGCTGCCTCTCCTGCATCCTTCCTTTACTAAAATACCCAACGCGGTACCTCCAGGTGACCTCCACCCCATATCTCATCGGCTGTCACAGAACAAAAGGCGGGGGGAAAGAGGAAAAATAATGTTTTCACTGCTGGCAGCTCGGTGGAGACAACACCTGCCTCTGCCCGCTCCAGACTCAGCAAAACTCAGCAAAACTCATCACCTGATAGCGCACACGGCGAGCCCACGCAGACACACAAAAATCAATGCGCATCGATCCCTAAGCCAGGAATTCATAAACTCCTTTAAAGGTCAAGGATTGATTTTTCACTTTCTGTAAAAAGAAGAGGCTCCTGCCGCCCCCCTCCAGCTGCCACCCCCGGCGCTTCCCTCTCCGGCAGCACAGCGGCGCATCGCGGCACGCGGCCCAGCGCCGGCGGGTGCTGGCAAAGCAGGCGCACACCCCTGCACCTGCTGCACGCGCTGCCCTCACGCGAAATCCCACGGGGCACGTCCGAAAGCACGCCGCGGGGCTGGTGTGGGTGCTGACGGGGACTCCTGTGCACGCTGAGCTCCTCTCTCGCTGGAGGGGCACCACGCGCCGCGATACCCGCAGCCTCGCCAGCGGGTTTGTTGATCTGAGGACCCCCGTAGCTGCTTTCTGTGCCTTTTTGGACCCGCGGGGACCTAAAATCATGTAATACGGCATCCTCCAGCAACGCCAGCCAAGAGGCCCTTTGCAGGCCAGCAACAACCATCTCTTCTCCCAGCCATGCATGCACTGAGTGCACGGGCAGGACGGACGTCCCCGATGTGTCAGCGCTGGGTGCGCGCAGCCCACCCCAGCCCGACGTGGGCACCCACCCTCAGCCTGCCCCTGGCTCCCCTCCAGAAGCAGCAGCCGGCAGCGACAGCTAATTGCTGCAAAATAGCTACTCTCCATTTCAGGGTGCTGCTTGCTTTCGCTTCAGGAGCTGGCAAATCAAGCCTCCAAGGAATTATAATAACCTCGCCCTGGCCCCGTTCCCTGGATTTCTGGCCCCTTTCCCTGGCACGCCTCCGAGCCGGGCTGGAGGATCCTCCGCCTTCATCCTCCTCCGGTCCTTCTCCCTCCTCGCGCGGCCGCCTGCCTTCCAGCCACTCTTCCCATGCGTGGCCACCACCTCCTCTGCAGGACAAACCCCTCGCTCCTTCAGGTCCAAACTTCAGCTGCTAATTGCAGGAGCGCACCCGCTGAAGGCCCCCTCTGCTACCATCCTGCACAGCCTGGCCCGTCTCTGCCAGCACAGATCCGTACTCACTGCTCGCTACCGTCCTCACCTCCCACTCCATCTGGATGCAGGACGCGGAGCTTCAAAATGCAAAAGCCCAGCTGTGCCACGACTCGTCGCTGCTCAGAGGCGCAAGACAACAAATTAAACCAGCGCTGGATTTAATTGATTTCTCTGCATTCCTGCGATGGTTGTTTGGAACTCAAGGTCACGAGCGTGCCACCGCCGTGGGTGCCAACTTGGCACAGCTCTGCCATAACTTCTCTGGGCTTTGAAGCATCTCCAGAAACCCGGGGAAAGAAGAAGCGAGGGGCACCTGTTGAAGGAGCTTCTCTTGTTTTTAAAGCTCAGGGAGGAATTTTGGATGCATGGCTGCGAGGCGCACGCTTTGCTGCTAGAAAGCCGTAATTGAAGTGATCCTTTGCAGTGCATAAAGGGTTTGGCTAACAGCTCAGGGGGGTCCTAAAGGCTCCCTGCTGGAGAGTTTGCTCCCCCAGGGGAGAAACAGGAGCTTGGAGCGAGCTTTGTGGGAAAACCTCAAGAAATCTCACAGATTAGTCCTTTGCCTTTTCATAGTGAAAACATCCGTATTAGAACGAGGAGCACCAGTGCTGCCTTCTGGGCAGCGTCACCGAGCTCCGCCAGCCCTTGGCTGGTGCTGCCTGCCTGGGTTTGGCTGCGTGCAGCCTCTCCCGTTACGCGCTGTCCCTCCAAGCCCAGCCGGTGCCGCGGATGTTCAGAAATAAAGGGAAACAGAAGAGCAGAATTAGAATTCTGCACCCGTGACTAATAGAGAAAATGAAGGCTGGGGGTGCTGGGACGCAGAGCTGGCAGTGCCCAGCCCTGGCACCACGTCCCGCACGACCCCGGGCAGGACATTTAATCCTGCCCTGCCTCGTTTTCTTGGTCCTTGCCTCGGAGGGCTGGGGGCTAAGACTTCGTCTTACCAGGGGGCTGGCTACACTTGAACACTTCCGTTAAATTCAGTAATTGTCAATTAAATCAGCATGCTTAGCAACTTCCATGGGCTGTGCTTTGTTTCCAGCTAAGCATGTTCACCTTAATTAAAGAAGTCTGCGAGTCACTGCAGAGCCATCATGTCCTGCCAGTTCCGTCCTACCAGTTAGGCATTCGTGTGCCCACAAAGGCAATTCTGTGCGACTGGCACCAAGGGACAGGACCGGCTGTTCATTAGGGGGCTTCCGAGTGCCACGAGGCAAGAAAATTAAATCCGATTCAGATGGGAGAGAAAGACTGCAAGTATTTGCAGAGGAGGAAAAGAGCACGCTCCCTTGGGACCTACTGCCCTGCATTTTGGGAAGATGCAGAATACTTTCCCAAGGCGAAGGGGCCTGGCAGAGTCAGCAGTTTGATTTTCACGTCTTTGACTGGTTTGTCTGCCTTTTGCCAAAAGGATGCGATTTCATGAGCCCACAGCCCAGGCACGGCAGCAGGGAGATGGTTTGGTTTCGGGTTTTGCAAAGTGGAAAGGACGGGGCGGGTCGTTGCATGGGGCCTTCTAGGGGCGGAAAGAAGGAGAGGAGAGGAGGAGAGAGGAAAAGCAGCCTGCAAACACCCAGGGACACCTCAGCAACGCAGGGCATGAAGGAAACACCCAGCACACACCTTCAGCCCAGCCCTCCCGCAGAGACTTGCACGAGCACTACGGGGAGCCCCATGGGGCTGTGCCCCACGGCACCCAAGGGAGCAGCTCGGCGCGAACCCTCCTGCCCCCAGCACCTCGCAGCCGAGCCAGCATCACCCTCGCAGCCGGGGCTGCCGGAGTCTTTTAAGGTAAAACCACTGAAACTTTGCAGGAGAGCAAAGAGTATTTTTAAAGAGGATTTGTTTCAGGAAAAAAAAAGAAAAAAAAAAAGCTGTCAAAAATGTTTAATTGATGAAAAGCTGGATTTTCAAGGAAAGACATGTTTCAGAAGTGACACTGATAGCCATGTGAGCAGAAAGTCTGGGGTGGAGTGTGAGGAGTGGGTGGGAGTGCAGGGGAAGAATACATTAGAGTTGCAAATGCGAAATGAAACAAAGCCCTCATGACTTTGAAATCTTCGCCAAAAGGGAGTTTTACTTTCTGACCCGCTCAGCTGCTCGCGCGGTGCCATTTGGTCTGCGAGCCCAAATGCAAGGACCGGCTGAGAGCAGCCACTGCCACCTCTTCCCTTAAACACCCATTTTGTGATCACAGGGAGGGGGAAAAAAGTGACATTCCCCAAGCATCACGGCAGGGCTCGGGGCTAAAGAAGTGATCCTCTGTGCCCGTCCTGCCTGTGCTTGGAGCACCGCAGCTCACCCCGCTCACTGCCAGGTGGCTTCGAGGTGCATTTCTGGGCCACGTGACGCCATACATTAGATCCATTACACCTTCCTTAGCATCCATTTCGAGCAGGAGGTGCTCATTAAAAGAAACCCGGAGGGATGCGGGATGGTGCCTGCGTGATGCATTACGGCCGTACGACGGGCACGAGCCAGCAGGCGGCCGCTGCAGGATGCCAAGCCCTGCACACCGGTACCAGGAGAGCCGAGCTCCAGCGCTTTGATGTCATAAAACCGCAGCTAAAATGAGCAAGGGAGAGCAACAAGGAAACCAAAGGATCAAAATACTCCCTGGTATTTTCAGAGAAAAACTTCTTTTTTACCCCTGTGGCTTATAAATCATGCAGCCAAACTACAAAGCTGGAGATTTCTGTGTTTGACTAATGGAGCCGTGCTTTCCTTGGAGATGAACAGTTTGACCTCAGGATGTCAGCATTAAATAAGACAAAACCATCGACGACGCTCTCCTTTTTTAATCATTGCTGTTGTCTCAGTGTTTTACGGATTGCCAACAAAACACCCCATCGGTGCAGCCACCCCTCCCTGGGCACCCCATTTGCTGGAGGACACCCGCAAACCCTCAGGAGCAGCCGCGAGCATCCCTGAGCACCCCAAGGCACAGCCCCACGGCCCCGAATCCCATCGAGAGCTTTGGAGACCCCAGGCACGGCCCCAGGAGGGAGAGCAACACCTCGGGGGTGGGTTCACAGCCGTTGGTATGAGGCTTTAATGCTTCTGCGTCCTTTCTCCTTAGGGAGCTGCCAGTTTCTGACCTCCTGAGCATGGCAGTGCTTGCGATAGGGACCAGGAGGGACTGGGGGCGATGGGGATGCCCTTTGGCTCCTGGTAGCCCAACCATTAGCCCCAGCTGGCTCCTGGGGAAGGGAAGCAGTCAATACCACTGACCTTGAGAGAATCCAGGCTGGGGCTTGCCCAGAAACAGCTGGAGAAGAGCTGCAGTGGGGATGGACCTCATTTTTTTAGGGCTAAAAGGAAGGATTAAGCTTCTCTGGGAATCCGGTGGTACACAGAGAGCTTTACGGTGATGCCTAGGTACCCTGCATTGTGTGGCTCTGATTCAAAACGAGTCCAAAGGGTTCTGATGGTTCCTGTTTCAATGCTTTCCCCTCAATTTTCCCAGGCAGGGAAGACACGGAGGATGTCTGGCCTCACAGTAAAACTTGAAAGAGCAAGCAACCAACACAACAGGTCAATTAAAAACATGAATGTGTGTTTCTAGTGCTGAAAACATGACCGGAACGGCTGAACTAGATGGAATATACTGCTTTCAGATGACTTTTTTTTTTCCTTCCCCATCCCTTAAAAAAAAATGCTGTGTAGCTGACTTGATGGAAAACATGTGCCATTTGGAAACAATTTGCCTCTTTTTTTTTTTTTTTTTTAATTTCTTTTTTCCTGGCTGAAAACATGTGCCGAGCGGATCGCTTCGGTCAGCACAAAACTGCGTTTGGGGGTGAATAAACTGGCTGCTGCGAGCAATTTGCCCGGTGCTGCTGCAGGCCAAATTGGAGAGTTAAACACCCAGGCGCCGCAAGCTGCCCTGGAATTACCGACCAGGCTCCGCGGCTGTTCCGAGCGAGAAACTCGATGTTATTTACCCAGAAAATACACCAGGACGGCCGCGCAGCCTCAAGCGCAGGCTCTGCAGGGTGAGACCTGAGGAAGACGCAGAGCCCGGCCCCACAGCCTTGTTTATGGGGGGTTTTATGCTTATCTTGGCTGCCAGAAACCCCGACACCGCCCTGCAGGAGGCTTCCTAACGCCAAGGATGCTCCGGCACACTCCGGCTTCCCACCTCCGCTCCTCAAACTCATCTCCTGCTGTACCTCTACGCGGAGCCTCCTTGGTTTTCCGAGTGATGCCGTGGGCTTGGGCAAGCCTTGCTCACCCAGACGAGCAGGAGCATCCCTCAAGGACCCGGGCTGCTCCCCGGGAAGGGGCTGGGAAGGAAACATCCCTTCTAGAGCACCAGGGAGAGGACGCGAGAGCAGCTCCCCCTGCTCGCCACGGGTTATTCAGCTCGAGTCTCTTTCCCCCCCTCTTTGTGCAAATTGCAGGGAGGGGAGGTGGAAATTACAGAAAACAGCTTGATCAGGACTGAGCCGCTGGTGGAATAATTTAATGTTTAGGAAACCGTGGCCAAAAGTGATTGGCAATTTTCCGACAGCCTCTTTAGTATCTTAAAGAGGACCAATCTGCAGACAGCACTGGGCACTCTGCTGAAACCCAGCTCCGTTCACGGGCACCTTCAGTAAGGTGACAAGGACCGTGCAAAGTCACCGAGGCACTTCTGAACCTCTCGGCCTCTGATTAACGGCAATTCATAATTTCTGAGCTCAGCTCGGCCGTCTGAGGCATACGGGATCAATTCTGCTTCCTGCTTTTAGATGGCCAGCGAGAGAAATTTCCAGGGAGCACGTGTACGCGGCAGTCTCGCAACGGCTGTACCTTTGGAGAGGAGCCAAGCGGCGGGGGCAAGGGAGAGGAACAAACGAGTCCCACACAAAGCCTGCCGTCGGGCTCGGTGTCTGATAATCTAGCGGAGCAGCTAGATGCTTTAATCGAAAGCAAGCCAGCCAGATTGGAAAGGAGGGAGCGAAACCTCGACAAAATAAATTCTCTGCGAGACGCAGCTTGCCAGTGTATCTGCTCGGTGACACCTCCTGTAAACTCCACAAATGCAAATTGCATCGGGAGCAGCACCACCTCTGCGAAGAGCACCGAAAGGCGAGCGAGCAGGATGGCACCGAGCAGCCGCGCTGAATTCAAATGAGGCTTTGCAGGCGCCGCCGCTGCAGCGCTTGCCCGTGGCCAGGACAGACGGCCGCGCCAGGCAGCCTCGCACACGGGTGCCCAGGAACGTGCTCGAGGTGCTCGGCAGGGCGGCAACGTTTCGGATGGATGCTGCGGTTATTATGCCTGCTTGAGCCATCTGAGACAGGGGTCTGCAAGGGAAAAACGCGGCCAAATTTGACCAGAATGGTGATTTAGGTACAAGGAAAGTGTTAAATGTCGCAGCGGTGGAGACCTAAGTGGGAACCCAACCACGGACCCTCCATCGCTCCCGCACCAGCCCCACGGAGACCAAAACCTGCCTGCCTGACTCCAGCAATTAGCTCACTTAGTCTCTAACCCAGTCCTTTTAAGGTAAATTTGCCAGCGTTAATGGAAAAGGGTATTTTGGTTTTCCATCACCTGCCAAGTCATTTAAAAAATTGTTTTCCCCCTTCTCCCCGCTGCATTCACGACTTAATTGCAACAGCTCTCTGACAGCAGATAGGTTCCAGTGGGCTGCCACTCCAGATGTCAGGAGCATGTTAGCAGGAAGGGGCCCTGTAGGATATTTATGGCTTTAATTCCTCGGTAGAGGGTTTTGTTCTGTCATGCGGTGACACGCGAATTGCTACTCATTTGATCCCGTATTTCCACATCAGTGACACTTTATGACGGGGCCCTGGCTTCCCGTAACTGCCTCCGAAGTTGGCGGTCCCTCCGCTGGCAGCGCAGGACGGGCAGTGCAGACACAGGGCTGCCCCCTTCATGGAGCCAGCAGAGGGTGACGGAGCCAGGGTTTTGCAAAAACAGCCCCAAAAGGTGCCTGGAGAGACGCAGCGCAGGTCACTCAGCCCTTCTCTGTCCCCAAAGCGGAGGGATTTGCAGTGACTGCCTTGCTCAAAGTGCTGCAAGGCTTTCCCAAAGCACACCTCTTGCTTCTCGCCCAGAAGCACCCCAAAACCCCAGGTTGGGTCTCTGCAATGCTGAATTAGCAGAAGAGGAAGGCTCTGACCCACAGACCCCCTCCACCAACTCCTTGCAGCCCCAACCCGGCCACGAGCAGGTGCAGGATCCATCCTCAGCTCCAAACTGCACGAACGGCAGCAGCTCGAGACCCAGCACCAGGGTGAGGAAGCACAGTCAGCAGCTCCTCTGGGCACAGCACCCCCCTCGCCCCATTCCCCATCATCAGGGGAAGCCGAAAGGAGAGCCTCCCTCTAAATTTGGGAGCATCGGGGGGGGATAACACACCGGGTGACTTTCACGGGGCTACGAGGGGTGCCGGTGGCACAGCCAGGGCTGGAAGTCATCCCCTCCTCCCCCCTCCTGCTAATTCCTGGGCAGAGCGCAAGAGAGGTGGGAGATGCGGTCTCCTGCCGGCCCGCCGGAGCAGTGAATTCCCATCACCTCCCAGCCACAAATTGCCTGAGAAGAGCAAAATCAGGAAAAAAAAAATCCCGTGGATTTCTATTTGTGAGAGTTGATACACAACAAGACCAAGCGCATACAAATACTTTCATTATTTTGTCAACACAATTAGCTCGGGAAGCACCAATCCCAACCACCGCTTCCCTCTCCCCGCCGCCTCCCGGTCCGAGAGGAAATTGGCTCTGCTGAAGGCACCGCTTTGATTTTCCTCCTCCTGCATGCACATTTGCAGGCAGATTGCGCTCCCCCCGCCCCCAGAAAAGCAATCTTGCCGGAGCGTCTGATGGAGCCACCCTCCTGCGAAGCGCGCCGGGGGGGTCCTTCCCTCCAGCAGGGCAGCCTCCCCCTGCCACTTGCTCCTGCCAGGCGGCTCGCCACGGGACGGGTACCGAGCAAAAAGGACCAAGAGGACCGGGGTTCGACAGCCTGAGTCAGCCGAGCTCTCGGGCTCCTTGTGGCGCGTCAGGAATACCGCAGTTACACGACGCAAAGAGCTGGCTAGGTATAAAGTCACCCTGCCATTTCAGATTCGTTCAGCTCTTTTTTTTTTGTCCTTCCTCTTCTCCTTTTTGACAGGCTGCCTCTGTAGCAGCCCGCTTTACGCGGGATCAAATCCTGCCTGTGCGTGCCGCACGGCGAGGCGCAGCTCTCCCACGCTGACGCTGGGGCTCAGCGGGGAGGGAGCCGCGCTCGCGCCCAGCCCGGAGCTGCACAATATTGAACAAATCTGTAAGAATGACAAGGGGAGCAAGATGCCGTCCCCAGGGGAGAGGAGGGGCGGCAGCAAAGCTGTGCAAGCTTTCC
Organism: Oxyura jamaicensis; assembly: GCF_011077185.1. Lineage (NCBI taxonomy): Eukaryota > Metazoa > Chordata > Aves > Anseriformes > Anatidae > Oxyura > Oxyura jamaicensis. The sequence continues at coordinate 2,280,366 of NC_048916.1, read as the reverse complement.
CAACGAGTGTTTGCAAAGAGCACCCGGCGAAGACAGCAGGGAAGCCCCAGCCCCGAGCCAGCAGCTGAGTCGCGAGGAGTTTCTGTGCTCGCACGCGAATTTCTCACGCGCCGGGGCAGCGATGCCGGCAGCACTGCACCAGGCCCTGCTTGGCCTGCTGGAAAGCAGCACGAGGAGCGAACGACCCGTGGAGACAGCCCGGCCTTCCCACCGCTCGCTCCAGTAATGGCGAGCTGGATCCCGCACGTCCCCTGCAGCACCCCCAGGCCCCTTTCGGGGCTCATTGACTTCTTCTCGTCCCGCCCGCGTGCACGATCATGCTGCCATCCCTCTTGCATAGGGCAAGGAAGAGACATTCAGGCTTGGGCTATTAATTAAAACCCGGTAATGCTAATTTTACTGCCAACTTGGAAGGTCCTTCCTGCATTTTATTAGGTAATTGCCACTTGTAAGGGGTTTAAATTGATGTCTTTATTCGGCGGAGCAGTACCGGGTGGCTGTAATGACGGCTGAAATCATCTCCTGTGAACGTGCAGCCAGACGTCGCTCCAGCCCGGGCCCCTGAGCTGAATGGGGAATTGCAGCCGCACCGCAGACACCGAGCCCAGCCAGAGACATCCCAAAACGGACACCTCCGGGCTGCACGAATCGGGATCACTGCCCTGTACCCAAACAGAGGGAAAGGGGAAACCGAAGGGCAGCAGGGAGTGCCCCCTGGTCCCCCCAAAACCTTGCATCCCCACTGCCTCTCTGTTTTCTCACTGTGTCAGCCAGCACGGAGGAACCAGGCACCTGCACTGCTGAGTCATTGCTAGTCTCAAGAGAAGTTGGGGCACTTTTCAGAAGCCATTTCCTCCTTCGGGGGGTGATTCGTGTCAATCCGAATCATTTTAATACTGCGTTGTCGGAACAACGTATTTTTTCCCGGCAAACCCTGCACCTCCCCCTTACAGGAGACCCTCGTAACATGCTCATCACTGAAGCACCCAAGCACCTTCCAGCCACGACCTAGATGTAAAACAGCGTGGTCAGACTGCTTTTCTCATCTCCCTGCATTTAAGCAAGGCTTTGCTTTGGCTTCAGCGCCTGATGGAAGGAGGGCGCCCTGCCGCTGCTCTGCTAGGACCATCCCAAGGGCTACAGCAAAGCGAGACATTTGCAGCGTGTCACTGCCAGGAGCAGCACGAAACCCCATCAGCAACCCCACAAAGCCCCAGTTTCTGCCTCCCAGGCCCCCAGTTTCCTGCTCCTTTTTTTCCCTGGCCCTCTGGCTGTAGCAGGGCACGAGATGAGCGGCCCCAGGGTGTCCCTGTGCCACCCAGCAGGGGACACGCCATGGTCACAAGGGGACACAGGACAAAGGAGCCAGGTTGGACCCGAGCACGGTGTTTCCCTGGCAGGGAGGGCACCCCCACGTCGGCAGCACCCACACCTTCAAAATGAGCAGAGCTCCGGCATCAAAGCACAGCCAGCTCGGCTCTCCTCAGCCCCGTGTCCTCCTCGCCTCCCCGTGCCCCCAGAGGAGCCTCTCCCATCTGATCTCTCCGCGCGCCGACTTCCTTCGGCACCCTCTCGCCCACCATTTCTTTCTCTGCTTCCCCATCTCTTTGTTCTCTCACCTGCGCTTCCCTTCACAAAGATTAAAGCGAAGGATTTTTATTTTTTTTTTCCCTTCTCCTCCTGTGGCAGAAAAGGGAAAAACCCGCAGCAAGCCCCCACGGAACTGCAATTCACTTCTGCGTGCACGGGGAAGATCACGGCCACTCCGCGTGGGGGCATGAGCCAGCCTCGGCCTGGCATTCAGGCCCGGTTTCATCAGTTTTCCCAGAGAAAGCAGGTTTTTAGGAAAATGGGGTTATCCCCCCAAAAAGCCAGCATGGGCCTCGCACCCCGTGCCGCTCGCAGGGGATGCGGAGGATCGAAGTGCCCTCTGGGGCTGCTGGGCAGCGAGCACGGTCACGAGTTGAAAGAGCAAACTCAAATGGGCACAGGGCGGCACGGGAGATGTGCGGCCTGGGAAATGAGCGGTTCCCTGCGCTAACGAGGACCCTGGCGCTCTCGTTTCACATCAGGTTCCTCGCGGCTTTCATTGGAGTCAGCCCCGGCTGATAAACTGACAGCGACGTAGGAACCAAACACGGGAAATAAGAGGATTCACCTTCTGAAACGTTTAAAGCCTATTACCGACGTAGGTGTGCGGCGGCGCCGCTGCAGATGTCATCCCTAACGCCTTGTGATTTCCCCCTTCCCTCCTCCCCGACTTTCCCACCGAAGTGTCCAACCCATTAGGGAACAAAAGGAGGCTGCCTTTTAAATCTCATCCCCTCCAGCTTCTTGCCTGATAGACGGCTTCCCCTCCGAAGCTCTGTTTCACATAAAAGCATCTCAGCACGGGGCCGTAAATCTGGTTTGCATCAGCTTTTATGGGCGGCTGGGTTGGGTCCACAACTAAATTACTGTTTATTTATTTGTTCGTTTCAAATAATAAAAATATATCTAGGAAAAAAAAAAAAGGACCCACAACCGCGCAGATTGGAGGGCTGGCAAGTGGCACGGACACGATGAGTTTGCAGGGGGACTAGGCAGGAGGAATGGGGATGAGGCAGAGCCAGCTCGTGTCCACGCTCATGGGGAATCGCTGAGGTTGGAAAACACCTCCGAGATCACCTGGTCCAACCGTCCCCTACAACCAATGTCCCTAAAGAAGGGGAGAAGCCACCCCTGCAGCCCTCCCGGCCGCTGCAGGCAGCCAGAGACAGCAGCAACCCCAGGCAGGGCTGCAAAGAGTGCCATTGTGCAGGGAAATCCTCGCAGACCTCCTTTGCAAACCTCCCTCGGACTTGGCACCTATCCGGAGGGCTGGTAAATATAGCCATGAAGCTAATAATCCTCTGCTCATCATTGCCCTCCGGGGAGGCTGCGATTAGAGCCCTGCAAATAAAGTATCTGGGGCTGGCAAGTGGTTTGGGGAAGAAGAGGGAAACGGCATTTGGGATTTGACAAAGTGTTTTGCTTCCATTTCAAGCTTATATTTATTAGAAAGCCTAAAAGGCAATAAAGGATGTCTCAAACAGAAGGTCAGCAGAACCACGGAAAGGCTGCTTCTGTTGCTAATTGACACTTGGACAACGGATTCTTTTATTACTGTTCTTTGTCAGACATCAACAGCTTGGCGAAAAACCACACAGATGGGCCAAACTTTCGGGGTTTTCCCTCTGCAGGGAAAAAAAAAAAAAAAAAAGCCTAACTCAAGGATCGGTGCTGGGACCTCCCCTCCAGGGCCAGGGCAGAGGCAGCCCCTTCCTCCACCTCATCGTCCTCAAGCGCTGGGATGTGGGCAGATGGGGAGAAAGCGGGGAGGCAGGATGGAGGCCAGCTGCTGATGGAAAAATTCCCCAAATCTTGCCTTTAAATCCCAGATCCCAAAGAAAAGATAGGCTGCATGAACATCCCTTGGGAAAAGCCCTCATCCTGCCCGCACAGCCCCCTGACTGCCCAAACTGCAGCCACCCAGGGAGCGCCTGCTTCGGGCTCGCCGCGAGCTTTACTGCCCCCTCTTCTAATAATCAATAGTGATTTCACTGCCCGTGTTACTGTCCCGGTTTGGAGATTTATTCCCTTGTTTTGCTGCACACGGAGACATTGGTTTATAGTGCCAGCCCTTGTTTTACGCCTCCTTGGGATAATTACCTCGCCCTGCTGGGGAGAGCTGATGCTAAACCGCGCCGGAAAGCAAATCACCGCCGCTCCCCGGCGCCCTGCGCGGATGCGCTGGGGTTACAATCGGGACACCTTGCGGCAAGCCTTGGGTCCCGCTCCCCAAAACAAACGGGATTTGGTTCCACTTCCCACGGAGTTTTAGGCTTTGCCCTCGCCCTCCGGCAGCAAGGCGCCGCGAGCGGTCAGACACGGCCGCGGTGGCCCCGCAGCACGCCGGGTCTGCCGACCCCTGCACCCAATTAGCAGAAGAGTCGATGCGCAACGCGCACTTGACATTGATATGATTTAATGTTAATAACCGGGTTTCAAATATTTATTACAATGGCTGTTTTTAATAAATATTTCATGAACGCCGATTTTTTTTTTCCCCTCTCCCCCTCTGTTGCCAGCTTTGTGGGCTTTAATTTGCCTTAATGAGGATAAAAATCGCTCTGATAAATTGCTCCTTCGCAAATGCACACAATGCGAGAGCAATGCTTGCTGAAATATTTGTCATGCCGAGCTGAGCGGCCGGCAGGGCGTTCAAAAAGGGACCCGAGGGGGAAGGAGGACAAATGGGCTGGAGCCGTCCTGCTCCCATCACCTCGTGCCGTGCCACCCCAGCGGGACCGTACCAGTCCCCGTGTCCGAGCTGGAGCAAATGGGCAGCTCCAGCTGTCTGGCACAACACACCAGAGGAGGAAAAGCTCTCCGAGCTTACGTTGAGGCAAGCATCAGATGTTTTCTTGGCACTAAGAGCTCCTGGTGTGTTTATGCCCCGGTCGGGGGAAGTCTTGAGTTAATACACTGAGGCTTAGCTCTAAGAGGTATTGAACTAAAAGCTTTATTGAGCACATGCAGCTAAGCTGAAGCTTTACCCAAAACTAACCCAAAGACGTGCCCGCAGCCCGCAGGCACCGGGAACATCTCCGGCATCCCCAGCAGTGGACCAAGGCGCAGCCACCCCTGTCCCAGGCAGAAAGGATGCTCAGCGCGCCGACACGCAACTCCTCCTTCCCAAATACAGCTGGGGCTTCTCTTAGGAACTTGTCTGGCTTGGCCAGCTCAGCAAACAGTATCTGGGTTTCTCTCTTCTCCAGTATTTATGTTGTGAGCAGGCATGGGAGACAATTAGAGGCTGTATAATCAGCAGTGCCAGGGGCAGGGCTTTCATGTGCGTGGCGCTCGGGGACTCTCAGGAGGGGTTATTACCATACCAAGCAGCCTTGGCTCAGCCTCGCTCAGCCGCAGCTTTCTGCCCCCCTTCTCCAGCCCCCAAACAGAGAGGAAATTCAAATGGGATGTGCAGAAAGAGCCACAAAAGACGCTTGAGAAGCAGAACTTCACTCTGTCTTTTGCTGCCTTTTCACTTCTTTTGATGTCTAATTTTTCTTCTCCTCTCCTTAGTTTTATTTATCCTTCCCCTTCTTTTTTTTTAATGTTCTACGACTTTTGGTGCATATTGCAGCCCTGCAGCCTTCTCTCTGCACACAGCCCTCTCCCCAGGTTGCTGCGGATAGCGCCCACTTGTATCCCCGCTGCTGGAAGGGGCGGCACAAATCCTGTCCCACGGCTGGGGACCCGCACCCACGCGCTGGGGGAATTCAAGGGGGTGATGAGGAGCAAGACCCAGGGAAAAGCCGAGTCCAAACCACAGGTACCACCTGGGAAACCGCTGCTTATCCTCTGCCAGAGCAGGTTTTGGAGCCAACACACAAATGCACCACTGGGAGGAATCAGAGATACCTCTCAAAAACCATTTTCCTCCCCAAAATACTTCCCAGTCCTTTCCCTCCTTCCTAGATGAATGCCAGGGAGACAGAAAAACCCCAAATGAACCAAAGCAACCCCACTCTGGCTCATCCACACCGTCTGTTTCTGGCGAGAGCAGCAACTAGTTTATTATCCTGCTTAACTCCAAATTGAATTGTGTGGAATTGAGAATATTTATCAGGTTTCCTCCAAAAATCCCCTTCCCAGCAAAGCCAGGAGGAGAAAAGCATTTTATACCAAACACAGAAGAACAGGAGGTTATCGCAAAGCAGGGGAGATTTTTTACCCCTTGGAAGTTCATTTCAATACAGAGGAATTTTGGAAAGGAAAAGGAAGAGGAGAAAGTCTTCGTATTCCAAACAAGCCCCTGAGTTCAGAGACGCAGAGCTCAGTGGGACCTCTGCCACACCTGATGGAAAAAAATAAAAAATAATTTAAAATCTAAAATAAAAAATAATCTAATCAGGCTGGTTGGCACAAAAACTCAGGCCTTGGGTCCCAGCTATGAGCAGCGATGGGGAGGTGAAGCAGAAACCAAACGGCTTGGCTTTAATGAGAATTATGTAGAGAACAGCATCATTCTTTTTACCCATTCAGCAATTCAGATACTTCCAAGGCTTTCATTTTTCCCCCCATCTCCCTTTTACCAGGTGTGCAGAAAGTTACCAAAAAATATCAATTGGGAAATGTCAGAATGAAAAACCTCAGCAGTTCACTTCAAAGCAGAGCGTTCTGCTTGGAAATGTCGGCGTTTTTATAATTCAATAAGCCGATTTGAAACATCTTATCCGGCAGCCCTCTGTCAAAAATGGGAAAATCGACTTTTTCTCCCAACAGTTTGGGTAAACCCTTCTATTTTCTCAGGCGCGTTTTCGGTTACATTCAAACAACTTTTGTTTTAATATTCTCTCCGCTGTGGGTCCTTGCAGAAAATCTTCTCCTGCTCAGGCACCAGCACCTCGTCTCCAGTGACATCCCACCAGCAGGATGCTCTGGCCACGCATGCCGAGAAGCTTTAAGATCCCTGAAGACAAAACAACCGAGGAAGAGCATTTATTGCTTATGCAGGTAACGCCACGCCGAACATACAAGGCGCACATTTAGGGCAGTGCGACTGCCTTGCATGCATTGCTGAGCAGAGCAGCTTGATTCCTGGCTGGCCCCAGGGCTCTGCAGGATTAAACGTGAGCAGGAGACCCAGCGTCATGGTTTCTAGCCACACACCAGTGCCCATTGCAAAAAAAAAAAGGCACTTAGAAATGCTAATTTCCAACAGGCTTCCGTGTCACACAATCATTCTGCAAAGCAGCGGGCAGGACTCACATCCCTGACCTGCTCCCTGTGCACCGACAGCAGCACCCCGGGGCCAGGGCCGCTCTCTCCCCACGTTCACGACCTTAAAGCAAGAGTGAAGCAGCCAAAGCAGGGTTGGTTCTTTTGCAGCTGCAAGGCACGATTCTCTTCTTTTTTTTTGCCAGCAGATCAAGATAATGATCTTAACAAGGTATTTCTGCATATGTGCACATTCACACACGAGAAGAATCTGTGATTTATTTTACAAGCTTATCGAGATTCTAATCTCCCAACAAATAAGGCATGGCATCTAGATAGACGATATTACAAGAAAATCAATATTGATTATTAGCAGCAAGCATGCTGTATATAGCTGACAGTTAAAAATCCTTTTAAGATCTGGGGGAAAAATGACAGGCAGACACCACAAAAATGGCAGCAGGGCTTCAACAGCTTAATCACCGGGTCAATCGATAGGGAGTTTGGGCAAAGTTTGTCAAGTTGCAGAAACCTCAGCTAGGGAGAAAACAAGAGTGAAGGTGCTGATCTCACCGGGCTGCACCGGGGGGGCACCGGAGAAGGTTTGGGAGTTTGGGGCTCCCCTGGTATTGCATGGATCGCTTGGGAACCAGACCCACATCCGTAGGTGCTATAGGAAAGTGGTGGGAGAAGCGTTAGGCAGGCAAGAGGCAGGAGCTACCAGGAGCTACCAGGCCACTGGGATCCTGTGTGCGTGTATCCCTGGGGAACAGCCAGCCTTAACATCTGTGCAGCAACCTGCAGGGACCTGCTGGCCCTTGCCGGGTTTAAATATGACCAGAGGAGGAAAAAAATAAAAATAAAAATAAATTAGCGCATATCAATGGGTTCCTTCCTCTCTTTACAAAGCCTGATTTCCCCCTCTGGGCAGAGGGGCCGAGAGCAATGCCCCGAGCAGGGTGTGCTCCCAAACACAGGCTCTCCTCGAGGACTGCAGCACCACTTCACCCCTGGGCATCCAACACCTGAGCGCTGAGCCTCGGGAATTCACCCTCCTGATTCCCTCTCCCGACGCGCCCTGCTTACAGGCGGTTAGCACCATTATTATTTTCACAACCCGGCCACCCTGCGCAGCTGCCTCCCAGCCCAGCTCCCCCCGAGCAGGGCAGGGACAGCCCCGTCGCCTTTGTATCGATGGCCTCCCACCTCCCCGGCGCGCCGCAACCCTTGGGAGGCGCAGAGCTCGGCGGAGCGAGCGGGCGGGTTCTGTCAGCGTTACAGGGGAACGCGTAATGCGTTCTGGCAGTCAATCGAATATGACATGATAATGAATGTTAACATCATGTGCGCCCCTTTGCCAACAGAGGGGAAAGTCATGTTAGATTACAGCTAAACACGGCGCTGGTGTGAATGCCGTTTCCCTCCCCCGGTGCCTCCTCTCCCCTTCTCCAGCCTCCGCGTTCGCCGGCTCCACATCATCGTGCCGCCGCCTGGAGCTGCAAAGAAAGAGCCAATCGCCCCCAAACCACGAGCCACCTCTCAGAGCGATGCATTCGGAGCTAAAGAGAGGCAACCCCCTTTGTTCAACCTGCAAGGAGCTGATCTGGGGAGGCTCCTCCTCAGCCTGGTTTGCTGGGCAGCCCTTCCCCTAGAGGAGCGCAGCGGTGCTCACGCAGCGCTGATGCTGCACACGATGCCCCGCTTATCCCCTGGGCGCAGGAAAAGGCACCTCTGTGCCCAGACAAGCAGCAAAAGCCCCACAAGGAGCCAACACAAGTGGTGGAAAATAAAAAAGAAGTGCTTTTGTTCACATGCTGACTCCCCCTGGGCCACAAAACCCTGTCCTGGGAAGCCCTAGAGGGTGCCACCTTCCCAAAGTCTTGGCAGAGATGCACTCCCTGTCAAACACAGGCTTCTTTTCAAGCAATAAAAGAAATAATTGGGGAATTTTAGTTATTTTTACTTGGTTTTGGTCCTGAGTCCAAAAGCAGGGACTCGCCTTGCGCAGAGTATGGCAGGAACAGGGACCCCAGTGTGGCTGGTCCCACCTGATCCATCACTGCTTTGGACTGGGCTCCTGCAGTTACATTTAGGGCACAGAACAGAAAAATAATAGCGATCAAGTGACTCTAACACAGGCACTGAGCTGATGAGGCTTCCCACTTCACCACTAATTGGGATGGCCGCTTAAAAAATAAAGCTCCCAGTCACCGAGAGATCCCGCAAGGCACGGGGCAGGGACCCAGCTCTGGCTGCGTGCGCAGGGGGTGGGTGCTGCTGGAGACCCGGCACCCTGCAGGACAGCAGCACGGGACCCAGCTCTGTCTCTTGAGGATTTTGGCTTTTTATCCCCAGAGAATTAATGGTAGAAAAAGCAAAGCTTTTGCTGCAGCCTACTGCAGTGGGAAGAACCGGTTTAACTGGGAGCGCTGGGACGCAGCACTGCTCCCTAACGCCACCCCAACCCATGCTGGGGCCGGAGGTGCCCCGCAAAGACCTCGAAGCAGCCGGCAGCCTGGCTGCAGAGGCGTTCGGCGGCACGCTGCTCACATTGCAGCCGAATCGATCCCACCGAGACATCACACCGCATCTCGGGAGATGCGCCGGGCAGATCGGAGCCAACTCTGGGAGGACGCTGTGCCCTCCTCAAGCCCAAAGCCGCTTCCTGCCTTGTCTGAGAGAAGGACCAAACCCCAGCCGTCGTGAGAAGCGGCGCTGCACGAGAGGATGCTGGAAAGAAACCCACACCAGGCTTAGCATCGCTGCCACGTGCTTGGGGACACCCACAACCTCCCCAGCTCCCCCAGCACGGTCTCTGCTCCCTTTCCAGCCCCCAGCCAGCCCCAACCACACCCTCACCCCCTTCATTATCCCTCATCCCGTGGCTTTCAGGCCCAGTTTTGCTAACGAGCGCATCGACAGCAAAGTTTGAGCAAACTTTGGCCGAGCTCCCCTGCTCGGCAGCCACCCTCGGCTCAGCGGGCGCAAAGGGGCCGCGCAGAATACAAATGGACCCGTTCACTTAGCAGGAGGCAGGTAATTTCTTTTGTCCCCGCTGATGCATTATTGATTGTGATGAATGTCAGAGCAGGAGCCTGTTCCAAAAGCCATTAAACAATAATTTCATCTCCGGAGGGTAATTGATTGTCAGAGGGAGCAGCTTTGCTGGTTGCAAGGTGGCGGTGACGGGGAATGTTTGTATTTGGGTGGGGACAGAGGGAGGCTTGGGCAAACTTCATGATTTATTAATCAGACACTGAAAGGAGTTGGGAGAGCGAGCGCACTGAAAATAAGCGGCTGACCTCTTCCGAGCCGCTGCGCAAAGCCGGGGGGAGCTGAGAGCACGGAGCCGGCACGCAGCACACCCCAAATCCATCCTGGGCACCCCGTGCTGACCCCCGCCACCCTCGTTATTCCAGTCCACGGCCCACGCGCTAAAGTGTTTTTCTGATGTACCTCAGCTCCTGCCCTGCTCCTCCTGCAGCTCCGCTAATGCACAGCCTCGGTGAGCAGCCCTCACCTGAAATACCCCGGCCGGCCGGCCCCGATTGCTGCGCTAATGTGCTGCTTTGCTGACCCTCCTTGATGTGTTTTTTGTTGGTTTTCCCCCCGACCCCCCTGGCAATTAGGGTGGGAGCAGCACATGCCTGCCTTCAGCCACTGAAGGCTGGGAAATCACCAGTTCAAGCATTTCACTGACTTCAGAAAAAAAATTCAGGCTGTGCCAGGTCCCAGAGAGAGGGCGATGGAAGAAGCGGAGGCAGCGGGGCCGGGATTTGAGGGCTGGGGTTGGGTCTGCACCTGGCTCAGGAAGCAGCGAGGGGAGAGGGGCAGGACCCCTCCAGCCTGGAGGAGGAAAACACGAGCCTGTCATCCCCAGAATGAATCCCACCTGCTGAGCACGAGGGCTCAACCTTCCCTTAGCAGCAACAGAGAGGGACACGGCCCCACAGGGAGGGACACGGTGACGGCACGCACCCCGATGTCCGTCCGTCCCTCCGTGCCATAGGAGGGCAGCCTCTTTGCCGCACCTCCTGCAGCGGGCTCGGGAGAGAAAAATCCCACTGTCAGGAGGGGAGAGGGAGTTTATCCGTCTCCTCCGCGGTGTGTGAGAGGTGGATTTATCATGGATTTCCCTTTCTCCCGTGCTTTATTTGGCAGTTCATTATCTTGTCAGCTGGAACCGGCCGGCTCCCCGGCGCACTTCATCACTCGCCCGCTGCCGTGCAAACCCTGGTGGGGGCCGCGCAGAGCCAGCCACGGGCACCAGGACCACAGGGGACAAGGATCGGGGACGGATGAAGGACTGCGTCATGAGCTTAGGCGTTTGCTCCTCGTTGGCTGTGCTGCTCCATCCCTGCAGTCCTGCAACCTCTCTGCAGTCAGTGCGGAAAGGACGTCCCTAAGGGCTGGGGGTGCTTTAGAGCCAAGCTTGCACTTTGGCTTCCTTGGCTGCTTTTAACGTAGAAACATTTAGAGTGATAGGAAATGAAATTCCATTCTTTGGGTGCAAAAATACAGTTTTGCTGAACAAGTCGCCTTTAACGCCCCCCAGTGCCACAGGTTAAAAACTATATCTACAGTCCTAATTGTTTCAGTCAGTGCTGCTGGCCTTCGTATCAACGACAAGGCCTGGTGTTTATAGCAAAACACGAGTCTCACCCCACCGCAAACCTCTCAGCGGAGCAACAACGACCAGGGAAAAGCCTGTTCTTGGTAACAAAGCTGCAGCTCTGCCCGGTGCTGAAGGGGCCTTCATCAGCGGTACGAGCCGCTTACGATGCTTCTCATCCTTCAAACTAACGAGCGCGTTCCTGGCATCAAACGCAGAACAGCAGAGGTTGGCAAAAGCCCCAAGTGACGGAAGACGCAAAGCACAAGCCTCAATCCTTCGGGGCTGTTGCAGGCTGAAAGCTCTGCCCAAAGCCAGCCAAGGACTGCACGGAGGAGAGCGCCCCGCGCGCAGACGCAGCCGCCCACCCGCCACCAGCAGCAGGTGGATGTGCTGGGGTATTTCGGTAAGCAGGGCAGGCCACGCACATCTGTGAGAGGTATTTACAGGCAGGAGCCTGTCCCGGCCCTCAGCTTACTGGCAGATCCCTTCTGTTGCCATGCACACCTCCCAAACGCACGCTTACCAAGGAGACAGCGGCTCCATCGCCCTGCTCTGCGCGGGGCGCGGACGCTTCCTTGACTTTCAGAACCAGCCCTTGAAGGAGTTCAGTACAAATCTTCTCTGTTTATTTGTTTTCATTTATTTTCCCCATTACATCTTCGGCGATCAATACCATTATTTGAATAAAAATGCACTATGAACAAGAGCAAACTCCGCGCCAGGAATACCAATTGAAGGCGCTGCCTTGAAGTGAAGCCGCCAAGGGAGGACGTAATTCTCCCGGGGAGCACGAGGCCAGCAGACCTTGACACGGGCACACCACCGAGCCGCACTCCTTACGGGGCGCTGAAGGGAACAAAGAGGAGAGAGAGGCAGCACAAAGAACCAAATCCCGACTTCAAAAGCTCTTCCGTTTCAAAGCACCACGCGGACATTTCCCGACTTGTCCTCCCCGCTCCCCTTTGCGGTAGGCACTGTTGTGTGCAGCCCGGTCGAGGCCGCAGCACGAAGCTCGGCGGGGTGATCTGTGTCCAGCGTTGCTCCGGCAGCTGAGCCAGCACCGGGTCCCCTCGGTGCCAACCTGCCCCGGAGCTGGGGCAGAGGAGGGGCAGCGCACCTGGGTTCTTCCCCAACCCGAAGCCGTGCATTTATTCCAGCCTTGTTTAGCAGTAGGCATCACCTGAACAGCACAGAATCATAGAATGGCTCACCAATAGATCACCGAACTCCAACCCCTGCCTACGCAGGGATGCCACCACCAGCCCAGGCTGCCCCAGGCCCCATCCAGCCCGGCCTGGAGCACCTCCAGGGATGGGGCAGCCACAGCTTCTCTGGGCAGCCTGTGCCAGTGCCTCACCACCCTTACAGTGAAGAATGTCCTCATAATATTTCATCTAAATCTCTCCTCTTTTAGTTTAAGACCATTCCCCCTTGTCCTATCATTATCTACCCGAGTAAAGAGCCCTTCTCCATCCTTTTTATAAGACCCCTTTAAGTACTGAAAGGCCACAATGAGGTCTCCCCAGAGCCTTCTCTTCTCCAGGCTGCACATCCCCAGCTCTCTCAGCCTGTCTTCACAGGAGAAGCATCCTCCTCGCGTCAAGCACCAGACAAACCCTGCTTTCCCTTTTGGGTCCAGGACAGTACCAAGAGGCCATCCTGCGATGCCTCGGGGCCCAGCTGTGGGAACAAAGACACCTCCCCACCTCCTGACGCCGACGCAGCAAGGAAAGGCTCGGCCACGCTCGATGCCCGGAGCTCCTCTCCCGCTGCCTTTCCCCAGCATCCTCCGCAGCGATCCCAGCCCGCGGCTCAGCTTAAGAAATCAAAGCACGGCGACTTGAAGCACCGCTTATAGCTTAGCTTTTGCTGCTGCTCTTAACCCCAGCAACCTTTCCGGCTCTGCCCTGCCAACACGGAGGAAAACAAGGCACTTGACAGGCTCCCTTCTCCTGCTCCTGGCCTCCTCCTGCGCCAGAGGAGCATCTCTCCGGGGAGGGAAGATCAAGGCAAGCATTGGCTCCCTGTCTAAAAGATGAGGAGATATATTCTAGATGACATTCAGCACTATCAACGTTTTATGAGCTTTGGAATCCAGTTAGTTAGCCAATATTTTACTTAGCTCCAGTCTAGATTTAAAAACCTGACCTTCTCTGGGCGCCCGTCTGCGTTGCATTTCATGCAGTCCCACTCAGCCAAGCATGCCAAGTACAAGATTATTTATCCCCCCGTTTTTATTGTTGCACTGTTATTTGTTCATTTGTACTATTCAAAAAAATCAATAAAAAGATGGGGCTCTCTGAGCAGCCTCTTTGGGCACCCGCACAGCTCTTGAAGGCAGTTATCACATATCGAAAGAGGCAAACGACCCAGAGCAAGTCTTCTCCTGGCCAGAAAGGCTGTAAATCAGGACACAAAGCAGCCCTGATCCTTCTCCTATTGCAGAGGCAAACGCAAATCACTTTTTGTCTACGAGTAGGGCAGCAGTTTGGATGCAGCACAGTGCCCCTCTGCACCCAAAAGTGCTTTACGGGGGAAAATCACCACGGTTTGATGATAGAAAAGCCAAAGGACAGAGCAAGGCAGTGGCTGCCTGCTGGGTCAGTTGCAGCTACAAGCACAAGGGGCCAAGAAGGGAGATCTGGAGAGCACAAGTCCCCCAGAACCAGGAGCACGGCTCCCACCCCAGCGGCTGAGCAGATGCAGCGTGAGTGATCGGTGACAACAGCAGCGACACAAAACGTCGACACGGGCGCCGGGACCTGGTGCCTTTATCTCCTGCTTGCAGATAGAAATACCGCAGTAATGACACTAATTAATACCCCTCGGAGCTCGGCTGGCTGGCACGCACGGAGCACGGTGCACCCACTGGTGCCATGCACGAGGACAAGAGCACGGCAGCGCCAGCGGCTCCCCGTCGCAGCCCTGCGGCACACGAGCAGCCGCCATCGTCCTCCTCCTCCTCGCGCCGCCTGCCTGAAGTAATAATAGATGGAACAATTGCATTTTAATAAAGAAAATTGATTTTGTTTGGTTTATTCATTAACAAACGTGAGCACACGCCGATCGGGAATGATTTATGCCCACAATTTGCAAAATTATTTCTCTATCGATCGGCACGGGTTTGTTTTCTTGTAGGTTCAGTCAATTAGAGGGAATAGCACTCAGGTGGGCAAATTAATCAGTCTTAAGTACAGCCCCCCTATGGAGAGGGACCCTGGAGAGAGTGCAGGGGTTTGGCAAGCCCTGGTGCTGCTGAAAACCCTCGCTGAAATGAGCTTTTCCCTGCAAAGTGGCCAGCACGAGGTTTTCAGAGATGCTAAGATCCAGTTTCAGAGGTTCTCGCTGCTTCTGATCAAAACCTGAGCGATCTGAGTGATTCTGAGCCAAAACCAGCCTCCTACCCGGGACGTGACACACCGAACAAGGAGCAGCAGATTGTGATGCGCTGGGTGGTTATCGCTGCAAGGCAGAGCAATGCAAACCCCCGTCAGCACGATGGGAGCAGGCCCGCACCTGCCAGCAAACCCCGCTGCGTGCGGCGCGATGCGTGCCTGCCGCCTGCTCCCCGCCCTGCCCGGGGGCAGAGCTGATGGATGGGGCTCAGCGCCCCGCTTATCTGCTCCAGTGCAAAGTCAAGCGGCAATGTCAGTGGAGAGGGGCTCCAGCGAGCCTGCATGGAAGCAGACAGGGAGTAATCGTACGGGCTCATCTCTTCGACCGAAGCCAGCTTTTAAGGACCATTTAAGGCGCTTTCCTTAATCTCGGCGTTTGCAGCAGAACCCAATAAATCACGGAGCAACTCCCCCAGCTGCAGCCACGCCGTTGCTCCCTGCAAACTCAGCTCTCCCCAAACAAACCCTTCCCCTGCGCCAGAGGGAAGCATCCTGCTAACATGCCAAGCCTCACGCAGCACACGCTCAGGCTGCAGTTGATGCCCGTGTGCACGGAGCGATGTATGGCACGAGCAGAGCCAGCCCCACGGACACAGCACGCAAGGGGACTTGTTCCTATCTCCGCAGACGTCAGGGCCCATTCTTTCTTGAATGAGATACGTACGTGGCAGGGTGATATTAAATTACAAGTCAAATAACACAAAGGCTTTTAATTACATGCCAAACAGTGGCTGCTGTCAGAGAGGAGACACTGGGCTCAACGGCCCATCAGGCTGTTCCGCTCTGGCAATTCCTATCTACCCGGTAAAAGTCCTGGAAATTGGATCGGTAATGGGAACGGGGGCCTTTCACCTCCAGACCAGCCATTCAAATCCAGCCCAGGAGGGAGAAGCAAAGTCATTACCACCCCGGCAGCTGCCCAGGGGTCTGCAAGCCCCGAGGAGCAGGACCGAGCGTCCCGCACAGCCCCGGCAGCCCAGTGCCATCACCTGGGGGCTAGGAGGGATGCTGCAGAGCGGAGCACCAGCTCCACATCACGTCCGGCTGCGCCTGCAGTCCAGCCGAGCCCATCAACAACTCTGCACGCTGCAGCCAAGGTGCAAAGGGTGCGTGGGTGCTGTCTGGGTGCTGTTGTACCTGGGCACCTCGCACGAATCCAGTGCGGTACCCAGGCTGTCACATCTGCGAACTCTGCCTCCAATCTGCACGGCTAATTTGTTCAACAGCTTTGTTCTCCCTCGGGAGCGGGGTCATTGGTCACAGAAGATTGATTAAGCTTTTGGTGCATCAACATTAATGAAAATCAACACTGTCTAATGAGTGCTCTTTATGGCAGCCCCGTAAAAAAGCATTAGGACAGGTAAACAAAAATAACAGCCGGGCACATCAACAAGGTCCTGTCCTCCCGAGCCCTGGTTGTCCCTGCTCCTCCCTGGCAGGGGAAGAGCCCTCTGTGAGACGAGGACCTTCCCTGCACGTCCCTGGGGACGGGATGCCTGCACAACTCTCTTGCCTTCACCAGGCTCTCAAATTTCTGCAGACTCATCTTTGACACAAGCCGCCTCCAGCTGCATCCCCAGGCATCCCCTCGCAAGGGAGGCAGGCTGAACTCGGCTCAGATGGTGCCAGCGTTTTCTTTTTGAAGGCTCACTCCTGTGAAAATGAAAAAAATAATAAGCAACGGCTACCCTGACCTGGGCATTTCGTTTCTGAAGGCCAGCCAGCCCATGAGACTGGCAGGCCAAAGACCTCCCCGGGCCTCTTCTGGGCTCCAAAACGATGCTCAATCAGGAAAATCACAGGGAAGCAAATCCACGTGGCTACAGCACCAGGGCTGGAACTGCCGGCTGTGAAACTGGTGCTGCCAGAGCGTGGACACATCCAGCAGAGCTTCTGGTTCTTCCCAAGGGGCTCCAGCACTTCAATCCGGATCTTCTGAGCCATCCTTTAGAGGCTCCAGATCTGAACGGGGCGATTGCAGGAGGCTTCTTGTTACAGGACATCATTAAAAGCGATGGATGTGCTTGAAGTGCAGTCAGCAGGGCCTTGCCAGGGATGTGCAGGGGAAAGGCAAGCTCTCTGATCTTGGATGGAGAGAACAATCTATTAAAAAGGAATTTAGCCTCTTGTATAGAGCCATCAAACGCTTGGAAAGCCCTGGTCTCTGCTTCTAAGCTCTTGTAGCCTTTAAGGACAGAAAAAAATTTCCAGGCCTCCTCCAACTGCATTTGAATATTTCATGTAAAAAAGTCAGCTCTTGGACCTCTTTGGCACTCGCTCATTTGGCCAGGAGAAGCCCAGCGCTGCCAGCTCCTGCGCTTTTATCCCAGTGACAGGGCCTGGCCCTCGGAGCACCAGCTCAAGCCACTTAAGTGGGACACCAAAAAAAATCATCTTTTATCAAATGTGTGCACACACACACAGAGAATTGCTTCTGAGGCCAGGCAGAAAGCCTTGCATATATGACACCCCTCTCGAGTGCCAGGTAATCCACAAAACCCTCAGGTCTCCCCCGTGCAGCCCACCCAGCTCCTCCTCACCCCCTCCCGGCTCCCGTTTCGCCTGCACACCCCTTGCCACTGCCCGAAGGCAGCAGCACAACCCTCGTACGGCGTTCTATCTGTTACCGATGCCGCGAGTTCCCGTGCACGCAGCCCCTTGTATCTTTTTGGTCCTGGCGATGTATTATTCATGTGCTCCCTTGTTCCTGTACAAGCTGAGAAAAATGGAGAAAGATTAATTCCCGGGGAAAATAAATAAATAAATAAGCAGGATTGCCTTTTTTTTTGGTATAAAAAAAAAGAAAGGGCTGTGATCCATTCAAAGAGCTGCCTTCTCCATGCAGCCTGTGTCACTGCTGATTGAGTTTCTTCTCTGCTCAGCTCCCGGTTCTGTTGGAGTATCTTGTCTCCTTAGTATTACTGTCGCACTTCCTTTTCATACGCCTGAAATATATACTATTGTGTTCCGACTTTTAGTTTTTGTGCAGGGATCCCTTTCATGTCTCATCTTCTGTAAGGTCCTTTTTTCTTGGCAGTCAAGTGCATGAATGTTTGCTGCCAGGAGATTTTGCTTCTATTGTATTCCAGACATATTATAATATATTTTTTTGTTCTATATTGTCTGTGAGGTGTTCCAGGGGTAGTTTTTCATGCTAGCATGACTTTTTCCCACGTGGCTGCTGCCTGCCTGCCTCTTGCCCCTGCAAGCAGGACTGCAGAGCCTTGCAGAGGCAGGTGAGAGGGCAGAGAGCCCAGCCAGCACCGCCCCGGGTCCCGAGTGAACTAATTAGCTCTCCCCACGCCACGCGGGATTTTATTGCCGGTGCTCACCTGGCAGAACTGGGGCACTGAACAGCAGAGCGGCTCCTACCCAGCCATGCCGAAAATCAGGAGCTGAGCTGTCCCAGAGCCTGCAAGAAGACTTTTTGGCTCAGCCTGACCTAAATCACCACGGGACCGCTTCGCAGAGCTGTTTGCTGCTGCTTCTCGGAGCTTCGCTACCAATTTCCGATAGCAAGCCAAGCCACCTCGGCATGCATTAAAAGCCAGAGGCTTGAAATGACACCAATAAAGCTCTGCTGCTTGCACAGAGGTGGGTTTTGTCCTTCCCACATCACAGGAAGGTACCTTTTGGCTGCTCGGTGGTGTCAAAGCATTGCTCCTCACCTATCCGCCAAGCTAAAGGACTCCTTCCCGCAGCTCAGCCGGGTTCCTCGAGCTCCGTTGCCTCCTCACATCCTCCTCCCCACCTCTCTGGATCAAGAAAAGCCTCCGCACTCCCCCGCCAGCCCGCCCAGCCCTGCCGGCACAACCCAATCCCACGCCTCAAAGGCGACAGCCTGGGCGCATGGGGCGATTCTAATTCCTGCGTCCCCTACGAGCAAAAACATCAGAAAACCCGGAGTTTATACGGCTTCAAACAGCTCCACTGGGGGCCTAAAGACCGCGCGGCGTCTGGAGAGATTAGTTCTCCTGTAACAGGCTCGCGACCAGGCTTTCTGATCTCTATCAGCATCCCTCCAAGAGCTGCTCCTTTTTCCATTTGTTCTTCGGACCCCTCTTCTCAACTCTTTGACTAATTATAGTTTGTTGGTTGTTATGGCAACTATGGATTTCTCTCGGCATCCAACTCTCACGATTTGGCTGCAAATTGAAAGGCTGGAAGAATACAAGCAGGGCATTCAATCTGACACGTGTGCTAGCCTTGCTGGTGAGTCCCCCCACCAAAACAGGCGTCCCGTTGGCTCGCTCTTATTGACCTTGCCCAAGGAACCTGCAAAGCCAGAGCAGTCTTCTGCACCGTGGGGCCAGCAGGGAAGGACGTGCCTCGAGCAGGACCACCGGCACCCTCCTGCCCCAAAGGAGCGAGAGCAGGACCTCACCACCAAGCAGACCCCAACGCCTGCCCTTCATCTGACACCTCCTGCACCAGTCTTCCCGCAGCCACTTAATAAAAATTGAAGCCAGAGGCATACCAGGAGGCGTGCTAAATTCAACCCAGCCCTTTCCAGAGGCAGCTGCCACGTTCCAGCAGGGCTGCGCAGCCAACTGGGGACCACTTAATCCAGCGGATGCACACCCAGAAACCAAAAAGAAGGCTTTCCTGTCCCTTTCCCTGTCTGTCCTTGTCACCTTGTGCGCAGACACTCCGATAATGGATATTAACAGCTGAGGGACACCAGGCTGAATTGAATTGCAGAAGATCGCTCCCACCAGCGGGCACGGCGGCTGCGCAGCCCTGCTCTGCATTCCTCCTGCATCCCGCCCTGAGGACGGGAGGATACCTCTGGACCCTCTCGCCATATTTCTAATTGGACTCAGTGAAAACAAGGCTCTGTATTCTTCTTTTTTAATAGACGTGACTTTTGTTGGCTATGATACGCAGCCAAAGTGGTGCAGTGGGCTTCGCCGGAGCTTGCGCGCCACCTCTGAAGCCTCCGTTCATTGTGCAGCATCCTTTGCACGGGGACAGGACAGATTTCCTGCAGAGCTGCCTCTACGAGTAAACTCTTCAGGCAAAAATAAATAAATAAGCAAGCAAACAAACCTACTTCATCAGCAGCATGGGACAAGCAGAAGGGTTAAGTGAGAAAGTGACTCACGCCTTCCCCTGAATGAGGTTTCTGCCCAGTAAAGGTCTCCCATACAGCACGTCAGCAGCCAGTAGCAATAAAAAAGCAGGTCTCATCCACCCATCGTATGTCACACTTGTTAAGTCATGACTATGCTGCACATCCAGCACTCCGGGAAGGGTATTCATCTCCCTCCTCCTCAGGGACCTGCCTTTTAGCCAGGGCTTTGCGAGTCATGGAATATTTCAGCTTAACCACGAGAGCAATAAAGCCTGGCGTACATCAAGTCAAATCAACCTGAACTGGTCCCCTTTCCTCACCAAAAACACCAGTTTCCCGATGATGAAACCCACTCAGAGCAAGGCATTTTCATTTTGGGGTACACGATGCAGGCAAAAAAAAAGAAAAGCCGATTCCCCATCCAGCCCACCCCCTCTGGGCAGCCCAGGCGATGCACGCTGGCTGCATTACGGGAAAACCTGAGCACGTTTCCTCCTAAACCAGAGCAGGGAGCAGCTCTCCCACCTCTCTAGGACAGGTTTCCCTCTGGTGGGCTGCACTCCCTCATTACCAGCACAATATATGCACTGAAGCAACCCGTGCAAAATGGGAAGCCCCCCAAAACACCACCACCAGGTCACCAACACCCAGCCCAGCTGGGGCACCGCTGCCCGCCCGCTGCTTGCAAGTTTGCAGCCCCCCACTTGCACTCCTCTCCCGAACAGATCTGATTTTAGGACCGCAGAAAACGCCTGGTGGTAAGGGAAGAGGAGAGCCAGTCTCTTGGTATTCTTCACAAGATGGCTCGCCTCTTCCTTACCAGAAGCTGCCCGCCCCGGCCGTGGGGAGATGATGAGAAAGTTGCAGTGTGGCATTCATGAAGTGCCTGCTGATGGAGAGCTCTGTTTACCAAGCCAGCTGGGGAGGGACCTACCATCAGCTCCCAGCGTGTAGGAGATCAATACTGTAATTGGGCCTGTTTGTAGCACATGAACTATGGTAGCAAGGGGGGCAACGCTCGGGGGGAGGCACCAGGACGGGAGGCTGAGCGGGGGCTTGCTGCCCTCTGCCGTGCTGCAGCTCCTTCGCTGCCTGTGCTGTGGGTGAGGGAGGGATGGGGTCGCCCCCCAGGCAGAGCCACCTTCCCCCTGCCTGCCCCAGGGGAGACCCTCGCGGAGCATCCTGCATCCCTGCTGCGGGCCGGGCTGGGTCCTTCCACAGCTCCGCTTTCCCCTTCGATAGAGATTTAACGCGGAGGAAATCACGGCTAAGCCCTTAAAGCGACTTCAGAAGGGCAGCGAGGAGGGAAGGAATAAATCAGCCACTTAGATTTGGAGGAAATGGAGAAAATGAAGTGTTACAAGTGACAGTAATCAATAAAGCATCAGGAGCCCAACAGCAAGACCCGCGCTCAGCCTGGGAGCACAATTAGGCAGCTAATGATGGTAAAAACCCCTGGCATCACTGGCAGTGCCTCCCCAGGGACACGGGGCTCCCCTCCTGTGTAGGAAAAGCTCCTCACCAGCGTGCACCAGCAGGTCTATCTGCCCACATCCAGGAGGGAACGGGCATGAGCTGCATCCCCCAGGGAATCAGGGGACGATGGAGACGTCCCTGGACGGCCTGTTCTGTTCTGGGGGGGTGCCCCCAGGAGCCAGCAGCTTGCAGATATGCTCACCCTTTCCAAGCTCGGTCTTGTTTCTGGCAAGAATCCTGCCCCCTGACCAGCTGAAGCAGGGCATGCCTGACCTCTCCGGGGTTTGGTATCCTGATGGCATCTTCTCCCTGGTCCATCTGAAGCGGTGCAGGAGCAGGATCCTTCCCACCGTCCCCTTGCAGTGCAGACACCAGCACCGCATGACCCCAGGCGCCCTAAAGGAGCCCCGCACATCCACCGGGTTTGGGCCAAGGTGAGATTTCTCTCCCCCTGTTGGGTGCAGGGGTGCGGGTGCCTGCGTGGGCACCGGCTGCCATCTCGTGGGCAGCGGGAACAGCGCGGGGCTCTTCCCCACACTCCCCCCCAGGGCTCCTTTGGCCCCTTCACCATTACAACGCTTTCATCCCAAACCTGCACTCTGCTCCCCCGGTGCACGCAGCATCACTTCAGAGGTCACCGAGCTGGCTGTACATTTAGGTGAATTATTCATAGGCAGGTATAAAATATTAAAAGCAGAGGTATGTTGACTATTCTTTGTATATTCAAGAACATTTTCACCAGGAAATTGCCCTTTCCTTTTTTTTTCTTTCCCCTCCTTTGGCTAGTTTCCTAAGCAGCCCAGTGACCCGCTGGTACTTCTTGCTGTTTAATTGCACCTCGGCACTCCCCCGTGGTCTCTCTTCGGATGGAGGCTGGCTGGACCTCTCTGGGAGCACAGAAATCATCCAGGCCAGCAGGAGTAACTTTTCTGGTCCTCTCCAGCATGGTAAGCCCATGCTCCAGCCTCTCCCACCTCCTTTGCTCAGCTGGCACTGAAAAGAAGCTCGGCCCTTTCAGCATTGCATCCTAGAGGTGACCAGGCCTCCTGTTCTCCCCCTTGGATGCCTTGCTGGGAGAAGTCCAGAGGAAAGCATTTAACACTGCCAGCGGTCTCTGGTTGCCTTTAAAGCCTCTGCCTCCGCCCCCAGGAGCCACAGAAATTCTGGCTGATACCATGTCTCAGCTCCCAAATCCCCCCCGAGGACATCACCCCAAGCCAGCACCCTGTCCCCACTGCCACCAGAACGGGGTCTGTGCCCACCCAGCCCTTCCCTCCTCCTCTGCCACCTGCAGAAGTCTCCAGAACAGGCACGAGAAGAGAAAAGGAATAAATGAATAAGCCAGGCAGCATTTCCACGGGTATCTGCAATGCAGATGGCCTTGGGGAAGGCGGCTCAGCCCGAGCATCACCGCTCCCAGCTGCGAGGGACGGATCCAGACAGAAGGGCTGGCTCCCATCAGGATGGGGGGGGGAGAACCCAGGAAAAAGGGGCACCCACAGCACCAGGGGCTGGCAGCTTTCACGTGGCAGCAGGGGGAGTTTGCCCCCTCCGAAGCGGGATGGAGGTGCTCCATGGCGGGTGTCAAGCGGAGACGCAGCTCCAGCCACTTATCGAAACATTAAAGTTCTCCTAAGCTGCCGAGTTAATTTCTCAAATGCCCTTTCAAAGGGCTAGATAAATACAATCTGGGAGCATCTCCGCTCCCTCGGCTCACATATCTTTAGTCAGGCGGAGAGATAACATTTCATACAGATTGAGACAGTTTAAGCAAAGGTTGCTGGCTAACCTTTCCAGCGACGGCTGTTCCCAGAGCTTCGCCGTGCTCTGGTGCCCGTCCGCATGGGAGCGGGGCAGCAGGGAGCCCCGCTGCAAGCTGCGGCACCCAAGGGCTCCTGGCAAGCACCTGCAGGGAGCTGCCTCCCCGTGTACTGCCGGGAAAAATCAGTGTAAGTCATCACCTGCAGGCTTCTCGGTGCTGGTGACATTGATACTTCCAGGATGGAGTGCCAAAATATGATTACTACGCTGCGTCTGGACGTACACGTGCAATTCACTCCAGCTCAACCTAACAATACATCTTTATTGACTTCCTAGCATCTTGGTAGCATCTTTTTCTCCTAGCGAAGCCCCAGACGCAAGTAAAGCTGGAAGTTCTCTACTCAAACGTGAGGTGCAAGCAGCGTTGCAGCGGGAAGTGGCCAGCACCGTGGCCTGTTTTGGAACGTGGACTCCCAGCTCAGCTCCAGGCTCTCCCCAGACAAGGCACAGGAGCTCTGCACCTGCAGCCCCTGCTGAGCATCACGTGCCCGGTGCAGACAACAGCACGGCCCAGGGGGAAGATTTGCGTCTCGGTGACACCCAAACGCCCCCATCCCTTGCCACGGGAGCCCTCGGGCAAGCAGGCAGCTCTGCAGCGAGATGGGGAACGTCTCAAAACCCATGGCAGGCAAGGGAGTGAAGGAGGAATACTGGCAAATGACAGAGCCCTTATCTTAATTACAGGCTTATTTGCATTTAAATGAAGGTTATTCTATAATTACCACCAAATGTTTTGTATTGCAGCTGAAATACCTCTCCATGGGCTGTCAAGCTCCTTCCCATTTTCATTTTCTCTTGCCATTCTTCTGCTTTCTAATCAGCTGGCGCACGCGAGGAGGCACTGACACCACCCGACGCCAGCCCCCCGCCTCGCCCGGGGAGGGGGCTTTGGGTACCACCACGGCCAGCGTCCCTCCAGGGGGCAGGGGAAGGACGCGGCCCCCTGGTTTCCCCCACCAGCGCCGTGGGAGATGGGTAGGTCTGAAGTTCAGGAGCTGTTTTTGTGGGTTCGAGTGCAAAACCAAAGGAAACGCTTTCTCTGCACACACACACACCTCATTAGCTTGTCAAACTTGTTGCGACGGGGTGATGCGGAAGGCAGAATTGCGTGCAAGGTCAGAAAGAGATCAGACTCGTGGAGAACGGGGCTTCTGAGCAGGAGCTGAAGCTCACGTCTAGCTCAGCAAGTCCCCAGGCCACAGGCTGCCGGAAACCAGGATCCGAGGAGCTCACCAGCCTCTCCTGGCCTTGTGGTTGATGGTTATTCCTGGAGACAGGACAGAGAGAAACCAGAACCCACGGATGCATGTTTGCACTGTAGCTAGCACTTCCCTGGAATAGATAAAGCACTCCCATAGAGAAAATAACACCCAATTACATCATTCAAAACAATCACAGGGAACAAATCCATGCAAATGACCAAATTAAGGCTGAATGAGAAGCCTTCTGCTATTTCCTAAATTGCTATACCTTTAATCAAGCTCCTTTAACAACCTATCGTGAATGCTTTTGCTATCCAGCCAGAAGAACCACATTAACCAACCAGCCCATATGGGGATGAACAAGACAGCAGCTATTAGAGCCGCAGCAGAGTCTTCTGTTTATGAGTCGGCAGTAATGAAAATGGACAGTTATCTCTCACCAGACCCAGCTCTCCTCTTCCTGCTCCTGCCCGCCGCTGAATCCCAGCTCTGCACAACCTTCACATTCCCCTGCCAAACTCCAAGTCTCTGCCTCCATCTCATGGAGAGACTGGATCCCTTCAGCTCTGTTGCAAACTTATTTTTTCCTCCTCCTGTTTTAAAGAGACACAAAAAAAAAAAAGGTCCCCGTTCCCCAATTTCATATAGCCTGAGGCAGACTTGCAGCATGGAAATTTTTAGCCTGAACAATTATCACTTGGCAGAGAGTTAACTCACTGGAAACAGGATCTTATAATGGGCAGCCCTGGCTACCAGCAACTTTGCTGGCTCCATTTAAAACAAGCTCCATACCTCAGAATAGATAACCCCCCCAGCCCGTTCCACAGCCATTTATGTTTAATAAGAGGCAGCACCAGCAGCATGGGAAATCAGCAGCGCATCCGCGATGCCTCTCGGGTGCTGATGCACGCGCCAAAACGATTCATCTTGTTCTTCCACCATGCAGACAGGAGAGAGATAAGGGCAAAACCCCTGCAACAAGCCCCAGCCCTGACAGTTTAAGCGTCTCCTCTGTTTTCTGAGCTGAGGGTTTACCACCAAATCTCACGTTTCCTCCAGACTGTTTTACGCTTCCTCAGGATACCGACGATTTGTCTGCCCACCCAGACACGCTGCCACCACGGTTAGGGCTGCCTCTCTCAGCTATTCCCCAGGGCAGCTGCCAAAGCTGAATTGCTTCATCGCATCCTCACTACCAGCCTCCAGCCCCCAGCCATGGGGATTTTTTTTAGCCTTGAGCCCACGCTGCCAGCTGCCTGGGGGAAGATGATGCTCATGCAGCCCTATTGCCCCTAGGCAGCACAACAAGGCTTTTAGTGCACCCCAGGAAGCCACAGCTCCATGAAAACCCCAGCAACTCAGCATCCAGGCACATTCTTAACTTAGGAGATCTGAGAAAAAGAAAATCCCTGCTCTCCCCTGACCCCAAGGAAGAGTTTTGCTAGCCCACATCGATTCCCATCAATAAGGTGCAGGAAGACAAGCCTGTAGGCACGGCTTTCCTCGCAGACCCCAGGCAAGGCAGCCCTGTCAGAGAGGATTTCACAGCGCTGGCGATGAGGCTCCAGCTAGCGCCTGCCTGGGCTGCAGTCATGCTGTGTTAATTAAGTGACAACATTTGTCTGGTGCAGAGGTATTGCTGCGAGGGGTACCAGGTGGAGGCAGGACCTGCTACGGGAGATGCTGCAGACCCCGGGAGGCAGCCACAGCAAGGCACGGTGCATCCCACTGCGTGCAGCTCAGCCCGCTCTGAAGGATGATTTGAGTTGGAAAGAGAACAGGCAGACCCTCATCTCTCCACCTTCAGGGCATGGAGAGCGGATCAAGCCTGCGCCCTGCCAGCAGCGAGCATTTGGAGATGTGAGGGTTTGTTTCAGAGCCATCTTGCTCAGCAGTCTGTAGGCAGGGAGCAGCTTCTCGGAAGTCCTCGAGCCCTGGCAGAGCGCAGCGCTGCAGGAATTGCCAGACATCTTACACTGGAGAGTCGGTGTTCCGCTCCCCATCGCTGTCAGGGAATCTCAGTACAAAACGAAACGCTTCTGAGCTTCTCATCTAGCTAAAAATCCCTTCCAAGCCTTCCTTCCAGTGGAAGGAGAGAGGGGGAAAAAAGGCAAGAAGCACAGCATCTCTCTTCCTTCTCAATCTCCCTCCCCTCTGCCTTCAAGTGCTCCTTGGAGTGTCTCTGCGGAATCATGTTTATATGCAGTGAGTGCTGTTGTTAGTTAATAACATCGCGATCGCTGAACCTCCCTAATGAAAGAGAGAGACAACATAAACTGTCATTTCAAACAAACATGCAATCAGGGTACCAGCAGCTCTGAAAATATTATCTTCCCAATTTCACGGGCTTCATGCAGGAAATAGGCTGCTTTCATGGAGATTGTGGTGCCTCGCGCCCGACGCATGGGATGCGGGAGCGGGCTGGGAGCGGCGGGGACGCATCAGAGCCATGAAATTGGCTGGGCTATGAAGGAGGAATTGTTTTAACAGCTGGAGCCAGGAAGGACAAATAACAGCAGTGATTATATCTTCATTGCTCATCGTAACCAATGCACCAGGCAAGTTGTAATTAGACTGTGAAGAGCTGAAGGTTTGATGGTGAAGGCTTTGAGCTCGCGATTAGACACGGCGCGTTTGGGCCTGCCCCACAGCCACCCTGCCCCTCTCCGGAGCAGAGCTCGGGTCAGGAGCTCCGGTGCTGCTGCAAATGCTGTAAATTGTGCGAGAGCAGCACCCGATGTGCTGCAGCCATGCATCACCCATCCTCCTCCTCCTCCTCCTCCAAGTTCCCTCTGGCTCAGCATCCTCTGACTCACAACAAACCCCACACCTCAGCCCCCTGCTGACGCCCCGTGGCCCTACAGAAGCCGCCACCACCCATCCCTGGGTGGATCCCCAGTGATCCAAAGCAACGCTGGCACAGAGCAGCTGCTGATCAGCTCCATGTTCAATGTGCTTTGAAGTCCTCCATAATCCTAAATCCCCCCCAGATAGCCACACTGATAACTGAGAATTGCCCTTTCTGTGCAGAAGAAACTTTTCCTCTAGGTTTATAGATTCATAAACCCACTGACGGGGCTCCAGCAAGCCACGGGAGAGCATGGCTCAGGAAGGATTGCCTTCCCAGCCTCAACAAACACCCAACTGAACAAAACACCCAGCCTGAGCAGAGTGCAAGCAGAAACAGCTGAGAGCCTCAAAGAGCTTTCCCTTTGCTCTTTTCCTGATACCATCATGTCCAAGGTGAGAGGAGGGTCCAGGAGAAAGAGCATGCTTCAACTGGAGGTTCTCCACCACCAGATTAATGTGGTGGAGCTCAAGGAGAATGCTGAAGTGAATAAGGGATCGCTTTTCCTTTGCAAAATATTATCATCATAACCCAAAGTGGGTATGAAGCTTCAGAAAGCCCAGCTTTCCCCGCACCACCTTCAGTGCCAGCAGCTTCAGAGCATCCAGCCAACAGCCACCCATTCCCAGAGCTTCCTTGGCATCGATGAAGCTTCTCCCAGCTTCACCTCCAGAGCAGGGGCACCGACAGCACGGGGAAGCGTTCATCAAAACTGGCAACAGCAGCAGCAGGGAGCTGGAGCCACAGAGACGAAATCCGCACCCGATCCCTTCCACAGGCCCTCAGTGTTCATGAGCAACCACCAGGGAGACCTTGCAGACGATCTTTTCACCGACCAGCCTTGTTGATACCCATTCCTGGGTCAGGACGAGGACCCTGAGCAGGGCAGTTTACAAAAAGCAGCCGCAGCCCATTTCCCCAAGGCTGCCCGAGGGCAGTGCCGAGCTGCGCCTCGGCAACACGTCACCTCCTGAAGCAATGAGGCCACCTTGGTGGGAGCTAGGTGCTGGCCCAGCCACAAACTGCTTCCACAAGACAAGGCAGACAGACAGCAGGAAACATTTGAGCAGGCCAAGTTCAGTCTCACTTAGGAGCCTCCCAGCGCTGTACGGGAGACGGACAGGACTGATCTCCCTGCTGTCCCAGGCACAGAGCTAGGACTTGAGCTTTTATTGCTTCACACCGAGGGCAGCCCGTGGTTCTGAGGGGCATCTTGGCAAACATTTTAAGAGCAAGCACCTTAAATAATAATAATAAAAAAGAAAGCCGGGCTGCACCTGGTACTGCTCCCTCTCTGGCCATCAAGAGCTGGAAGGAAAATGGGGTGAAAACAGCCTGTCCCCAGGCACAGACTGATGCCTGCAAAAAGGGACAGCGTTCGTAGGGGAGGTAAATGACAGCAAGAATCTCTCCTTGTTAATAAAGGAGGGGGCTAATTGCGCCCCCCGTGGCACTGCAGTCAGCAGCCATGCGCCAGCAGCACCGGTGCGGAGGCAGAGGGACCTCGCGGGAGGTGACAGCGCTGCCACCGCCGCTTGGCAGCCGCATCCAAATGAAGTTTAAAAACTCTTCTGACATTTAAGAAAAAATCAACAAGCATCTAAAGTGATGAGGGGACCAGGCACACGACTGGCTGAATGTCACATTTAAAGCTAGAGAGATAGCAGCTGCTTTATCTCCTGAAGCAGGTGGTTCGAGTGGTAAATAAGGCACGGAGGGCCAGATTCTGCTCGCACACCTGCATCCCTCCGCTGACGGCAATGGAGCAGCTCTGGATTTGCACCAACACGCCAGCCAGCCAGAATGGGACTGGAGAGTCTATTAAACTTTAATACTTCTGAGCATCAACAACGAGTGTGCTACCAGCCCCCTGCCTCGACTCTGAGTATCTATACGGGCCACAGCCGAACCAGTAAAAAATTATTGATTTAAATTGGCAGTGCCCTTTTGGAATCAGCTGTAGCTCTGACTGATGTACAGATACGAGCAAAGGACATTGGAAGCATTTTAATGCACTTTTTACTGCATTATCTCTCACCATGATCTTCGCTGCTTCATGGAAATGACTCACATCGCGAGTAGAAGAACCCAATGTAATTAACGACCTGGCAACTCCATAATGATCCTTTCTACATAAAAAGGTCTTCCCTACCCTATGAATAGACTCCAAGTAATTTATTGCAATCCATATAAAGATGAAACTGCTTTGACCTTGGGGATTTTCTTTAAGTTTTTTTTTTAAATAACCATAATTGCTAAGAAGATTTTTAAGTGATAGCAGTTTAAAGAAAATTTTTAAATGTGATGTAAAAAGTGAAGAATCATCATGAGCAGCCTTCAGAAAGAATATTAACAAGCATCCTCTGCATCACTTAGGGGCGAGCTTTCACGACTAAACAATACTTTTCTTCCATTTCTTGCGGGCCTCACTCCGATACACCAAAACACAGAGGTAGTTTTACTCCCACGAGGAGCTCCGAGGAAATTACAAACACACAGCAAAGCCCTTGGGGAAGCCAAGAACAAGCCATTACCTTGCATCCCCTGGGGTGTCCCATGAAATGATCTGCCCTTTACTGACCCCACCGACAAAGTGGGGCCTTCCTAGGCTTGTCCCACGAGCAGGCAGGACCTTTGAGGTCCCTTCCAGCCCAAACCATTCATTCCACGGTACCACGACACGATGACCTCCACTTCGGTCCTCTCTCTTGCAACCCCCCTTCCCCTCCTCTCCCTGCACACTCCACACACCAGCGCTGCTCCTACTTGGACGGAGCTCAGCGGTGATTTACCGCAGCCAGGCTATTGGTAAATTGTGAGCTTTATGTGCGGTGTGATAGTTTCATCTTGGCTTTTACTGTTCGCAGTAAAGCCTTTACTCTTTCCATCTTGCTAACGCCTCGCCTGCCCATGCGTGTTGCCTGTTTTCCCCTCGTTTCTCATTTCATCTGGCTCATACTTCTCTCAGATCCCCCAATCCCCTGCGTTTTCACAGGGAAAATCTCGCAGGCGGGTGATTTTGGCAGAAGTTGAGTTCAGTCCATCAGGGCTCTTTTCAAGGTCTCTGGAAGAGAGGGGGACACCTGGGAAGGGTCACGTCCCATGCTGGATTAGCGGCCACAGGACATCTAACGCGGAGTGCTAGAGTGACTGCCGCGCTTTGAAGTACCCACGGCTGTTTTGATTCCCTTCCTGGAGCTTTGGGGCTGTCTCGATTACAAGGAAACATGTTGAGGGAAGGAATAAATCTGGCCCAGAAAGGGTAAGCTGCAGACCTGGCTGAAAGAAGCTCGGATGGAAGCGCTTTCCATCAGAAAAATAAGATTAGCTGGAAGTGAAGCACTCTGCAGAGTCAGGCCTTTTTCCCTGCAGAAATTTCATGTCACAGAAGAGGAGAAATAACAGCCGACAGCTCCGAATCACCCTGCTTGGATATTTCCCGCGACTCCACATTTGCATTCTTTGTTTTGAGACAACTTTAACCTCAGGCTTGCTTCCCCCAATCGTTTCCTGTTGCGCTTTGTCACGTACGACACCAATAAGCTAATGCCAAAGCAAGACGTGTTCCTGCCTGTAATGTTCTGACGGAGTTCTGAATCCAAGGGCTTCAGTCCCATCCAGAGCAGGGCCACAGGCACCGACACGTGCGGCTGAAGCCAGAGCTTCTCCGGTGGAAGGGCTGGAAAGCATCCAAGTATTTCAGGACTCTTGCCTCGTATGAGGACAGAAAAGTCAACCTTTCCACACAGCAGAAGCACTCAAACCTGCCAAGGAACATCAAAATGACTACATAAAAATGCAATTTTTCATCTCTGCTAGGCTAAGCTTTGTCAGAGTAAATACACAGGATTAACGTCGTCATATGATTTAAGTTTTAATTAAACGTGAGCATGGTATTTAATAGAACCAAAGAAGCAACAAGTTAATACCCGTAATTTTGATTTTAAGTCACTAAAAACAGCGGAGGAAGCGATCAGACTCAGCAGGAGCTAAAAAGCATCATCCAAAAGAAAGTTATTTCAAAAAAAAAAACCTGCTTGCTATTGACTATCCGATCACATCACTTACAATCACTACCATGTCTCACATTAAAAAATTAAGTCCATAACAGCAGAGAAACATCTCCCCATTTCTTTTATAGCTTCTTGCCACAACTAGCTATATATCTCCATTATCACAGCGCTATCACCAACACACAATGGATCTGAGCTCGCGCCGTAAATAACACTGCCACATAACAAAGTTACGCTGAGGAGTACAGGCATAAATTAACACGCAGCCGTGTAACTCTAAATAGTATTTTAGGCCTTGTCAGAAACCAATTATGCAAAATATTCCTCTTGCAAAGATCTGCTGGTGATACTTCAGAGCATTACCTCACTGCCACAGCCGCGGACAAGACGCGGGGCTGCGCATCGAGGGCTTGGCTGGGGGATTCTCGGACGCTCAGACCCTCTGAAGCCATCTAATTACTGACATCAGCACTTGAAAGCACGGGCACACCTCCCAGAAAATATTCTAATATGGCATTTCTGCGTCAGCGACGAGATGTTTCCGCTAGCATCGGACCCTGCTATCCCAACTCAGCGAACACACCGAAGCCTAAACAAACAGGGGGCTACCGGGAGGGAGATTTGCAGGGTTTAATAAAAGAGCTTGCCGGCTGAGCTCGCGCTGCCTGTAGCTTTACACCATTTTGGCTGCAACCCAGAGGACTACAACGCAGCCTTATTTCAGCCAGGAAGGGAGGCACGGCAAGATTAAACATCTTTCTCAAGGTCGTGCACAACCTGCTGGAAGACGCGGGAGAAATTAGAAGCATCCGTTATCCTTCCATGCCGGGCTGGGTATCCAAACTGGAACCAGTCGGCTGTCCCCAGCTGGCTGTAAAAGCCTCGGCTGCTGTCTGTTCAGATGAGGAATGGGCACAGAAATCCCTGGGGATGTTCTCCTGACAACTGTTTAGCAACATGCATTTTCATCATCCCCAAACCCTGTCCCTAAGAAACCATTTCTTCTTCAGGTTTGTATTAAAACGCTCTCTCTCCCCCCGGAGCCACGCTAACAGAGGTCCTTGGCTTTGCAAAATAAAAGCCAACCAAGCGGGCAAACAACTCGTTTTATCGCCTGGACGTGCGGATCAAACCCCTCCGTATCGTTCTGCCCGTACCAGCATGGCGTGGAGATTTCCCGCATTTGCCACAAACGTCCCCAAATCTGTCCTGCCCGAGCGAGGCTCCCACCAGCAGCGCTCGTGCTCCCCTCCACTCGCAGGAATTTGCTGCAAATCCGATAGCAGATGTGATTTCCAGCTGGGTCCATAGACCGACCGCAGCAGGTTCATTAATAACAATTATTAAGTGCTTTATGTTACAAATTAGGCCGGTAGGAATACAAAAAAATATCCAGCCGCTTGGTTTACGGTCTCTTGTCAGAGAGGACAGTAAATTCCCATTATCACAACACTATCACCATGGCAAAATGGGCATAGGAATGCATCGTAAATAATGCTTTAAAACAGCTAAATCATCACTGGATGCGAGAGCATAAATTAGTGCTCGTGTGCGATGCCACGGAAGGCCTCAGCTAACAGCTTTGATGCATCAGCCAGCAAATACAGAGATTTCTGAAGTTGGATTTCTAAAGTTGTTCCATTTTTTGGCTCCCCACTGCCCTGCGAGAGAAGCTCCTTTGGCACAACCCTCCTACTGATAAGTTTCAGTTGGCACAGGGGCACAAAAAGCGTTGAAAAACTCAAAAAGCAGAGGAAACTCAGCTTTCTGCTCACAAAAGGGTGGAAAAATTCCTTTTCCCCTCTCTTCACCCAAGTCCCCCGCCCGGTTCCATGGAAGCAGCTCTCCCAGGGATGCTCACTGCTCCCAGGGGTGCAGCGACCACGAATAAAACAGCAGGGAGCCCACCAAGAGCGACGCCAGGCCGCCTGCTGACGCCGCACATCCCACCGGGGATGGCTCAGGCATTTGCTTTCAGTTGCTTCTGCCCGGGGCTGGATGCGAGGCAGCAAAGAGGGAGCTTACTCATCCCATTACCAAGCCCCTGAGGCATCCAGTTCCCCCCACCATGAAAATTTTAATAAAACCGGTGCATCGACTTTCAATTAGAAGGCCATAAAACGGTTCATTTTCATCTGTTTGTTGCACAGTAACACAGATCCTCGGGAGAAAACGGTGCCTTTTCCAGACTGTCTGCGACGCAGAGAGCATTAATTGAATATTCTGTTGAAACCACCTTCAATTAGTGCCTTGGAGTTTTGCATGACATTCATCACTGCAACGCGCCCGGTTCTGCATGCAGCACGTTTGGGGCTTTGCGATGTGCACATCACATTAACTCACGGCGTTATCCCGAAAATAACAATTTTATTTGCTAATGGGATGCCAGCCGGTGTAGGGCGAGCTGCTGCAGCTCCAGGCAGCGCCTTCCTGGCCTGGACAGCACAGGGCAGAGGGGAGATGGCGTCTCCTGCCTCCAGCTCTGCCGCTCTGGAAAGGGCATCCCCTTCTCTAACCTCACATCACCCAGCACTGATGAGAAATTCCTCCTGCTAACCCAAACCATGCCCTGGCTCTTCCTCTAGATGGGGAAGAGAGTGTCAGTCCTAGAGGTGCTGTTACAGTGAAGTCGGATGCAGCGCCCTTCGCTCCCCCAGCAGTCTGGGAACCACAGTTACGAGCCTGCACATCCCAGATGGGACTCAGGCCATCATTAAGACCTGTTTGTCCTATGGTTCCTGCGGTACCATCAAGCCCTAAACTTCCTTTTGCTTTTTTTGGCCATATTTTAGGAAAATGTTCAAGCTGGGTGCTGGCTGGGAGCCAGATGCAAGGACAAAAGTCACACTCCACTTACTCCTGCTGGCTGAGCCCCAGCCAGAGGAGCTGAAGCCCCCAGGTCTGACTTTCCCCACTGCCCTGAGGAGCTGTGCTGCAAACAAGAGAGCTGGGATGCTCTCCCCTGCCCCGTGGGATCACTCATCATGGAGCAGGGGTGCTGGAAGATACCCTGGTGGAAAGGTGCTTTCATCTCCCCACCTCTACCCACTCCCCAAAAACGTCTATGTCAAAATTTTCTATGCATCTGTGCTGACTGGAGGGATCATTTTTATTCTGCTGAGTCCTGTTGCGCTGCGACCTCCTTTCTGCTCCTGCCAGAACCTCTCCAGGCAGCCATGCAGAAGGCAGAGGGGAGCCAAGGTGCTCGTCAGGCACCAGGAGCTCGCGACCAAAGAGCCCACGGCAGCACAAGAACAGACACAACCAAGGAGATTCAGACAGGAGGACGGGGAATTTAGATACATTACCCTTCCCCTGCATCCCACACCACGGAAAGTTTTCATCTCGTTTAAGCCATCACATAGCATCAGGGAAGCAGCAAGGCTTAGAAAGATGAACAAGCAGGATCTGTCACGTCTCCGCACCTCAGTTTCCCCACCTGTAAGAAATCTGAAGCATTGTTAAAAGAAGTGGGGCAGGGTTTGTAGAGCTCACTGTCATCTCCCGAGGTGACACACTACAGCAGCAAGGTGATATTAATAAGCAGATCTTACACGCAAAGTTTTACATACAAAATTGTACGACTTTGAAGACTGTCAAGTGCACAGCAAGCAGATTTTTTAATTACAGGCTGTTTTTCCTTTCATTGCAGCTCCATTATTAGCTTCAGTATTAGCTTCAGCCAACAGATCTCTGGAAGGCTGCGGGCATGGGGGGGGAGCAAGAAGGGGTCCGTGGCACACAGACGTGCAGCACAATTAGCAGCCCCACGTGTGGGCAGCATGGGTGCGGGTGGCCACTTGGACGAGCAATTGCTGCTCACAGGGCAAACCCCACTTCTTGCACAACCATCATTTTGCAGACTCACATTTGCAGATCTCGGAGCCGGGCTCTTTTGGCTCCAAAGATGGAGAAAAAAAAAAACAACAAAAAACATGCATCTGCTTCAAGAGAAACAAACACAGCGGCAACCGGAGTGCTTTTGAGAAATCCCACACACCGGCCAACATTTTTAATTGTTTCTTAACTTTGTATCTGCAGATCTGCAAAGCACTCTAATATAATCAGGTCTTCTGCACAGGGGATTAGCAGGCTTATATCCCGTGGATCCAATCAGGAAAGTCTATCAGCAAAACATACTTATGTTGATACAGCTATTATAATCTGCATAATTCTTCTGAGTTCACGTACTTAATGGATAGCAAACAGAGTCATTACTGCTGCAACTTACAGCCATAGGATCTCTATGAGCCATTCACTGCAGTGTTTTTTATTATTCATAGCTTTAGTTATTGATTTTCGGGAGAAGATACATGCTTTTAAGCACCATAAAAGCAAGAGAGGAAAACAAATAGCACTATTCCAAGATTAATACACTGTTCGTAATAAAAGTATGGCTGTCACATTGCACTGTATATCGCTGATGGAGCCTTGACAAATTCCATGCAAAATGGCTGAGTTGCTTAAGAAGCTTGTTAAATAATTTAAAGGCAAGTTGCACTGGAGGCAGGCGAGTTCTTCCCCAAATCCACTTTCCTAGATTTATGTGCTAGCAGTGTGTGAATCACGCCACGCGCAGGATGCAGCCGGGATGTTTCATCCCAGCAGGGCACAGCCAGGGGTGATGAGAGAGCACGGGCCACGCGTGGTTCACGTCCTGAAGGTCTCCGAGCCGTGGTCCAGCTGACACACACTGAGCCAGAGCCATCCCAGAGCAAACACCCACCTGGATCCAGGCGGGAGGAATTGCTCCCAGAGCCCCTCCAGCTGGACATTGCTGGCTGGTAAGCACAAAACCAGACTCCGAGCCAGCAGAACAGTAACAACGGCCTTGTTTGGTCACTTAAGGGCTCGCACAGGAGACAAAGGACTGCCCAAATCTCCGCATTTCTACAGCAGCTAAGGTCCCACCATGGCCTTTTTGTTCCAGACACCACACAGCCTGTCTCCACGTTAATAACTCTGGTTCCTAAGGAGGCAGAAAAACAGGCAGAAGAAAAACACCCCCGGGATGCAATGCACGGGACCAGTCTTCCACAACATCCAGGCAAGGAGGGATGCAGGTAGGGGATGTAATGAGCGCTCAACGACAGCTGGCAAAGCACCAACGCTCAGGGTAGGCACCTAAAGGGCGTTATAACCAGCCTGCCAGGGCTGTGCTGGGGACGCTTTCTAGCTCACGTCAGACAAAAATAATCCTGACAGCTCCACGCTCCCCTCTTCCAGGTCCACAGAAGATGGGTTCAGTGCCTAGGACTTCTATACTTCACCCCCGAGTTCACACTTAATGAGCAACTCCGTCTACTCGCGGTTATTTATGCAGCCCCGACTGCCGGAGCACTGCTGCGCTGCACGCTGAACAGCCTGGTCCTCCAACAAGCCCAGCAACAGCCCCGATATCACGATGGGGAATGATCAAGGATGGGATTTATGCGAGCTGCCTTCCACATCCATCCAAGCAAGCTGTTCCTGCCTTTTTTGGGGGGTAAAGAGAGTGGAAATAAGCCCCATGGTAAAGGCATCCGCTCTGACAGCGCCTCGCCGCGCGTTCACCTCCTTTGTGCCTGACGTGCAAGAAGAGGAACTGCACCGTGAGTTATTTCCCACACAGGAAATTCTGTCAAAACAGGGAATTGCACATATTTGTCCTCATCCTAGCCAGCAGCAGGGCTGTGCAGCCATCCTTCCTCCCCAACAGCAGAATCATGGCATCAGAGCCACCGCCAGAGACAAAGGAGCGACACGGCGAGTTTTATGGCCCTGCGAGGAGCTCCAGCAGACAGCATACCTGAGCCAGTTAATTTTTTCTGCATCATTTGCATCCGCCCCCATTAAAGCTTGCAGGCAGCTGTAACTTCCAGAAAGCATCTCCCAGAGCCGCCACAGGAGTACCGCCCTTCCCCAGAGTGGCCTTTTAAGCCAGGCACTATTTAACTAAGACAGGGGTCCCACTCCCCTCTTGGAGCAGGGGAATTTTTGATTGGAACAAACCTGAGTGCTCAAGAAAGGCGATGCCACCCCAGCTGGGGGATTTAGCACCAGGGATCGGCCAGGACAACACGGGGAGGCTCCCAGCCCTGAGGGCATCGAACCTCCTCGGATCAGACACTTTGCTCCCTGCCCTGCTAACACCACATGCTCTGTTCTGCATTTACCCATTAATAATTAGCTGTCTGATTCCTCAGTTTGTACAGTTTATATATTAATCTCTTTTAATTGGCCCAATTTCCCCCCCAGATGAACAACAGCTCCCCGCAGGTCCCTTTCTCCGCATGGTTACATGGCACGGAGGAGTTCCAGCCTGCGGACAGACCCACGGCAATAAAAAGCAGCTCACGGTGTGGAACGGGGCCGTTTGTCACTGCTGGGGGCCTGATTAAAGCACCACAGCATTAACTTCAGCTCCCCGCCATCCACCAGCTTCCATACCCTAACGTAAGGGCCAGCAGCTCGATGCCGAAGCCTGCAGAAGCTGCACGCTGCGAGCTCTTCAGATTTGGAGGCCTCAGCCACAGGCTGCAATCCTTCAGCAGCACAGAGACATCGGGAGAAATTTGGAGGAATGACAGGGTTTGTGCCCCAGCAGGTGCAATTCAGAGCAGAGCTGCTTTTGGTATCGCCCAAGCACTGCGATGCAACCCCCAGGCTCAGCCCCAGCTCTGCTGAGCACCCTATTTTAAGGAGAAACAGAGAAAAGCAACAAACGCTCCACGGACTTGGGGACGCACCTATGAAACCTCATGGCCAGCAGTCCTGCAGCCTGTCAGGGAGGACGTTCCCATGGGCAGGGCAAATACAGCTCCTGCTGCACAGGGGAAGCTGAGGCACTGCCTCATGAGCGTGCGGTGCTCCAGCATCTCTCATGCTGGGGCCCTCGGATGTTTAGCAGTGGAGCAGGAGAAATCGGGCTCTGCCAATTCATTGGGTTCAGAAATTGGGTTCAGCTGTGCTAACCCCCACCTGCCCAGAGAGCTCAAGCTCTCCCTTGCATGCCTGTACTTCCGAGCACGCCAAGGAGGTGGCAAGATTCAAAATCAGATCTGCTTCATCATTTACTCCCGCCCATCCAACATACCTCCCTGTTACAGCGTTTACACCATAACACGTGGAAGCAGAGATGGACATGCACCAGAAACAAAGAGCACAGCACGACCCCACACACGGCTCCAGCCGGGCTGAGCCCCCCCCGCAGCAAACCCCAAACCCAGCCCAGCACCTGCTGAGCTGCAGGCCAGGAGCGTTCCCTGCCCCTGGCTTTGTTTCTTTGTTTTGTTTTCCTTTTAATTTATTTTTTTTTGTTGTTGGTGGTGGTGTTTTTTGTTTGGTTGGTTTGGTTTTTTGTTGTTGTTGTTTTCCCTTTGCTGCTCACATCAAAAAAAAAAAAAAAAAAAAGAGCTGCAACTGTACTCTGTATAGGAAGCAAGAGCTACAGCGATGAGGGCATTTCAGTCAGGTTTATCAGCCCCAGACTGCCCCTCAGAGCTCGATCACACAACGCAAGCCCCCTTAGGGCAAACAAACACCCCACCGCCCCTCCTGGTGGCACCAAAATGGGGATTTGCCCCCCACCGCAGCCAGGGCACCTCTGAACACACCACACACACCCCATCCCACCCTGACTCCAGAAACATTTTTAATGTCCCCCTCGCCTTCCTGCAGAAGCCCCCCTGCAGCCACACCACCGTCCTCTCTCGGGACTGTCCCCAGGAGGTCCCCAGCCCGTCTCAGGGCACTGCCAGCCCCATCCCACCCCAATTAGCGCAGGCTGCTAACGGTGCCCAGCAGGGCAGGGCTGCCCATCCCAGCTCAGGCCTTTATTTTAGTAGCACCTCTCCTACGAAGAAAGGCTGAGAGAACTGGGGATGTTCAGCCTGAAGAAGAGTTTTGGGGGATGTTCAGCCTAGAGGAGGCTCTGGGGTGGCCTCGTCGTGGCTTTGCAGTACTTAAAGGGGGCTTATAAAAGAGACGGGAAGTGACTTTGTGCTCAGTCAGATAACAACAGGGACAAGGGGGAACGGTTTTAAACAGAGGGGGGATCTAGATTAGAGTTTAGGAAGAAATTCTTCATTCAGAGGACGGTGAGGCCCTGGCACAGGCTGCCCAGAGAAGCTGTGGCTGCCCCATCCCTGGAGGTGCTCGAGGCCAGGCTGGGCAGCCTGGGCTGGTGGCTGGTGGCTGGTGGGTGCTGTCCCCCCCTGTGGCAGGGGAATGAGCTGATTTTTGAGGTCTCTTCCATCCCGAACCATTCTTTGATACGATTCTGTGCCTTTCTGTGGTGCTTAACACAGTTTAGGTGCATTTAGGGTGCCCCCTGTCGCAGTGCCACAGCCCAGACGGGCCGTTCAGCACCAGACCCCCCCTCGTGCACCACCACTGGGCTGTTTTATGGACTAACCTCAAACTTTTTGGTCAAGCGCTGGCATCTTTCGGTCCGCAACGAGAACCGCGAGGGCATCAGAGCTTCGTGTCCCTTCGGGGGCGGGCGGGGACTTCGGGGCGCTGGGGGGGGGGGGGAACAACTCTGTGGGAGCCCGGTGGGTGCTGTGGGGGGCTGTGGGGGCCCGTGGGTGCTGTGGCGGGGGCACTGTGTGAGCCCTGTGGGGGCTCTGTGGGCCCTGTGGGCGCTATGGGGCGCTGTGGGGCCGCAGGCCGCCACCGGCAGCCGTGGAAGTGACGGAACAGGGGGCGGGCCGCCGGTGCTCGGCGGCGGCGGCCCGGCTGTTTCGGGCCGGTTGTGGGGCGGCCCCGGCCCCGGGTCCCGGCCCCGAACCGAGGAGCCGGTGTGTGGGAGCGGGGGGCCCGGTGCGTAGCGGGGGGCCGGGGGCCGGAGTGTGGGGCGGGGAGAGGGCAGAGGGTTGGAGCCCTGATCCTGGGGGTTGTGGCCCCATAAAGAGCCCGGGGGGTTGGAGCCCTGAGCCCTGGGTATCGCATCCCGGTGAGGATCCCGGGGGGTTGGAGCCCCGTTCCTTGGGCCCTGTGTCCCCATAAAGATCCCGGGGGTTGGAGCCCTGAGCCCTGCGGCTGTGTTCCCATAAAGAGCCCGGAGGGTTGGAGCCCAGCTTCCTGGGGGCTGTGTCCCCATGACGATCCTGGAGGGTTGGAGTCCTGATCCCTGGGGCTCTGTCCCCATAAGGATCCCGGGGTTTGGGGCCCTGATCCCTGGATCTATGTCCCCATAAAGAGCCCGGTGGGAGTAGAGACCTCTTCCCTGGGGGCTGTGTCCCCATAACTATCCCAGAGGGTTGGAGTTCCTCTCTGTGGGGGCTGTGTCCCCATAAGGATCCCAGTGGAGTCCTGCTCCTTGGGTGTTACGTTCCCATAAGGATCCCAGAGGCCTGGAGCCCCCCTCCCTGGGGCTGTGTCCCCAAAAGGATCCCGGTGGGTTGGAGCCCCCCTCCCTGGGGGCTTCATCCCGGCGTGTTGCAGCCCCACAGCACGGCAGGCACCTCGTAACCCGCTGTGGCCATCCCACCATGCCATCCCGCGGGGCGAGCGCGCGGCGGCCGGGCCGTCGGCAGCTGCTGGCGCTGGCGGCGGTGCTGGGCTGGCTGCTGGCGCTGCGCCTGCTGCTGGACCTGCAGGCGCTGGGGCTGCTCTGCGGGGCGCTGGCAGCTGTGGGCGGCTGGCTGGGACCCCGCGCCCTGAGCCGCCCGGGCTGGCGGCTGCGGCTGGAGCGCTTCGTCGGCACCCTGCGGCCATCGCCGCCCAGCCCACAAGCGGAGGAGCAGCTGGAGCGGGAGATCGCCGGCACCATCCGCAAGGTGGTGCGGGATTTTGTCTCTTCCTGGTACCGCACCGTCAGTGCCGAGCGCGCCTTCGAGGATGAGGTGGAGAAAGCCATGGCCGGGCTGGCTGCGGAGCTGAGGCGACGGATGGGGCGGGTGGATCGCAAGGCCCTGGCTCGACGCCTTCTTCTCCTCTGCAGCCACCACCTGCAGAGTTACCTGCAGGCCTGCCAGGCCCTACGGGACGCCCCGGAGGGTTGCCGGATGCTGTGGCAGGAGTACAGCCAGATAGCGGGCACGCATCCAGCCCTCCGCAGCCCTTTGGCGGAGGTGGGCTACGCCCGGGCCGCTGTGGAGGTGTTGCTGCAGGCGCTGGTGCCCCAGCCCCACCTGGAGACGCGGACGGGACGCTTCGTGGTGGTGGAGCTGGTGGCCTGCAACGTGCTGCTGCCCGCTGTCAGGAAGATGGCCGATCCCGACTGGATCAACCTGCTGCTCGTCGCGGCTTTCTCCAAGAAGCCCCGGGAAGAGGAGGTGCCTCCTGCGCCCCCAGTGCCTGACTGCTTGTCCTTTGCTGTGCAGCCTGATTCTGCTCCTGCAGGGCTGCCCCCTTCCCCGAGGGCTGTGGAGGTGCCTGGGGCTGTTGGCGAGGAGGGAGAGGACGCAGCAGGCAGGCTGAGCTGCACGGAGGTGCCTTTCCTCCGCCCACAAGCCCTGGGCTCCCTGTTTCCTTGTGAGGGTTTGGAGCTGGAGTCCCCTGCGCCTGATCCTGGCCAGGACGTGGACCTGCTGGCACCATCGCCTGCCAAGGAGTGTCTTGATGACACCCTCCCTGACACCCCCGCTGTGCTCGAAGGACCAGACGCTTCAGAGGATGGTGTGGGGGGCCTGGAGGAAAGCAATGCCACCTGCACAGATGCTGGCCTGCTTCCCCCTTCTGCTTTTGTTCTGAGCTCCTGCCCTGACATCCAAATTGATCCAGCAGTGGAGAAGGAGGAGGAGAGCCCACCCGTCCCCAAGAAGCCCTCCTCGCAGAGGCCCTGCAGCTTGGGGAAAGAACTGGGGGCATCAGAAGCCCCACCACAAAGCCCCCCAGACCCCGGGCAGACTCTTCCCCTACTCTCATCCTCCCCGACGGCTCCCATCAGCACCTTCAGCTTTGAGCCCCTCAACAGCCCCGACGGGCCGGTCGTCATCCAGAACCTGCGGATAACTGGGACCATCACTGCCCGGGAGCACAGCGGGACTGGCTTCCACCCCTACACCCTGTACACGGTCAAGGTAAATGCTCCCTGGGCACCCACCCCTTTTTCAAGATCCCTGCCCCAGCTGGGCAGCATGGACTGGGGTTTGGAGGTGCCGGCTTCTGCTCTCTGTAGCTTAAAGATTTTTGACTGGCAGCAGAGAAAGATCAGGCATGGTAACAGTGGCTGTCTGGATGCAGGACAGGGGATACAACCCTTGGCCAGTCATTGTGTGGGACTGTTGGAGTCTTATATCCCAATTTACCCAGTCCCTTCATCATGAGGGATTTGTGTGCTGTGCAGGGATGGGTCAATGTGAGAAATTATTGGATGGGAGCTCCGTGGGGCCTGGGGGTTGTGGGGCCAGCAAGGAATACAGTACATCAGGATTGTTTTGGGGTCTGTAAGGATTAATGACTGTTGCTTTCCTCCTCAGTACGAGACAGCCCTGGAGGGTGACAGCACGGGCAGCCTTCAGCAAATGGCCTACCACACTGTGAACCGCCGTTACCGGGAGTTCCTCAACCTCCAGACCAGACTGGAAGAGAAACCAGAGCTCCGCAAGTTCCTGAAAAGTCAGTGCCTGCTTCAGCTTTCTGTGAAAGTCCTTTTTTCTCTCACCCCAGTCTGTGTCCCCTCTCTGCTTTGGGGTTATCCAGCACTGTTAGGGCATGCCTGGGCTGTTCATGATGCTCGCGTACTCCATTGCTTGGGCAGAGCTGATTGGAGGATTTTTTTTTTCCACTGGCAAATTCCAGTTACAAAAAATGTCCTTGTTCCCGTTTAAATCACAGTGCTTGCTTTTGCAGTTTTGTCAGTGAGCAGCAACATCAAAACATGGGTATCTGCAAGTATCTTGTTTGTATACAAGCAAGCGTTGGACATGAGCTTTATTGAAGAAGCAAGCAAAAAAAAGTTTTTTCTATAATTACTTCTGTTTAAAAACAAAAAGTCATTGAATTTAACATGTTCCTACTTAATCCTTTGATATTGGTGGATCTGGGGTTTGGGTGAGAAAACTGCTTTGTTGAGAATTTTGGGGCTTTTTGAGTGATCTCGAGTCTTTGCACTGAACCGATGTCCTTTATTCTTTACCATTAAAGGCACGGATGGTACAACATCCAGCAGAACGCAGGTTCTCTATGGATTTAAGGCCTGATTCAGTCAGCCTGGTCTGGGAGGCATATTATCTTGGGCTGGGGCAGGGCAGCGTGTA
This sequence comes from Oxyura jamaicensis, assembly GCF_011077185.1. Lineage (NCBI taxonomy): Eukaryota > Metazoa > Chordata > Aves > Anseriformes > Anatidae > Oxyura > Oxyura jamaicensis. The sequence continues at coordinate 2,236,993 of NC_048916.1, read as the reverse complement.
GTGGTGGTCTTAAGTAGGAGAGCATTAAGATTTTGATACAGCTGTTAGTTTTCTGACACTTGCTAATGCGTTTGTTTTATTCAAAGATATCAAAGGCCCAAAGAAACTGTTCCCTGATCTTCCATTTGGAAATATGGACAGCGATAAAGTAGAAGCCAGAAAAAGTCTGCTAGAATCTTTCTTGAAGGTGAGCTACTTGCCCAGTGCCTGCTTGGTGTCCACTGCCTCCCGTGGCTGCTGTGATTCTCACCATTCCCCTTCCTTTGGTGCAGAGATCAGGTCACTGCTGGTCTGTTAGACCAGAGGGCTGGGCTTTTGTGCTGGTTGCTGGTGTCTTTTAAGTATGTTTTTTGTTTGTTTTGTTTTCACAAGTAGCCACTAGACTCATTTTTTTATTTTTACTATTACTGGGGAAAGTGCAGGCAGAGAATATCTACTTTTTTTCCCTGCCCTGCTATCTTGAGTAGTGTCCCAGAGGGATAACTGCCCTGTGACGGCCAGCCAGAGATGGCAATTGGACTTTCCTTTACGTGTAGAAGGGCCTTGAGCTGGCAGCTGTAGCTCTCTGTGAGCTGGAAAGCAGTGGATTAGGACAGCTCTGTTCTGACAGACAATGGAGCACATCTGGTGTTTTCCCAGCCTGCTCATGTAAAGTGCTAGTGGAAGTTGACTCAAAGAAGACCTAAAGCTGTTGTCTTGCCTTGCAGCAACTGTGTGCAGTCCCTGAGATTGCCAACAGTGAGGAGGTGCAGGAGTTCCTTGCCCTGAACACCGATGCCAGAATCGCGTTCGTCAAGAAGCCCTTTGTTGTCTCCAGGATAGACAAGGTAGACAAGTGGGAAACTGCTTACGTGAACTTTTTTTGATTGCACTCAGACTCTCCTTTTGCATTTGCCTCTTGAGCTTCATCATCTATATCCATTGCAGCTGCAGTAGTAGCCAAAAAAAAACCCAAACACACTCTGTGTAACTGCGTTGAGCTTGCCCAGAAAGCCATTAAGCTAGGCAGGGTCAAAGCCTGTCTGAAAGTTTGGGCTGGTTTTTTTTTTTTTTTTTTTTTTTTCTTTATGGAAAATAGGGATACAGAAAATCTTAGAACTCCAGATTCTCATTCCAGAAAACCCTACCAATGATTTATGTCTCTCCTGGCTCTTGCAGATTGTTGTCAATGCCATTGTGGATACCTTGAAGACAGCGTTCCCCAGGTCAGAGCCCCAGAGCCCCACAGAGGATCTTAGCGAGTCTGAGGTGGATGGGAAATCTCAGACAGATGGGAAGAAGGCTAACAAGTAAGTGCTCCTTCAGCTTCCCCTGTGCTTCATGTAGAACGTGGAGTTCATCAATATGATGGCTCCAACATGCTGTACTGACTTGATGCTTCATGTGTTTTGGATAATCCATGGCTGTCATGCTTTAGTTGAGTTGCTTTCTCTTTCATATTCTGAGCAAGGATGTTTGAGTTCCTGTTTGGGTAAAAAACTCTCCAGGAACGCTGAGGGTTCCCACGGCAATTGCTGCTTGAGGTTTCTCTGTGGTTTCTTCCTGAGGGAACCATGAGGTGGTAGCATTTGCTACCTGGGAAAGATGTTGATGCTCCTGAAGAATTGCTTTCTACCCATAAGCATTTACATGACCTACGCATGCGGTGAGTCACCGCAAAATGCAGCTACAGCTTGTGAGACATTGGGTTGCTGCTGGTGAGAACAATTACTCCATGCACAGCACTTCAGGGCAGACTTCAAACTGTGATGAAGAAAACATGCAGTGTTCCAGCTAGTTTTACCTGTATTGTCTACCCGAAGGCTTACTCCTACCTTTCCCATGTGCTTCACGCAGTGACACATCACTTTTCCCAGCAGAAGTTTGAATATTTATTTAGGAGTCACATTAAAGGTCATTGCACCTCTCCTGCTTACCAAGTGGTTGTTTGGTGCTGCTTGCAGTGATGAGCCCTGCTGGACTTGTCACTGATTGTTCCTTTACAGAAGAAGGGAAGGTTTCTGCATGAGTATGGCTTTTTCCAGGAAAGAGTTGTTTTGCTAGGGAAAGCTGCTTTGGACAAAAAGTTTAAAAAAAGAAAAAAACCAGTTCAACTTTTGAAACCTCTTGGCTGAATAGGACATTCTTTCAAGATAAAGACTTTTTTTACAATTTGTCCCAAGTCCAAAATGCCCTTTCACATCCTCCTTTTTGTATATGTGTTTACAATTGGGTTTCACAATCCTGCTGAGTGTGTCTCAGAGTTTTCTGGAAACTTTCCTGGATATGCTGATGTGCTCGCACCTATCTGCATGTAGGCTTCTATCTCAAAGAGCTGTGGAAGAAGGTGTGTATGGTAGATACCAGGAAGGCTTGGTTATGCCAATATTTAAGAATGTTGTAGTTGAGCAGAAGCACTCTAAAGCTTTCATTGCATGGTTGGTTCTACAGCTAGGTCTCAGTTATCCTGGGGGCGGATGCTTTTCTGAACCACTTTAGGTCTAATCAGACTTCTTAGCTTGCGCTTGACACAGGACAAACATAGCTGGTTCAGGGTTTTGGCTGAGACCGGGAACTCATCACTCCTGGAGAAAATCCTGACCGTGATGTGTTTTTCCTCTTCAGGTCCAGGCTGAGGTTTTCATCCAGTAAAATCACTCCAGTGCTGAGTGTGAGTGAAGCACATGACAGGATCGTGTACTCCGTGAGGGAGGGCAGCGCTGTAAGTTCAGATCCCTCTTGTGATCCTTCCGTGATCCTGATCATTGCCATGTTTGGATGCTGGCCTGGAATTATCCACGGGCACAAAGCTGTGGTTGCTGCAGCCTTGTTCCCACATGCCAGGCCTTTGCAGAAGGGCAGTGAGCACCTCTTGTGCCATTGGATAGAGCAAGTTGCAAATCAGGCGGTGGTGGGGCTGTCTGAGCAGTGCAGACTGTGGTGCTAACACACCGGTGCTTTTATAGGTCTCTGGCACCATATCGCTGGCTGCTATGGAGTCCTTCATCCAGAAGCAGGAGAAGCTGCTGGAGACTGTCCCCAGCAAAGCTCCTGAGGGTGAGGGAAGCAGAGAAGCTAATGAATGCCCCACACAGGAGGATGCAGACAGGCTGGGCCTATCCAAACAGGGAGTACATCCAGACACAGACACAGGTGAGCTCAGCCCCTCTGACTGCTCTCTCCCCTGGTATTGCAGCAGCTGCCTGCCGAGAGCCTGCACGCTCCACTCACAGGGTCTCGAGCACAAGGACCTGGTCCCTTGCCTGTTGCACCTTGATTAAAGAGAAGGCAGGCCGAGTATTTTCCATCCCTGTTGGGAGATTGCTCTGATCCTTTTGCTATTGGAAGTAAATTGGATCTTGACTTGGTTCTGACACTGTAGATCTTCACCTTGGTGTACTCGCTGCAGTTCCTCCAGAGATATTTCTTAAGGGCATGCTACCCAAACTGCTAATGTTGTAAAATCAAGCTCTGTTAAACTTCCAAATAACAGTTTCTTGGTAATCTAAAGTTAGCCTTGGTATGTTCATACACTATAAAAGGACATCTGAGGTTGTTAAGTTTGAATGAATTTGGTGGGAGTAGTAAATGTGTAACCTCAGTTCAAGGAACGATGTTCTCTTTCTAGTTATAGATCTCTCCTCTGAAGCACAGAGGTCCTATGTCCTCTCAGAGCGGTTACAAGATTATCCTGAGCATGAGCAAAAATATGTTCTCTAATCTTCTTCTTGGAATAGCTAAGCTGTATCAGCTGGAACTTTCCAAAAACTTCACTCCAGTGGTTCAGGTTTGGCAAGCTCTGACTGAAAGCACATGCTTGTGACAAGATGGGTCTGGTATTCTGAAACCCAGCCTGTGCTACCAGCCTTGCCTATAATCTTTGAACCACATGTCTGCAGTTGTTTTGGGGCTGCTGGGGAGCAGGACTGGAATCGGAGGTCAGTGCTCCGTGCAGAGGACAAGAGATAGAGGCAGGCCAAGTTAGCTGAACTCTTAAGGAAATCCTGATGTCAAATCCCTGCAGATCTGTGATGCCTCAGAGCTGAGACAGGGCAGGATGAGGGGAATGGATGTGGGGAGGGACTTGCTAAAGGCACCCAGCATCGCTGTCTGCTCACTGGGTGACCTCGGAGGGGTTGGCCAGCAGCTCTCTGGAGAAGGAGGCTTGGATATAATGGGAATAAACAGAGCTTCATTCTGACTCTTCCTGTGGGCCTGCAGTGATGCTAAACAGCCTGCTCTGCTTTTAGCTCAGGGAAGTCAAGGCTCAAAGGGCAAAGCAAGGACTGACTTGTGCGTGGCGCAGAGCAAGAGGCGCTGAGCGCACTCGGATGCCGTCTCCTCCAAATGAACGGCCTGGAGTTACTAGTCCAGCTGGTGAGCAGCAGGGAGGGAAGGAGGGTTCAGAATCCCTCTCCCCGTTATCTCCAGCAGGCCTGCTGGCTCTCCACAGGGGAAGAGTGGCTGCAAAATGAGGTGCTGGGGACCAGCAGAGTAGGAGCTACTGCCGCACAGTAACTCACCCTGCCGACAGAGCAGATGCAGCAGCCACAGGTTGGGGTGCTGGCCTAGGAGCCATTATCTCAGTCAGGTTTGTGGTACGTTAATGGGTTTGTTCTGCACCCCAGCTACAATGCTTTGGGGCCAAGCAGCACACAAGTCACTCTAACAAGTTGAATGTGTGCTGTAGGCTTTGACATCCATCTGGGAATAAGAAAGGTTTTGCTGTCCCCCGTTAGCGTCACGCAGGGTTGTCAGCACTGATGCATCTGGTTTGCCCAGCTGTTACATCTTCCTGCTGAGACCTGGACCTGCCACACGATGGCAGCCCACAGACACCGACCGGAGCCTGGTGCCTGGAAAACTGCGCGTTGAAAGAGGGGAGACTGTCGAGGGAGACTTGGGAAAGGTATTCCTCAGCGATGTGCAGTCAGTACTTTCATCTCACCTGCTTTGGGCACGCTGCCATCCCTGTGCATGGCCTGGGATTTGATAATCCCTCTGCAGAACTGAGTAGGAACTGAGCAAAGCTGCACTTGGAGCAGACAAGTTCTGGTGTGCCCCTTCGAAGAAGAGGATGGTGCTGCTTGAATGGAAGAGGAAATGAGTGCTCAGGGCAGGATGCTGAGAGGGCGGGGGCCCCAGGCTGGCTATGCTGTAGCACGTGGCACGAGGTGTTAGGCTGGGAAGCAGAGCATCATTCAGGCTGTTGGCTAAAAGAGTGGGTTTCAGGTGATGCTTTCTACCATATTTGCTTAGGTTCTGAGCTGGCTGCTGCATCTGAGCCTCCCCTTCCTCCTTGCAGACTCAGAAACGGCTTTGGCTGACCTGGCCCTGGACTTGCTGCGCCTGCTCCTGATGGATCACTGGAGCTGGCTCTGCACAGAGGACATCCAGAAGGTCTTCCACCTGCTCTTCGGGACCCTCATTCAAAGGTAAGGCCTCAGCGACCAACCTCACAGCTCGGTGGCGGCACTGCCTCTCGAGTTAGACTAAACCAGAGTTTTTTTCTGAACACAGATAAATACTTTCTGTTGTATTGAACATCTAGGCTTTGTAGAGGAGGTGTAACATGTATGTGCAGTGAGCATCATGGAGGTTTGCAATGTAAGCTGCTTTCCCTGTGAGTAGCAATGTGACTCCAGTGGACAGCCTGCTGCCTCTTAACACAAGGGAAAGGAAGGATCCAGCCTTGTGAGTGAAAGGCTTCTTACCTCACTGAAGGAGCAAGTGTACCCATCTCCTCAGCCCTCCAGGGAGGAACTGGCTTCTGCTGGTCTACCGCAGCCTGGGGCCTCAGCTTTTTCTTTCTGCAAAAGGAGAACAAACAGGCACGGGAAACAGGGAATTGTCAAGTAACAGCTTGGACTGCAATCTCCCAGGGCCTTTGCTCTCCCCGATGTGTCCCTCTCCAGTCTGCAGTGGGCCAATAATGCTTGTGCCTTGGGCATTGACCCACAGATGTATTAGGGAAAGATTTCCTTTCCAGCTGGTATGCACTTGCCAAGCTTTTCTGCGGCCAGTGCCTCTGTGTGGTAAGGCATTGGGCCAAGACACACAAACAGAGAGCATTTCTGTTTTCTTTTGTAAGTCGGTGACTATCGCTAGCTGAGGATGTGGTCCTTTAGAGTAAAAGATAAGCCTTCCCAGGAGAACTTTGGCTAGGGGGAGCCTCAGAGCAGAGTTTTTCCCACTCCTGCACCCTATCTTCTACAGGAGATGTTGAAAGCCGGTGTCAGAATGTGCAGGGTAGCACGTTGTAACCTGGGTAGTAACTTGAGCTGCCCTGAGCAGAGGTTGCCAAAGCACTTTGAGGTCAGGAGCTGCTGGCTGTCACTCCCAAGTCAGTTTCCTTGCGTGGGAGGAGGTGGGTGTCATTCCCACTTCTCCAAAATGGGCTCTGGTGCTTTGGGGAGTGGGCTGGAACCCAATCCTCGTGTGTAAGCACGGAGGTATGAGAGCTTGAGCGTGCACGTCATCACCTCCTAATAAGCCGTGTCCCCGTCACCCAGGGGGCCTGCAGCACGGACACGTGGCGTTGGTATTTTCCACTAGAGAAGCTGTCATACACAAAGCACATGCCTGGCCCTGGAAGGTGGAGGAGCTCTGCGTGTTGTGCTAGCAGAGAAACATGAGGATGAATGTGTTTGTAGCAGTTCTTCTTCAACAGCTCTTTGGGAACCTGAACGTGCTGCATGCAAGCAAACCCTTGGCTGGAAGGGAGGCGGGAAGTCCTGTGAGTCCTTGGTGCCACGATCAGGACCTCCTGCAGGGTGTAGAAAGAACCTTCTGAGCTAACTACGTGTCCCTGGGCCTGTTTGTGACTGCGCTGATAGCCGTGTGTTGACACTGGCTCTGGGCTTGTTCTGGAGCAGTTGGGAGTCAGCGTGTCTGGTGTGAAGGGGCTGGGGAAGGAGCTGGCAGGGAGAGCTGACCTGCTGCCAGGACAGCGTTACTCAGGGGCTGCTGCAGGGAATGCTTCCCACTCCTCTTTCTGCTGCTGCAGTTGTCACCCTGACACTGAAGGCTGTATTTGGGAATGTGCTTTGGTCTCCTGAATGGAAGGAGTGTCAGGGTAGAAGTTATCCTGAAGCAAGGTGAGAGGGTTTCAGTGATCCTGGAAGCCCACGCGGGGAGCAGGACGCTGCAGTGGACATGGAGCTGCTGAGAGCTGGGAGCAGCAGAAGCTGTTACAGAAGCTGTGATCTGGGATGAGAGCAGAGCTCAGTGCCCAAGGCAGATGTTTGAGATGAGGAACGTAGGAGGAGACATGGGAACAGGAGGCTCCCTGCCAGCTTGCCAGGGCACCTTGGCCCTTCTTGTGATACCTGAGCAGGAGGGTGGCCGAGATGGGTGTTCGTGGCTGACCCAGGTGGCCACTGCTGCCCTGAGCAGATCAAGAGCTCTCTGGCTCAGACCTACTGCCAACTGCCTGTCCGAGGGCACAAGGTGGCATTTCTGTTCCATTTAAGCATCGGCAACTTAATCGCTGCTAGGCAGGACCCAGCACAGCCTTAGTTCAGGTTCTCAGGCAGGCGCTGTGTCGGGGTACCCTGTGCAGGTGGAGAGATACCAAAGCTGTTTGGGAGCGTGTGCTCTTCGAGGCATCATTGCTCCTGCCTCTGAGAAGAGGTGGACAAACACGAGGTAGCAGGTGTCACACAGCCTGTCTCTAGCCGTGGCTGGTTACAAAGTACAAGTGGAGTCATCCCTCCCTGATACAAAATCCTCCTCCCTTCCCATCAGTGGCTGGGTTACGTGGTGGGTGATGGAAAACCGACCTAGCAGTGTTTAGGGTGTCAGGAAGGGGGCTGCTGCTGGAGGCTTCTCTGCTTGGTTGTTGGGAAACGTGCTGCTCCTGCAGCCTCCTCCCTGGGCATTGCTACTGCTGGGCACTGCGTGTGCCTCATGTGAGAGCAGAAAAATCAAAGAAACACCAACAGAGAGGTCAAACCTCTCCAGAGAGCCAGTCCCCTTTCCTTTGAGAGTTTCATCCCTTAAGGTACGTGGTGCCCACAGGACCCCTGTGCTGACACGAAGTGCCCAGCGTTACCTTGCTGGTGAGCCAGAGCTCCCTATCCCACTCCGTTTGCAGGGAGCATCCCTCTACACTCCTCTTTCTCCTCTCTGTAGCTGAAGTAGCCGGAGCCAAGCACTATCCGTCTCCCCTGACTGTCAGCAAGGACGGCAGTATGACCGAAAAAGGTATTGTTAAGTAAAAGGGAGGCCGCGTGTGCAAGCCCACATCTGAGCAGAGCTCGTCCCATTATGTAACAGGGAGTGATCCTTTTTTGGAGCAGAAAGGAGAGGTGGGTGGAGAGGAGGCTTGCTGGGAGCCCAGGCAACCCTGGGGCCAAGGAGCGCTTCCAGCAGGCTCTCCGTGTGCCTCTCCCTGCCTGTAACCAAACCCCGCTCCGTGCCCCTCCTCTGGCCGGCTGCTGCTTCCCTCCCCCGGGCTGGGAATGGCGATGTTGCTCTCACCGGGAGGCTGCAACGGGAACCTGATGGCAGAGGGGGGTAGAAGGGGCTATTCTGGGCCCCAAGGGTGTTCGGGGAAAGAGCTAAAAGGCATTTGGAGAATCCGTGTGCTTTTTGGAGCCCGTGACTCAAAGCAGTGTTAAAAATACACAGCAAGCATGCGAGCCACTCTGAGGCTGTGACCCCGCGCCCTGCCCTCGCTGTGTCCCTGGTGGCATGCTGGTCACTGGGTCAGCGTCCAGCAGGAGCCAGGTAGAGCCCATCTTGCCCTGCTGGGGCTCTCCCAGGTCTGCATCTCCTTCCAGCAGAGTCCAGGATTCTGGGGCTGGACCAGGGAGGATTTATATGTAGGTGCTTTTCCGGAGCTTGGTGCAGTGTAGGTCCAGGAGCAGAGCTGCTTGCTTCCCCTTCCCATGCATCACAAGAGAGCCACAGCAATGCAAACCACCGAGCTGACAGAAGGGGACCCGTCGCACCCCGTAACGCCAGCAGTGGTGCCTGTGTATTTAAGGGAGCACATGTGCAGCAGGCAGCTTTGGGTGCTGTGTTCCACATTCAAACAAACACGAAGCACCCCTGCCTTCCCCGGGAGCTCAGCGCTGCTCGGCTTGCTGTTTGTTTTCAGTCACTGGTGCTCCTCCAGGCTTTGTCCCGTCCTCTTCCTCAGGAAAGCAGCCTGTTAGGAACTGGCAGGAACTGGCTACAAGAGCTGCTGTCCCCCAAAAAGCAGTCTCCTCTTCTGAAGTCACCGTTCTTGAAGGAAGAATGGACTAGAGCCCTTGTGGGTGGCTGGGAATCTGTGTGGATTTGGAGAGGTGATGCTCCAGCCCATGAGACGTAGCCAGAGACTCGGGGACAGGCTGGAGGCAGGTTACAAATGACCACCTGGCTCTTGTGGACACAGTTCCTTGCAAGTTCTAGATCTGCTCGCCTGTACATTGGCACCCGAGGGCTGGCTGGCTTCGGCAAATTTTAGTTTTCCTCGTGGGGCTTCTTCTCTTGTGCTGGTTCTGCACTCATGCAATGCTCAGGCCGCTGTCCCTGCCCTCGGTGCATCGCCTCTGCTGGCACGAGGGGGAGCTGCCGGCTGTCCGCAGGGTGTGCAGGTAGGCAGCAGGGCAGAGGAGGGTTGCTTGGTGCTGCCGGGCCCCACTGCTGCAGCAGGGTCAGCAGCTGGAGCCTGCAGGGCTGTGGGCTATTCCTGGATGCCTCTCCAGTGCTGTCTAGGATAGTCAGTGCATTTTCAATGGGGGCTGCAAGGCTGGGGAGAGCAGGACATGTCCCTTGTCCCCAGAATGTTCTTGGAGCTGGCTGTTGCAGGGATTATTCCAGCCCATCAGCTTCGGGCCAGGTGTCGTGGGCGCTTGTGCAACTGCTGGTGTGAGTCAAGGAGCTGATAGCTTCAGGGTGTTGCTTGCTGATTTTTCTGTTCTTTTTTTTCCTCTTTCTTCCTTGATCTCCGTGCCAACAGAACTGGCAAAAACAAAGACCCTTGGCAGCCTCCTGGATCCTCTTGACTTTAAAGTGCCACTGGCATGTAGTGTTGCCTGACCCTCTTAAATGTCCCTGAGTAAACCTGTCCTCTCGGGCAGCCAAGCACCTGCAGCCCCGGGCTCTCTGGGAACACGCTGCCCACAGGTGACATGTCCTGGCTGTCTGGAGCCCCGTGGGCACGCAGGGCTGGGTCCGACAACGCGGCCAGGTGAGTGCAGAGCTGTAGGTGTGCCCTGCACCCACATCACTGGGTGCAGGGGCTGGCCTTGTGCAGGACGTGGCCGTGCTCAGGCAGGTGTTCGCTGCAGACACTTCCCTCTCTGTCTTATCTCTGAAAAGGACATTGCCCAGGGCTGGCCCCAGGAGGAGCCGTGCTGGTTTGTGCCAGAGCTGTTCCCAGCACCACTGCTCCCACCTCCCTTTGGCCTCATGGCTGGCAGGTAGCTCACCGCGCCGCTCGGGCAGCACCTCCAGGTTTTGCTGGCAGAAGCAAGCTGCCAAAGGTGCAGTGTTGGAATGGATTTAGTTGCTCCAAATATGCCTTGTTCCCTGGGGGAGCTGCTGCGGGCACGGTTAGCAAGCAGCTCTGCAACCAGGGGCCATGCTGGTGGCCACAGCGGGGTGGCTGCAGGGGTGCTGAGGCTCCTGCGGTGGTGCGAGCCCGTGTCCCACCTAATGCCAGCAAGAGTTTGTGTGCAGGGGAGCCGCGTTATGGCATCTTCCTCCTTGTCGCTGGACTTGGCTACCGGAGCTTTAGGGAGCAATAGGAACCGCAGGCCTGTGGTATATCAGCAAAAGCAATCCTCGGGACTGCGTGTGTCCTCGTGTGTGTGTAAAGTAAATAAAAATCAGCTTGGAGACAGGCCTCGATGCAGTTGTCTCCAAGCACCTGGAAATTTTGGATCTGGCTTTGAATCTCTGTCCCAAACAATTTTTTTTCCCCCTCATCTAGAAGCAGCATTCTTCCAAAAACAGCCGCTGGAATGAAGCGAGCACTCTGTGCTTTGATAACAATTGCAACATTATTTTAACTGCATCTCTTTTTTTCCTTTTGACTCTGTTTCAGCAATTACATACGTGCCAACTTTTTTTTTTTCTTTTCCAAATTAAGAAGAAAAAGTAACTTCCTATCGCAAATAGAGGAGACAAAGAAGAAAAGAGTTGCAAGGAAATGATTTCTCCTTGCAAGTTTTAGTTTTCTCAGGCTTGTGAAGGGTTAATGGTGTTTTTATGTATTTTGTTTCTGAAGTGGGCTAATGAAGCAATCTGCTCTGAGCAGGACCTGGCTGAGACAGCCTGGCCTCTCCCTGGGGCACTGCTGAGAGCTTAATTGGCTCAATAAATACTTGATGAAGATGTTATCGAAAGCCGGGATGCTTTGTTAAAAATCAAGGGGTTTTTGGGACGATTTTTTATCATATAGCTTCCCCTCCCCTTTCCTGAGCCCCATGGCGTTGCAGGGAAATCTGACATGAGAGGAGCAAAAAGCAGCAGAGCGGCTTGGTTAACTCACTGCAGGAAGATGTGAGAGCTGGAGCCCTCTGTGTTTACGAGCTTTCTTTTTGCAGCAGGTGTGTTTAGGAGAGAGCAGAGTGTGAAGTGGCAGCAGCACAGAGTGGCCCAAATCCGAATGCCAAGGTACAACTTGATGCCTGCAAGCAGTAGGGAACGGTCTGGTTTTCCTCCTGCCCACCCCACGGTGAAGTGTCGCCCGTAGCCACCTCTCCCAGGACTTCTGCATGCTGCACATCTCAGTGCTAGGTCAGGTAGATAAAATAAATCCCACTGCCCTGTGCTGCTGCAGGCAGGCAAGTGTAACAGGCAGGGTAAGGGCACATCGGATGCCAGCGCTACCTGGGTCAGCTCCCTGCAGCTCCGTTTGTTTCTTCCTTCCCTCGGTGTGCTGCCCTTGGCCGGGCTGGGTTTGGGAGGCGCGAGGCTGGCAAGACACTCTGTTCAAGGGGAAGGCACTCGGCCACGGGGCCGCTGCCTCGCTGGTCAAACACTTCATCACCGTGTGCTCGGGCAGGGGTACAGGACGCATTGTTCGTAGCATATACAATTGTAAACTTTTTATAGGGCAGCAGGAGAGGAACGTTTCCAGTAAGGCGAGAAGGATAGTTTACTTTTTGCGTGTGTGCCTTTGGCCAGAAATTTAAAAGGACTCAGGATGCTTCGTATTTGATTTATGGAAGGCTTTTTTCTTTTTTCTTTTTTCTTTTTTTTTTTTTTTCCTCTTCTATTTCCTTCCTCTCCAAAGAGTTTACTGATGGCCTGGACAAGTATGGGTTTGCTCTGAAGGTGTTTGAGCAGAGCGTGCCAGCACTCAGCTGCACGTGTTGCTGCTGGCGGCCGTGCGGGGAAGGTGAACGTGGGCTCGAGTAGCAGGTGCTAAAAGCTGAGCCTGGGGGCAAAAGCTCTCCGTTTGTGTTTTTCCATGCTTCTAACTGCCTGCTGCAGCTGTTCCTTGGGTTTTATAAGCTTTGCTAAGAAATGTTTTACAGTCAAAGCATTGAAATGTTGCTCTTCGTGAGCCCTTGAGCTAAGGATATTCTTGTGGTTTGAGGCACAATTTGGGGAAGAATTTGGGGGACAAGTACTGAGAAGGGAGGGATGGTCTGGTGATTTAAAGATCAGCCTTTCCTGATTTCACAGGAGTCGGATGCTTGACTACATTGTGCATTTCCAGATGTTGCTGCCTTCTTAAATCCTTTTCACTACCTTGGTCTCACAGGCCCTTTTTGAGCTCCCGGTTAGCCATGCCGTGTTAACTGACCTCGGGGAAACAGGGGCCTTGTTCTGGGGTGGAAGGTAGATGTTGAACCAGACTTGCTACTGTTCTGCACAAATCATCTGTATTTATAGAGCTATTTGTATTTATACAGCTAAAGCAGACTAGTAGAGGTATTCCCATCTTTCTCTTCATCCTAACGAAGGCTCCAGGTTGTGTTTGTCTGAATCCTTATGACCCCCAGTCTGGGGGAGAATCACAGTTGCTGTTGCTTCAGATTTCTATCACAATCAGCGTTAGAAGGTTTTCTTGAATACTTAACCCAAACATTTCTCAGCTCAAATGAATTTAGCAGTTCTCATCCCTACCTCGATGACAGGAGAAGCAGAGGTTTATCAGCTCAGACCAGCTGTTTCTAAGTTTGGATAGTACTTACATCTTTTTGTCCACTGGACCATTTGTGGTCCTTTCTCTTCCAGGCAACACAAACCCAACTTTTCCAGCTCATGGAGATGAGCTCTCCTTCTGCAGGCGAACCCTTGGGGCAGACTGCTTAGAGGAGGAGCCAGGTAAACTCCAGTCCTTACACAGCGCTTTGTCCTTCCTGACCCTGTTTATTTAGGCTGCCCTGCATTAGCAGTCCCGTTACTTTTAGGGGGCAGAAAAGAGCCAAGGTATGTACCACCCAGGCCTTGTTTCTCATTCCCAGGGCATTTCTGCTGTTCTCTCTTAATGGGCCCCTTCAGCTGACCTTGGAGTTCCAGCTTAAGCCATGGCATTAAATCAGCTCTTTTTTAGCAGCCATTTCATTCCTCCATCAGCAGCTATTTCAAACGGAGGACCCTTACAGCATGGGCAAGCTATGCACCTCCAGACAAACGGCCAGGACCTCGTAGCCTTTGCAGTCTGCCTCTTTGCATTGGGCATTATCAAAGCATTTGAACGTCTGAGCCCAGGAGATCACTTGCTATCTATTTCTGGTCTCCACTGAAGTGTAAGGAGATGGTTTGGTGATGGGTTTGTTATTCTTTCTTTCTTATTAAGGCTACTTCTTCATGAAATACCAGAATGGAAATAGTAACTTTAAAAAGACAGCTCTATTTGTGTTTCTTACTGGATTTATTTCTACCTGGGAGCAGGGGGTTGTGCATTTTTGATGTGGCCCACAGATCTCAAATGTTTCGTCCTTTAATAGTAAGAAAAATCATCTGTGATCAGCTGGTGGAGGTCAGCTTCGGGCCCACGTGTTTGGAGTTCCTGTACGAGAAGTGTGAACTCTTAAGCCTGGCCTAGCACTGGGGCAGCAAGGCTGCCTGATGGAAAGGTCAATTTGCCACAGAAACCCGAGGTTTGCTCAGGTAGGATCTCAGTAAAGCTAGATATGAACCTCCCTGAATTGCAGATGCAGTTGTGAGTGCTGAGGAATTAACGTGCTCCTGGGCATTTAATTAGTGCTGCTCAGGCATGGCCCGGTTTGCTGTGCAACTGCAGTGTGGGTGTCGGTGGGACTGCTGCAGGCTGAGAGCTGTGAGAGCACCAACTGGAGGGAACAGGGAAGAAAACTCCTCGTGGACAGGTTGCTCTGCTTTGATCATCTCTTGGAACATCTGAGGGCATCAGCTGCTCTTCCACGAAGGACGCTGAGCCAGTGACCGGTGTGATGGTTCCTCTCTTCCCATTGCTCTTGGGATGGGTCCACGCACCGGTAGGCTGGCAAAGGGCACCCAGAGTGTCCTTCTGCTCTGAGCTGCTGCCCTTCCTGCCGTTCCCTTCCCAAACGGGAAGGCAGGGAGCTGCCAGAGGGAGTGGAAATCCACCTGCTGTGTTTTGCAGCTGTGGGAACAAAGACCTGCAAGCGCTTGCGTAATCCAAGTGCATGCACACGCGATAAGATCTGTAGGTGTTAACTCCTAGGCCTTGTCACCAAGTCCTGGGGACTTTATAGGAGTAAAAGAGCTAGAGATGGAAGGTTGTTTGTCCGGGGTCTTCCAACGTTCGTCACTTCTCAGTCTGCTCTTGAGCTGTCTGGAAATGTGTGCTGTCTTCTCAAAGTTCAGCTTTCACTCTCCGCGCTATTTGCTTGAATTTTTGCTATTTTAGGAACGTTCCTAAGGAAAAAAAAAAAAAAGAGTTTGTTCTTTGCTTTTTGCAACCTTTTAAAGGATGGTAAATGACTGTTGCTGAGGTGAAATTCAAGTCAACATTGGATCCATTGTCCCCAGACGCGGGGTTGTTCTGTTTGCAGCTCCGTCCCCAAGTCTCTGAACTTCTGTTGCCTGTCAGATGTTTTCTCAATTAGGAAAACAGATTGTATATGAAAACATGTTAATGAAAGCTCTTGTCCCTAGAGGAGCCACAGTTTAGCACTTTAATTTGGTAGGGGATGGCTGGAAGGTTTTACACAATCCAAGGTGTTAAACTCTGCTGATTGCTGGAGATAAACCCTTTTAAACAATTGTCTTTCAGACATGGCCTTTTCCTAGACAAGACAGCGCCGTGACATTTTGTCCTGTTATTCTGGTGGCAGCCAAGCTGTGGATCTCTGGCACTACCTTGTAGCAGCATCAGTACTTGGGGTCCCTGGCGAGACAGGGAGTAAAGGCCGTGTGTCTCCATCCCCGTTGCTGTTTCTGGGATGGCACAGCACACACCAGCACCACCCTGCCCTGACACGTAGCTGGCCTGTAGGTTTCATGTTCTTTGCTTTTGCAGCTGGTCTCTCCTAGGTGTGCAGCCTTAAAAGCCTGCAGCTAGGCATCTTGTTTCCTGCTGAAGAGGGGAGCGGTGTGTTGCAGCCCTGGCCCCGATGATGGCTACCTGCCCTTCTGCCCGCTTACCTTGCGGTGTTGCTATTCCTGATGTTCTGATGGCGCTGCCCTGGTTGCGTGGGGAAAGACGCCCTTGGCCCAAATGCCTCGCCTGAGAAGAATGCAGACAGTCTGGCAGAGCGCAGGTTAAATAAAGTTTGCCTTGGCAGGGCCCATGCTCTTGGATGTACTGTGAGCTGCCGGGGCGTAGTGGTGACGGAATTGCAAGCACGAACGCCAGCTGCCAAGAGGAACGGGTCTCCTGGCCCTGCTCGCGGACTCCTCTCCTCTGGGACTCTGGAAGTGCTGGCGAAATCCAAACCTTCTCCCTACCCGCCCCGGCCCAACGCTCCTCTCTGTCTCTGGATCTCCTGCTGCTGAGGACGGCGGCCACGGGCGAGTCCCGGCCCCGAGAAGTCAACGGGGACCCTCCCATTGACCTCGGTGGCGTCAAGGATTTGGCCGCTGGCTCCCCCTTGTTCTGGCGGGGAAAGATTTTAGGCGGTGGTGAGCCCTGACTGATGGCCATGGCTTTTACTATTGCACAGGGAAGTGACTTAACACCTTGGAAAGAGGGTCCGCCTGATTGATGTAGAAACTTCCCCTGACCAGCTTGGGTGGTGTTGCCAAATCTCCCTGCCCTGGCTGCAGACACTTCAGGGCCCTTTTGTGGAGTGACATTCCTGCGGCGCAGCCTCAGGATTTGCAGGTTGTTGCCATATAAAGGGCACAGCTTGGCCCAGCAGGAGGGCCAGTGAGTGGTTTTGTTGGCAGGTACCTACGCTTCCTTTTAATAGATGTGCAGCACGGGGTTTGGATGGGAGCTGCAGTGAGTTCATTGCCTGCAACCGGGGGACGGGGCTGGGCTGGGCGGCAGGGAAGCAAGGAGATGAGTGCGAAGCAGCGGGATATTCATGCCTCGCCGTCCTGGGAGGGTGCATTTTGGTCTCCCAGCAAGACACCCTTGACTCTTTTAGTAGCAGAGGGGCTGATGAGGGGAGTGCTGGTTGCCAGACCACGTTCACATCCTTCCAGTCGTTCGCAGGGATTGTTTTAGAGTTACAGCGACAATTTTGGAAGATGGAGATGGGGGTGGTTCTCCCAGCTCTTTGAGCTCTGTCATCTGCTTGTGCACGGACATCACTTCAGTCGTATCCCTTAGTCAGGCTCTCTCTGGAGACCCGTTAACTCATTTGATTTCTCATGGGCAGCAGGGCAATGGAGCTTTTCACAGCTTGTTGGCATTTCCTTTGTGACTTCGCTGGTGTTTGTAAGATGGGAAACATTTCCGTAAATCTGGTGCACAGGAAAACTCAGCTAATTACACTTGTGAAAATGTATTTTATATAAACATATGTACACACTTGAAAAGTGCATGTTAACTTGCCCAGCAAGGTGATTTCTCTGCAGAAAGCTCCTTAGTTGGTACAAGTCTGACACTTCTGATTTCTCTTCTGCCTTGTGCCCGCAGGTGGCTGGAGGTCCAGGTGGTGAACCTGACCTGCACCCAGCGCTGGGTCCAGTACCTCCAGCTGCTGCAGGAATCCATCTGGCCCGGAGGAGTTTTACCAGCCGTGCCTAAACCAGCCAGGACAGAGGAGCAGAAGAAAGCAGCAGCAGAGCAGGCCCTGCAGAGCCTGATGGGGATCTTGCCTGGTAAGTGTGTGCCAGAGATGGGTCAGGAGCCGCAGGTGAGGCTGGGGAACCCTCCAGTGCATTGGCACCTCTGGAAATATGTTTGCCATGATGGAGTCTGCTTGTGCCAAAGCACTGAGAAATGTTCCCAGCCTTTGGGGTCGGATAGTTTCCTGCAAGGGAAAGCAGCATTTTCCCAGTTCTAGGCAGTTTGCACAACCACTTAGGGAGCAGCACAGCTTAGAGAGCAAGGGCATGTGTCCTGGTGATTCCCAGGTGCAGACTGCCACACGTTCCTTCTTAGTGCTGGTGGTGCTGTTCCTGATGAGCCACTCCAAAAAGGAGGGGCTCGGGCCAGCCTGTGCCACGCTGTGCTCCTACCTGCTGCCAGAGGTAGCACTGCTGAAGAGTCGGGCAGCAATCGTTTTGGCTTCTCGCTCTAAAGATGAACGAGCGGCTTTTCCACTGGGCTGAAATCTTGAGTGCAGCTGCACTGGATTTCCCTTGTGAAGTTTGACATGGGGACCTTTGGCATTGAAGCAGCTGCTGCCTGATCCATGTGAGCGCAGCCTGAACTTTTAACTCCTTGCTGCAGTGTAAGGGGCCCTTAGTATCCTTTGGGAATGAAAAGGTGCTGCCAGTGTATGCTGCTCCAGGCTGAAGCACTTCCCCGGCAATCAGTTCCTGTCCGTGGATGTTTTTTCTCATAGTAATATTGGGCACAAGGTGCCTCAGGCTCAAAGCACCACCACAAACTTTGATCTGGCACCCTCCAGGAGGAGACTGAGCCCATTTCACTACAGTGGAGTCATGCTGTTCCTAAAGCTTTGTCTCTGATGTTGACAGATGTGATCCAAGAAATCCTTGGAACCAGTAAATGTCGCATGAGCTGGAACCTGGTGCTGGAGTCCCTGGGCCATTCTGTTATAAACAGGTATGTTGATTAGTCTCCTTGCCTCAGCAGCCTGTGCAGCAAGTCCTATGCTCAGGGCTCTGCTGTGAGTTTCACACTGCCAGCTTCTTGGCACAGAGCCTATCTGGCTAATCTTGCTAGACTTCGTGTGCTATCAAAGGGAATCTGGGACGATAATTGTGAAGTTGTGTTTTAGGACCTCAGTCTAGCTGGATGTTATTGAGTCAATCATATTAATTATGTTGTCAGGCTTGTTTAAGTTGTAGATGTCCTGGGAGGAAACAGGACCTAATCCTGGTTTAGTTTGTTGTTTTTAGAAGAGCTTAGGGAGCTGCATGTATTTGTAGATGGTGTTTTTCTGCATACCTGTTGCTGTGCATTTGAAAAGTGATGTTTTCTGTGATTAACTGAAAAAAAAAACCAAATGCATGTGCCACCTCCCTCCAGGAGATGCATTTGTGCTTTCTGTGCTCATCAGCTCCAAACGCTTCCTGGTTTGGAATGGTGGGGGGAAACTGAACTGAAACGTTTCTTCTAGGGTACAAGATCTTTTGCCTGTCTCACGAAGGCAGGCAGAGTATTTCTTCCTTGCGTGAGGAAGGTACAAGCCTTCCTCTGGCTCCTGTGCGTCTAGAGCTGATCTCCCAGCTCCACTGTGCCCCGACCAGGCTAAGATTTGTCTTCTCTTCATTTCAGGCACCTGGTTTTCTGCCTCTTGGACATTCTACTGGAGTTCTTGGTTCTGAAGGGCTCCAGTAATGAGCTCGAGACCGCAGCTGTCGCGCCGTCTGACTCTAGTGGCCTGGAGAAAGCAGGCATTTCAGCACATTAACGAGGGCTGGTGTAGCCAGCAGTGAAGGAGAAAAGAAGCCACAGGCATGGGATGATTTGATTTTCAGTGCTTACTGAACATGTCTGGGAGCTTCTTGTAAAGAATTTTTCCAGCCAGTGCTAAATGAGGCTGCTTCCAGGCTTCTCTGTTTTGACTGGGTGATGAATCAAGCCCGCTGTCAGTGGCTGAAGAGGTTTTTCTGCTGTGTAGTGTCTGTGCCATCGCTGACTTGATGGAGAGTCTGAACTGAAGATGCCTGACTTCTGTGGAGCTGGATGTCCTGAGAAGGATGTGCAGGCTGCCCGCAGATGCTCTTTGGGTTTCATGTCTCTCCCCATGTGTCTGAACAGCCCTAACGTACACACAAAGGCAGGTGGCACACATGAGCTTTGCTTTTGGGGCTTCAAGCTCCACCTGGCACTGGCATGTAGAGGCATGACAGTGCCTTGTCACTGGGTGTTTCTCCAGGACAGGTGAAGGGAGGACCAAATGCTGTCCCTGCTCTCTATAACAGCCTGCCTCATGCCTACGCAGGGCCACCTGCTCTACCAGACGGAAGACAGGGAGAGAATGGAGCATTAGAGATGTGACAGCAGCCCTGAAGTCAGTCAGGAACTCATCCCCATTGCCCAAATAATTGGGAAGTTGGAAGCAGTGCAGAAATCAAAGCTGCTGTCCTGCCTTAGGGACAAAGATAAGTTGGCTCCTGCTGCCACCCCTCCAACATGGTCTTGTTCTGGCATCCTTTGCTCCCTGAGCAGTAGGAGGCAAGTAGGGCAGGCTGTGGTCCTGGAAAAGAGAACCATCCCTGTGCTGAAGAGGAATGGTAGCTTAGCTGGACTTTAGGATTCCCATGTATTTTGCCTGCTGAGTTCAGTCCCAGAGACTTGTCTGGAAGGCACAGGAGAAAGGGAGCTTGTCCATGTGTGACACGTAGCGAGTAAACCAGCTCCCAAAGTGCTTGTCACAGCGAGCTCTTGGAGAGGAGCGAAGACCTCTGAGCCCAGGAGGAGTATTGGATGCATGCTCTGGGAAGGCAGCTGGTAAGATGGCCCTGGGAGCACCACCTTAACTCTGACTGCTGTCTCACTATGGTTTGCTATGCCTGCTGTTGCAAACAGCTGTGTGCAGACTGCTCCAAGAAGCTTGTCAGCTCAGGCTGTCCAGTGCCATCCAGCGCAGAATGGCACGTTGGTCTGACAGCTGCCTTTCTGGGTCATCCAAGACTTGACTGGTTTTGCAAGCTTACGTTGCCCAGCTGTCAGGCTCGTGACAGGGCAGATGGACATGGCAAATACTCACCAAGAGACTGACCTGTCTATACATCCCAGGATATGGATCACCAAACTGACCAGCGCTGGACTTTTCCTAATCAAGGGAATGCTGCTCCTGGTGCTCTCAACAGATCAAAGCACTGAGAGGAGACGTTGCAAGAGGAGAGCACGCAGGATCACAGCTAGTTCCCACGTTCCAGTACCAAATGGTGCATTTCATGCAGCCTGCATAGTTTCTTGGAGCTGGGTACTCCGTGGCGTGTTTGGAGAACAGGTCATGCAGCTCCAACACGTGTACTGCTGGAAGCAGAGCCTCTGCTCTTCCCAGGGACAGCTGCTTAGTAGTGGATGCTTTTCTTCATGCTTCTGTTGTGAGTGTGCCTGTGGTGTGTGGTAGATGCTGGGAAGGAATAGCTTGCTGCCTGGAAGTGTATTTTTAGGAAGTTCCAAGGGTACCCAAGACTAGGCAGAACCCAATGTAATGAAATAAAGCAGTTTTGCACAGCTTATTGGAGCAGTTTCTCAGCAATGACACTTTTGAGCTGGTAGACCTGCCTGCCTGCTTGGAAAAGGAGGGAGTTCGGTAGCATAAGAGCAGGTCAGACAACGCGTTGGAGAATGTTCCATATGGAATAATCACAAATGGCCGAGCAGCAGGTTGGGAAGCAGGAACCCACCGTACCCTTAAGCACAATATCCACTTGGAGCACCCTCTTCACCCTCTCTTTCACTGCCAGCTTCTGATTCCCTTCTTTTTTTCCCTACAACTTCCATTACTGTATGACCTGCCTTGAGGAGGCAGTAGGAGAAGGAGCCATCATCCAGGGACAGCTGATCTGTTGTGTGTGGTGGCTTCCCAAATGCTCTTGGTGTCCTTGCTTGCTCTTGTTTTTTCAGGAACTTTACAGCACCAAGGCTGGTGTGTCACTGATTAGGGCGATCATTACGAGACTGCTGAGAAGGATCATTCAGAGATGGTTTCAAACTCCACACTGCCAGCTCCACATGAGGACATAGGTGTAGTACAATCCTTACAGACACTGAATTTTTCCTCAGAAGGATGAGCTTAGGCTTCCCCTTCGCCAGGAAGCCCTGATATGCCTGCCTTTCACCCTGACCTCTGGCATTATGCGAGCAGCTCAATATTCATTCCTCCTGATGGAAATAATTTGTGATTTCCGCTGGCGGGCTCCGAGGAGCATAGCTGGAGAGGTGGCACTTGGCTGGAATGCTGTGACAATGACCTGTGGTTGTACCAGACCACTCGGTGTGTGCGTCCTCTGCACCTTTCGTGCGGGGGCCTTGAGCCCTGCATTATGTAGAGTCACTCACAGGGTGAAGTAGCAGCATCTCCTCTCTATTATCCTCTGTTACCTGGCAGTTGTTGGGGCACGGAGAGATGAAGCAAGTTTACTTGCTTCCACTTCGAGTCAGCAGCAGAGTTGGGAACAGACCCCAGGAGTTTGGATTGTGAGATCTGTGTTTTAATCTCCCGAACCCCCTTTCTTGTCTTAGAGCAAGGAAAACAAACCAGGATTGCCGGAGCCCTTTCTCAGGCTCTCACTGGCCAGGCTTCAAGCTCCCATTCTCTCTTTCATAGATATTAGCCCGTTCTCACAGCCAAGATGAAGCTGCCCATGAACGGCATAGGAACAAGTAGCCCCTCTCTGTATCTCGTTGTTAAGCAATACAAAATCCAATAAAAGAAATCAGCTTTTTCTTTTTTTTTTTTTTTTTTTTTTTTGTCTCGCTGTAGCTTTCAGATTAAATTGAGCACAACAGTGGCAAGGGCAAGCTTCTTTAATCAGGTGGGCTGGAAGTTTATTTTCTCTGGACTGTGACTGGAAGTGCTGCTTTGGTAAAACAAACAAGGCCAGCAAAAACCTTTAACTCATTATGTGTGTCAAGCTCCCAGAGTTGTTCCAGCAAGCTCCCTTCTTCTGCACAGATCTGTATAGAAGGCTTGAACCAGGGAGCTTCAAGGCATCACCATAAGCTAAACAGCAGTTGTTGTGTTGAGCTAGAGCTTGATTTTTTGAAGGAAAAAAAAAAAAAAAGGGAAAAAATATGCAGCTGTGCACTGAATCCTTGTCACCTTTCCTGTATTCAAACCCCTGTATCAGCTGTTTGTGGTCTGTACCAAGGAGTGCTGGTCTGAGAACCTGTTTTGTGGTTAATGGGGAGCAAACTGGTGCTCCAGGTACCTGTGACTTCTGCTCTGACTCTCTGTACAATAATACTATGTTTCAAAACTATTTCTGCATTGGGATTTAAAAATCACTTTTGTCAAGAGACTGCGCTTAGAAAGAAAAGGGCAAGCGGGCGAGAGGCAAGAAAGCCCATTTGGGAGTGGGAAGAGTTGGGGCAGGCATCTCCCCGAGTGTTTGTTGCCTCCTGAGATGCCTGGCTGGGGTGGTAGGACTGGTGACAGTGGGTCTGAGACAGTGGGTTGCCCTCCTGGCACACACTGAGGGTGGCTGTGACCACAATTGGGGGGGCTCCAGCTGGAGCACAGTCCCGGGACAGCTTGCACAGCCCTGACTTCTCAGATGTGGGAAAGACCAGTGTCCTAGGCCGCTTGGTCAGAAGCAGGAACAAGTTTTCCTTCTCTGCTACCATCAGCACTGTTTCTTTCTCCCTGACAAGCAAACTTCTTGATCTAGGCTTCCTGGTGAGTGTGAAACCAGAGGAGCAGTGCGGAGATCTCACGGCCTTTCTCCTGGAAGAAAGTGAAAGACACCCAAATAAACAAGGGTCACTGCAGCTTGGGAAGTTCACCTTGGTACCAGTTGTGGAGGAGGAAAGCTGGTAAGCTATAAGGAAATAGGGTGAATGTCTGAAAGAAATTCCACATGGAAGTCAAAATATTACAGCGAAATAAAAATACTGGGAAGGAAGAAAAACCTGATACAATGAATGCTTGGGTCATGTGTTATTCTAGATTAGCTCTGCCACAGAAAGATCCAGTACACCCTAGGAAAGCCATTACCTCCAAGCTGGTGAACATTTGTACAGCACATGAAGCAGGGATCATAGCTGAAGCCAAGTTCCCCTGTATAATATCCACTCCAGGGTAGATTGGTCCTTTTCCAATATCAACAGCCTGCAGATTAAGCATTTATCTCTGCAGAACAGGGGATAATTAATACCAGATCGAACTAGGAGCTATGCTCTACAGAGCTTGCTTGTGACTATATTTGTGACCAAGCATGGCTGTAGTGCCTGCAGGTGACTTGTGGGGAATGGGATGTGCTTTTTTCTTTGCCAAATGGCGCAGGCATTGCCTCAGTGATGTTTGCCTTGTAGCAGAGCATTCGTGGCTTCAGGGCTTTGTACTGGGATAGCATCAGGCTTCCCAGACACAGCTCAGGGTGAGGTCTCCCGTCGTGGCCACAGGCGGTAGGCATCGGGGTGAGAACCCATCAGGAGGGCTTTTATTCCAGCCAGACGTTGGAAGAATGGAATCAGGATGCTGTGATTTGCCATCTTCTGCATTTAAATGTAAAATCCAGGCTTTGGCACATCTCACTTCTTGAAATAAATTAATACCATTATCCTGGCTGCAGTCCAGTTCAGGTGATTATATTCTTCCTACCTTAATGCCACTCCAGCTCCCTGTCTCCACTGGATATGCAGTGCTCTAATTCCTGTCTGGAGCTCGCTTATTATATTACAAAGTCTTTCCCCCTCTCCTCCCAAGTACAATTTGTGTACAGCAGGCTCACCCTGCTATGCTGAGCTGCTAAAATAGTTGAGAGGACCTGCAAAGACATTTAACTGTGCCTGGTGTTGTTCTGCAGCATCTCCCTGGTGCTTGAGCCTGCTGAGCAGAGAAGGAAGGTAGCATAAATGATCAGAGCAAGTGTTGCAGTCCTGTTTAACACAGTGGACTGTTAGAAACCCCCCTCTTCCTTCTAAGAGGGCCTTTGGCTGGTGTATGTGTTAAGGGAGGAAACATTAACATGGGGTTCTTCCACCTTCCTGTCTTGCCAGTTGAAGGCTAGAGAGTGTCATTACATACAGGCAGGGAAGAGACCTCCTGTCTTCAAGGAGCACACTGTTAGTGTCCTGACATGAATATGCCCAAACGTCCCTGCTAATTTAGTGGGGCAGTTCGGCCTCGATTTGTGCTCAGCATCCAGCCCCAAGAAGCCCTGTTCCCTGCAATACAGCAGCAATACTGAAAGCTGGCTTTAAGTGCCTCGTTTCCCTTTCGGAGAAGCTTGCTTGTCCATGTTGGTGGCTCGTTGGCCTTTACATCCTGCAAAGGATGTATTGGGGTGGTTTTTCCCCTCTGAAAAGTATTTAAAGTTGCCTTCTTTCCTTACCCTTTCAATTACACTCTCTTCATCTCCTGGCCTCGCTGAGCGGCTGAAAAGGTTGCTCAAGCAGTACTTGAGAGCATCCCACAATGTGCCCTACTTCCTTCCTGTTCCCAGGCCTCTTTGCTCTTCCGTGGCCCCCGAGGACAAGGGGGGCTTGAGGGACGTTCTGCAGAAGGGACAGCAGGGGTGAGGATCAAAGACCATAAAGCCCTGTTTAAATGTATAATGCCCACCGCTCCTCTCGAGTGTCGCATCTGGCAGAGCCTCATTAACCTTCTGTTTCCCCCTCCTACTCCTTTGCCCCTGAAAATCAACAAAGCCAAACATAACAAGTTGCCTTGATTGAAGAAGGATGAAGTGTGTGTGCTTAGTGTGAAAAAGCAAAAGCAAAGCCATTGGCTAAAGCCCCTTTTCCATGCAGGCCACTTCACATTTATTACGCTAGAAGACGGAGCTCTTTAAATCCCGATGCTCTTTATAGTTGAGCTCTTTAACTTTCTCCTTTCCTCCCCTTGCAGCCTTCATTCTCCCCTTGTTCGGCTCCTTCCGCTCTGCTCCTTTCTGTTTTGTCCTGTGAGAACGAGTCTTTTAATCCCCTTGTAGCGCAGATTAAAGCTATTATAGCCTCCCCAACCTGACATTTTCTCAGAGAGGCTCACAGCCAGATCTTTATGAGTGCTCTCTGTCTGTCTGCTGCTGCCTTTCTTCTCGGCACACTAAAACCCTGTTCCTGACCTTTCCCTGAAGGAGGAAGGGCTGTGGTGTGCAATCCCGTGTAGGCAGAGGCTGGGCTCAGCGGGGCTCGGTGGGCAGGAAATTAAGACCCATGGAAATTAACAAGTAAATAAGGGGAGAAAGAAAAGACGATGGGAATTAAGAGACAGAAGCAAAGCAAAATTTGCTGTGTTTGGAAACTGAATGCAGAGCTTGGGCCTGAATTTTGCACATGGTCTTTATGAGGAGGCAAGACATAAACCTGGGACTTGGTTTTTAGGAGCAGGCTGGGGGTACCTGAAGCCCAACTTACTGTCTGACCCCACTCTTTGCATTTGACCAGGAACAGTGGGTGCAGGCACCTAGAAGTACACGGGTGGATGTTGAGTGTGTGAGCTCTACAGGGCAGGAATGGCCTCCAGTACAATGGGGCGCTGTCCGTGACAGGGGTTTCTTAGTGTCTGTCATCAAAGGATTGTACATCACCTCTGGGATTGCAGTGGGCTGCTCCTTTGCTTGTACACATCATAAAAACACAAAGGATTGGGGTAGTTTGCCTAAAAATGCGTGTGCTAATGGCAGAAACATCTTCCTGAAGGAGTTTTCTATCTCATCATCAGTCCTGCCCTGAGAGGTGTCCTGCAAATGTCCCAGAGCTCTTGGCTAAGCACTGGGGAAGATGGAAAACTCAGCTAAAGGTCTGTTCCCCAGGGAATGGTGCAGAATTACGCTCACACACTCCCTCTTTCAAGTTTGTGTCCAGTATACAAGGATGCGTGAGCGAGTAGGAGAGGTGTGCTGTTCATACAGAGCAGAGGAGGCACTTTGGTTTCTTCTTCTCTTCAACCTCCTGCATCGACTTAGCCTGGTTGTTCTGAGCCAGGGCTTCACCTCTGTGTGAAATGGGGCTGGGAGCCTAACCCGGAGCTGTGCAGCCATCCTAATGCAGTGTGTGAAGGACTGCAGAGCTCGTGGTGCCATGCTAACCTGTTCAGGGAGTTCGAACCGAGGAAAACCATGCAATACCTACGTGAGAGAGCACGAAAAGCCATCTTCCAGTTCTGCAAGGCTTTATGTGCATCCATTTATACATGTTTTTTTTTTTTTTTTTTTTACCTCCCTTTTAAAAGGAGGAATTTGCTTATCCTTATAAGCAACCTGAGAGCACAGCCTTCACAAGCCATGTGCGGGGTTGGAAGACGTTTAAAGGGTTGATTCAGCACCTCCAGATTTTGCTGAGGCAGGTGGTGACCACACAGAGGATGGTTTCCCAGGCTGCTGCCCGCAGCACGGCCGGCTCAGGCCGTTTGTGCTCTCCTGTTGCGCACCACCGTGACCGCGGGGGCTTCGGGGGGAAGCTGCAAAATTGCTTCCCAAGCAAGAATAAAAGAAGTGCAACTGTCCCCTTTTTGGGAACTCGTTTCGGGGCAAAAGTTCCCCCGGCAGCCCAGCTTGCTGATAATGAAATCAAAACGGGAGCTGGCCCCTGGAGGGGCCGTACGTGTGAAACACTGCCATGTCGAATCCCTGTGAATCCCCTCGGCTCCTCCGCGAGGGAAGCCCGAGCCCTGTAATTACAGCTTTTCTCTTTGTGTGGGCCGCCCCCCTCTTCTCTCCCCCCCCGTTCCCTCCCGATAAGAGGATATTTGTAATGAAAATCGCTGGGCAGAAGCGGGGAACAAAAGCGGGCGCGCAGCGCGCTGGCGGTGGGGAGAGGCGAGGCGCTGGGCTCCCACCTCCGGCCGGCCTGCTGGCCGCGCGGTGGGCACGGGGAGCCTCTCATTAACCTTCATCTGCAGAAAGGGGCCGGAGCCCCGGCGTGCCCCGTTTCATAGCTACAGCAGCTCGCTCCCAGGCGTGCGGCCTTGGGAAGGAAGGGGCAATCTCCCCAGCAACCGGCCCGGCCGGGGCCCTAATGCGTTTTGCGCCGTGCCGGCTAATCTGGGGTAGAAATGTCACCGTGGTCCGGCCCCAGGCTGGCAGCTCCCAGCCCCGGCCTGCTCGTAAGCACATATCCAGCTTCAACCTTCTGGTTGCTGGGGTGAAAGGGCCTCTTCATCTCCGCGGGGAGAGGCAGATGAATCCCGGGCTCGAACAAGGGACGTGCTTTTTTTTTTTTACCCCCCCCCCCCAGACGCTCCCCCTCCGGCTCAAGGGCCCTTTATTATGTCTTTTAATTCTCAGCTGCGAGTGAGAGGGAGCAATAAGACCGAAGAAATGGTGGGGGGGAAAAAGCCCCTCTCAGTGGGGAAAGGCCTCAGCCCCAGTGTGTGAAAAGGGAAGGCAGTGTGGGGATTAGAGATGGCAGCTTCATGGGAAGGACTTGGTATTTAGCAGCCCCGCTTGGGTCCTATGAGGTGGGGACAGGCACAGCGTGGCAGAGCCCCATCCCAAAGGACTTGAGGAGTGATGCCTTTTCTGGGTGCCTCGGGAGCTATTGCTGTGTAGGACGGTGAGGAAGAGCCACGTGAGCTGAGCTTGTGTTACTTAAGATCAGGTTACCAGGCTGGTGGCTCGTCCTTCCCACGACTGGCAAAGGATGCCCAGGTTGTGCCCTCCTGCTGATGGCTGGTAGTGCTTGCAGCTCGTTTCTTGCAGCCACAGACGCTGAAAATGCTGCTGGCTGCTCTGTCTGCAACATATTCTCTAGTTTGCTCATGTTTACAGCCGCTGGGGGAGCTGAGGCCTTTTAAAGCTCTGTAATTTCCTCATCTCGACAGATGCTCTGATGCTATCTTCTGCGAGAAGTCAGGGCCGTTCGAGGAATTCGTTTGTGCAATGGGAGCCTGCTCCTGCGTCGGTAGGGATCTTGTCAACATTTTTGTCTGATTAGGCCAATAAAAATTCTTGGATTCTTCCCTCCTCTCCAGCGTGCATGTCCTGCAACCAGCGGCCCAAACAGCACGCTGTTTCTCACCCAGATCGCCTCCTCTGCCCCTCTGGATGTGGCCTTGGGAGAGGAAGTCTCTCCTCTAGGATAAGAGCTGTCGGAACAACTGAATAGTTCTGACAGGATGGAGATTGCTTCTTGTTGCTTCTTTTGTAACGGGTGATAAAGACTAAGTGACCTGAGCTTTCCCATCATGTCTGACTTGTAAAGAGCCTTCCCAGCATTGTGCTCCGTCTCCATACCAAAAGGCAACGTGCCCTTATTGAACCAGGTCTGCTCCGGGCTCCCTGCCCTCCATCGAGCTGTGTTAAGCTTTTGTTTTGCTTTTCTTTGAGCAAGTGCATTCTAACAGAGCAGCATATGGCTGTCATTTGCAGCACACTTCAGCACAAAGACATCCTTGCACGTTCTGAGAGCTTTATCCCAGATTCATGTGCATGTCAAAAGCAGCCCCAATGGCCGGGCTGATCTCCCCCTACCCCTCGAGGCAGGCACTTGAAATTGGGCCATGTTCCTGTGCCACCTGCGTGGAGAAGCGGGATGCCTGCCCATCACTTGGCTCTCCTGTCCTGAGGAAAACAGCATCCGGGGTATAAATAGGCACGATGCACTGTGAGCCTTTTTAGGGGCAGTTCTTGACCCAATATGCTCCTCTGTCAAAAATAACCTGTCTCACCCCTTTCGGCGAGGTTCACCTGAAGCCCAAACGCTGCATTGGAACAGCGTGTATTCAAGTGCATCACTCATCGAGGGCTTGAAAATAAACACCGGCGATGCCTCTTTTTGATCGCATTCCTTTCCACGACAGGCTGATGATTTCCAAGCCAAGAATGTCACTAACCTCTCATATTTCTCCTGGTCATTTCTGTCCCGAAACCGGAATGCAGCCGCAGGCAAGACGGGGCCGAGCGCCCTCGTGTCACAGATCCAGATTTAAGAGACATTATCTCATCGATAGCGAACAACAAGGCTGGCACGCTGTCAGGCGCGATATTCCCTGGAAAGTTCAGCCTGCGTGGTGAGGGACGGGAAGGCAGGCTGAACTCGCAGCGCCGAGCTCACGCTAGTCGAGCGTGGTGAGATGCTGGCAGGCGGCCCCAGCAAAACGTCTCCACTGAGCCGGAGAGCTGCAGAGGGCCCTGTGCTCGAGGGAGATGGAGGATGGCTGGCGGGGAACGAAGAAGTTGGATTGTGTGGAGGGAAGGAGGGGAACGGGGCTGACAACTGCTCTTCTTTACTGTGGTTTGGGAGAAAAATTAGGCAACGAGAGGGGAACTGGGGTCAGGTACGCCGAAGCATCCAGGTGTAAGGTTGGCACGAGAGGACTGCTGTCATTGCCTTTCTTGGGTGGCAAGGATGGAGCCAAAGCTACAACTAAAGCTACTAATACCCTCCAGAAACTTCCTTGCACTTGTTCTGCAGATCATCTTGTCCTTAAGAAAAAGTTCAGCTTTTGCTGCTTGGCAGCAGCTGTGTTTAGCTTGGAGTGTGGCACCGGCACCGGCAGATAAGATGGCACTAGGAGGTTTTGCAATCCGTCAGCCCTCTGGATTGTTCTGGGGAACAACTTCAGAAGGACCCGATTTCATCACCACGTGAATTTAGAAAGTGGTTGCAGCAGGGGAAGAAATTGCTGGGGAGGGAGCAGAGACAAACCCCCCCCAGCCCTGTGCTGAATCGGTTAAAAGTGCCAGCTTCCAAACCGCAAGTGCTGAAAGCCTTGCAGCCACTGTCAGCATTGCGACAGCATGTTTGCAGCAAGCATCCTCCTGAACCAACCTAAAATTGCCAAGGAAGCTGGCCTTTTAGGTTAAACTGCCAGTAGGGTTATCGCTGGCAGGCCCCAGCACTGCAAGCTGCGGATGGCGACACCTCCCTTTGAACATCTCTTGAAGGGCTGCAGCCCTTCAGCTGGTTCTTCTGAAATAAATGTACCGAGGGCAGCTGCGTGCTCTGTGGCAGCAGGTCTGAGCTCCCAGATCCAGATTTGCCTGCCCGGAGGACAAACCCTTGCCTGCGCGACGCCCTGGCAGGGACCCCAGCTGCTGTGGATGGAGTTGGGCTGGGCAAGGACCAGGAGCAGTTTCTCCAAAATGCAGCTGGGATGCGTTGGGTGGGGAAGCAGGGAAGCTGCAGGGGCTGGTTTTCGCTCAGACCTCTCCAAATCCTCGTCCCCATCCCTCCTCCTGCCTGCTCGCTGCAGAAGCCGCGAGAGGGAGCTTTGGGGCCGTCCCTTCCATTTTTCCCCAAGCCGGGCAGAGGCACGAGGTGGTGCTGTTGTCTCAGCCATCGCAGAGCCTCCGAGGGACAGGGGACAGCCCCTGGGGACAGGGGCACACTGGTGAGCCCCGCCGTGCCACCACACCGCCCAGCAAACTGGAGCCCTGCGCAGGACGGGGTCCAGCTCCCAGGTGATTTTAATTCTCCCCAATTTGAACCCGTTTCCAGTCCTGCTTCAGGGCAAACCCAGGGCTCTGGGAGGCTTTTCCCAGGAAAACTGGACAAGACGTGCGCCTGCAAACACGGTGTCACATCCAGATGTGCCCTTCTCCATGTCCTGAGTTAATGTCCTGCCCGTAGGGCTGAGGGGTCTGTGTCTCTGAGGGTTATGGGGTTTATTAGAGGCAAAATATTGTCTTGTGGCTCCGTTTTCTGCAGAGATACCAGCCTCATGGTGAGATGCCTTGGGGTGGGGAGAAGGGGAAAAGAAAATAAAGGGGTGGGGGTGTCCCCATCCCGGGGGCACCAGCTCGGCCAGGTGATGGGGACGCTCTGGCTTGTGCCTCTCAAGCGGAAAGCTCCAGCCAGGGTTTGAAGGCGACTTTCCCATGAAAGATTCCCTGAAGCTGGTACATTCCCACAGAGAGCTTTGATTTCAGTGTATCGGCATTTTCCGATGAGAAAGCAGCTCATCGGAAAATTCCCGACGAGCAAAGAGAAACTCCCCAGCGTATCGGGGAAGGATCCTGTCCCATGCGGAAGAAATTTAATACCGGTGGCGTCTCGAGGCTCCGGGTAAAGCAAGACGCAGTGCAGCCAGCACTGCTCATGGAAACCGTGAAGCCCTGCAATTGAGCACTACCAGCTTTGCTCTCCGTAACCCGCTGCCTGTTTTCCCAGCACTTTTGGTCCTTCTCCGTCAGCAGGGTGTCGGTGCTCTCCGTGCAGGCAGAGGGTGCAGCGTGCAAGCATTTCCAGACCAGCGGCAGTACAGAGACCTGCTGGGGAGCTGGAGGCAATGGAGAGCAAGCTGAAGCCTTGGTTCACCCTGCCTTGGATAAGGGTCTTGAGCTAAGGGGGCACCTGAGATCATGTGAGGATCAGAGATAAGCATGTTAGCAGCTTCCAAATGGAGCCGGGTGGTGGTTAGTGGTCACACATTCCCAGCTGGTCCCTTGCTCGGAGAAAATATTTGTGTGTGCTATGGAGACAGCCCTCCTGTTTAAGTTGGGCAGCCCTCTAGAGCGATAGCATGGCAGGCTCTTGCCTCCACGAGAGCTCTTTGCGATGGACCATGGAGAGGGTGGGCCCTGAGCCACCCTTGGCAGGTGCCTGCCTCGGTGCTTCGGGGCTGGAGGAGCCTGGTCTGGGGCTCTGGCAGCATCAGCACCCTGCAGCAGTCCGAGAGGTGCCGCCAGGGTTTGCTGAGACAGGGAATAAAGCAGGCTAGGACATCTAGCTAGGACAACTAGCCCTGGACATCTTACGGCCCTGGCCCTCTGCTCTTAAAAGTAGCCCAACATTTAGTTCTTATTGCTTCCTTTCTCTGATTAAGCTCAGGCATCCTCACAGACAGAAGTACCCACTCTGATGGGTGCCCCCTGCTCCCCAGCCGATGCGTGCTGCCTTTGGGAAGATCTCAGCCCTGCTTGGAAGAATGCCGGCGAGCACAGCCTGGAGCTGCCGACAGCACTCCCCGCTCACTGCCCGCACCCGGTCCTGAGGCTGCAGGGCGAGCGCTTCACCTCTCAGAGCCGGACCTCACACACTCTGTATCCTCAGTGGGACAGAAACAACCAAACAAGAGACCTGAAACCATAATTAGGGTTATTTAATCCACCTCTCATTGCCCAGGGACTCCTCTTCCGACCCTGAGCTAAATTCTTTTGCCGTGCATCAACTTCAGGGGAATTGCACAAGAGCGGAGGACAAACTCCAGCCACGAGACTTCTCCAGGGCTTTGTCCAGCCTGGTTTCAAACGATTCCCGAGAGGGCTTTCAGCAGCCCTCGTGGGATAATGTACCAGAGCCTGCCCCATCTCTGACGGGAAGCGTGCCTCCCTTCCCTGGCAGGCACTTCATCTGGGCTCGAAGGCTTCCTTCGCCCCGCGCCTTTTCCTGGTGGTTGTCTCTGCGGCGGAGGTTAGCGAGTCCCTTTGTGAGGCCTGCACTTCTCAGATGTTATGTCTGGAAGTTTGCTCTGTTTTTTTGGCTAGGGGGCCCAGGGTCTGGAAGTAGAGAGGCTTTTATGGGAACCCAAGTCCCCTTTTGACACTACTTCCTTGTGCTTAAATTTCAGGTTGAGTTACAGACTTGAGCATTTTCTGGTTGGATATCTTTCATTGTCAAAGGGGATTAGGCCAGTGATTATTTACAAGCACCTCTATTACACAGAGTCTGTTTCTTTTCTTTTCCCATGTAGTTCTACATAATATGTAAACGTTGACTAAAGCAGACCCGGAGATGGGGGAAAGAGTGAATGAGGTTCCTGCTATGCAAAGTGAAATGGGGAGATGGAGGTCTCGGAGCTGGTCTGGTGCTCTCAGGGTGAGCATCCTCCTCCTTCCACACAGGGACACCGCTGCCCAAGGGGCCAGGTTCACCCTGGGGCATCCTCTTCCTCCAGTACATCGAGGTTGGTTACGGCAGGAGACTGAATGCTTGGCACAATGGGCCCCTGGTTTGATCTAGGGCGGCTCCTTTGGAGCTTTGGCTGCTCCCCAAGAAGCGGTGATATTTTTTAGAGCCCAACATGCATGAGTTTTAAAAGAGATTTTTGATAGAGGTCCCATTTACTCCTTTATTTGGCTTGGGAGGCTGCAGTGGAACAGATTTCTTTACATATCCTTGAGTGTTATTTGATTAAGGTTACGACTGCTAATAAACACTCTGAGTCTATTCTCCTTCCCCACCACTTGCAGCTTGGGATAACTCTGGTGCTTGCATGGGACTACACCTTTTTATACCAGTGCAAGGGAGCGGAGTGCTGATTCTGCTTTTCAGCGATACCCTTTCCTCAGTTTATCGGTGTACTGCTCACTTCAGGGAAGTTTGTTCTGATTTATTCCAGCTTCATAATGTAAGAGAAAATAGAAATGGGAGGAGTGCCAGGAGGGATTCTAGCACAATAACCAGTTTACTTCCCTTTCCTTCACTTTGCCATTTACAATCACACGTTCTTCCATAAAACAGCTATGAGAAGAGCAGACATTGCCCAGGAGTAAGAAAAATCGAGGCTGCAGAATCAAACTGACAAAAACCAAACCCCTCTTTGCAGCGTAGGGGAGAGAAGCAGGTTTTGCTTGGAAAGACAGAAGGGGGAAAGCGAGCAGGGTCCCCAGAGGACTCTGTTCTATCTGCCATCTAGAAGACGAGTGCCTTCCATAGCATGGTTACTCTTTTCCCATGTTTCAAAATATTTTCATTTTTTCAGGGAACAAAGCAGAGGAAGTGATGCAGACACCTCGGCTACCCAGCATCACCACAACTGCAGCAGGAGATCTTATCCAGTCCTCGGAGAAGGCTGGTAAGTGAATCATCGCTGAAAGCAGTGACCATGGATTAAGGGAAGAGGCGGTCAGGCTGACCCAGGGACATGTCGATTGTGTGGAGGGAAAGAAGCAGAGACGTGGAGGCTGCCTGCAGTCATCGGTGTCCAGGGAATAAGCAGGGTGCTGCAGGAGTTTAAAAAATGATGGATATCCAACATGCAATGAAATGGATGTACCTGGACTCCAAACGTCATGTAAATGAAACCGCTCTGCGCTCAAAGCACGCCGAAAAGCACGCGTCTTGGCCCAAGAACAGCATCTAGCTCTCCCTGCAGACACTGCACACCTGACTGCACAGCAGATTGCTGCAGTGTGGGTGTGTAAATCCCCGTCCACACGCTGCACACCCACCCTGGGAGCTCAGGTACCACCGTGATGGGATGGAGCATCTGACACACATCTCTCTGAGGGCCATTTAGGACTCCGTAAGCGTACAGAGAGCCCCCTCTTTGCACCAGGCCTTTCTGTGCCTCTTTCCCCTGAAGGCTGGGGGCCTTGATGCCTTTTTCCTGCACATCAGGCACAGTCTCTCCACAACAGTCATAATAAGTCTTGCGCGGTGCGGCGCTAATGAAAAGCTGTGTGGGCTAGTCCCTAATTACAACCATCAGTTAAGCTGTCAGAGGGAGCTCCCAGCCTCTGTTGTTTCTTTATTAGGCTTTGGGCCTTGATGAGCTGCAATCAGGCATGAAAGCACGACCTGGGCAGAGCCAGGGAGGTCTCCACTCCCCCACCAGCTCAGGGGGTTTCGTTCCCAACCTGGTTCCCCAGGTCCAGAGCTTTGCCCACTGCACTCAGGGAGGGAGCTGGGAGTGGAGAGGGCAAGGAGGAGGAGGAGGAGGATTGCTCCTCGGGGCATGGCCCAGCCTTGGCCACAACCAGCCACCTCCCCACTCACCCACTGACTTTTTAAGGTCTGTGGCTTCATCATTTTGAAGGCCAGAGGCTGTTGCTGTAGCACAGCCCCTTCAGCCTGGGTTTCCTGCGTAAAAGCTCTAGGACATTCAGCTGTAGACATTCAGTTTCAGTACAAATGTTATCCAGGGACAAGTCCAAGTCACGGTGCCTCCTACCCACATCTGGATCTTGAAGTGCCCCACAGGACGATGCTCGGGGACTGTTTCTCCTCTCAGTGGTCCCTTCACGTTTCACACTACCCCGGTGGAGAAGCGACGTGCAGATGGTGGGGTTTAATGACAGCAGCACCGGTTTATTTGAACTAGGGTCTTTACAGAGAGATGTGTTTGTTTCCTCAGACCACACATTATCCACTAATCCCTCGACTTTGTTTTTATAGTCGCATTGTGAGCAACTTCCTACTTTTCGCCCCTTTCCTCTGTCAAAGTGCCTTTGGCTCCACAGTTGTGTGTGAGATGTCCCCGACTGGGGCTGGATTCCCACCGGCTGCTGCTCCCCTTCCCGACAGGCAGCAGCCTTCCCTGCAGCCACAGCACCTTGTGCCCTTTGGAAATGAGCAGCTCCAAATCCCGTTCCCTCTTAGCACAAGGGGTAATGGTGTTCCTTTTGTCTTCCCTGCGTGTAGGCACCACTTTTATTCCCAAACCCACACCTGCCTCCTTGCTGCATGCCTGCATCAAGTGGGGGACATCCCACTTCCATCACATTCCCACAGTGAAATGTTTGCAAGACCTTCTGCAGGATTTGGTTGTGTTAAACCATCGGTGCCATAAGAAGAGGCTTTGCTATTTCCTGTTTCTTCACAGATTCAAGAAACCTCCATCTGAGCAGTTCCCTTCTTGCAGTCAGGGCTGCGAGAGGCGCTGGCAAAGCCAAAACACGCCACCGTGGCCGGAGGGCTGCGGAAGGGACGGGACGTGGGGCAGCGGCTTCTCCTCGCCGGCTTTCCCACCTGCAGCTTTTGCAGAGCATCTCCTCTGATCGCTTCCAGCCTTCTCCTGACAAACAGCAAACTGAGAAGAAACAGCCTGTTCTGCAGGGCTCGCGGGCGCGGGGGTCAGGGGTCTCCGTTGCATAGCCCCACGCAGCTGTTAATCACCAGAATATCTCTGGCTCCCAGCAGCTGTCTGGTGTTTATCTTAGCCTGGATATCTGCTGGCTGAGCCCGCCAAGAGCAGGCTGTGCAGCCAAGGCAAACACAAACGGAAGACAGATAATTTGCACACAATGGTGCGCACGTGTGCTTGGTGCGCGCGCGCGTACGTGTGCATGTGCGTGCACACACAGCCTTTGTTTATGGCCCGCTGCTGGGGCTGGAGCTGAGCCCCCGCCCTTTCTGTCTGAAATCATTCATTTTGTAGTTTTGTGGACGTCTCGGTGCAAACAAGAAGGGAGCCTCAAGTACACGAGCTGGGCAGGTGGTTAGGTGGGCGCTTCCAGGTGCACGGCTGTGACTCCGATAAGATCTCTCCCCCTGTGCTTTCTCTAAGCCTTATGAGGTTAATTAACAGAGTGTAAAAATACAGGGCTGATTCCAGGATCGGTCAGCCTCAGAGGCTTCAAAGGTTGTCTCCAAGACATTTCCCCAGCCACCTGGGGCTGGTTGGGAACCATGAAGGAGGGAGAGGGCTGACAAAGTGAGCTGTCCCACCTGGAGGAGAGGAGCTCAGCCCTGTGATCCGGTTAACCTGTCCTGCCAGGGGTGCGGGGCCATGGGGTTTTTATAAATCAGGCTGAGCCAAGGCTGAATTTTTGAAGGTGTGGATGGGAGAAGCTGTTCTCCTGGTGTGTTTGGCACTGTATGTGTGCTAAGAGACGTGGTGACAAAGGAAATTAAAAGCTTGAGAAGCAGCAGGGAGGATGCGAGCGTGTTACACCTGCATTTTTCTGAAGGCTTTTACCTTCCTTTCTCCTGTTCCCAGGTTGTTTTGTGAAGGTCAGATAATCCTGAGCTACCACGTAGCAGCTTGGAGCAGAGGAGGAGGTCCTGGCTGGCTCTGAGTTGCTGTTTGTGTGTGTGCATGACAAGGTAGGATTTGGATAAACCTACTGGGTGCTGGGAATAGACCTGCCTTTTCTCTGGATGCCTTGTCAGCTGTAGCTGCTGGGTGAACACGAGGCTGGGTTGCTCAATGTTGTGATGCTTCAAACTAGCTTTTATTTACGTAGAGGTTGGTTGTATTTAAGTCTCCTTTTGGGGTCCTTGTTGTTGCTGACTCCCCCCAGGGGTTCTGAAGGGCACCAAACTCTGTGAGCTACAGGAGCTGGCTGCACAGGGCATTGCGTGCCTTTGGCTCTCCTGGGTCCCGAGGGAGACTGAAATCCTCCTGCTTCCTGCACCGCCTTCCCCAGGGGCAGCTGTGCAGGATAAGCTGCAGTGCTGGCTTTGGAGGCCGTGCTTTTTTGGTAGGTGGGAAGCTGGAGGCCTGAGCTGTGCTTCGGGCTGTGTGATACAGAGCGAGGGGGATTGCGTCTGCATATCCCCCGTTGGACTCTCGCTCTCCAAGTACAGTGAGTGCCTCGCACAGAGATTGTGCAACAAGGCCAGGGCTTCCAAGGCAGTTAGGCTTTCTTGGCTGTGAATGCCCAGCTTTCCTTTAGGTCCAACTCTGGTATTTCTCAATTAGCTCGCTCCAGATCCTGGGA
The DNA here is from genome assembly GCF_011077185.1 of Oxyura jamaicensis. Taxonomy (NCBI): domain Eukaryota; kingdom Metazoa; phylum Chordata; class Aves; order Anseriformes; family Anatidae; genus Oxyura; species Oxyura jamaicensis. Next base: position 2,199,586 of record NC_048916.1, on the reverse strand, counting down.
ACAGCTACAGCTGTCCCTCCAGCCCCGAGCACCCACTGCCTTCTGCCTTACCTCATCCTGCGATTGCTGTCCCGCGGGGCACCGGGGCTGCCTGTACATCTGTCCTCCCTTCTGTGCACGCAGCAAAGCCTCGGAGGGTTGCAGAACAGAAGAGAAAGAAACCAGTTGCCCAAGAGCAGTGTTCAGGCAGCAGTAAGCTCGTATTGTCCCACCTGGAGACAGCGGGAGGGAGCTCGTGGGATGCGCAGGGAGGGCAGCCTGCCATCAGGACACATCTCCTGGAGGCTTGGTGAGGAACAGCAACCTCAGGAAAGGCTGAAGGGGCTCCTGTCCTCACCAGAGATGACAGCCCTTTGGGCTCTTTCACCAGAGCCTTTGCTGTAGGTGAGGGATTGACTCCTCCAAGCAGAGAGACCGGCGTTCTGGAAGGCAGAGGACAGGAAGGGAGGAGTCCATCTGGACCAGACTCCTGAATAACTGCTCAGCTGTTTCCTAACGTGCTGAGAGGATGTGGGAGCCCGTGGGCTTGGTGAAATGTGCGCACAGCGACTGCTGCTTCTGCAGAGCCAAGAGTCCCCCGAGCAGGAGGTGCAGCCTCGCTCCTCTCCCTTGTGAAACACCGCGCGGGGCTCAGAGCCAGCAGGGGCCGGGCGTTCTGGGGGCAGGCAGCAGGGTCAGTGATGGCCTGGGGGGGAGTAAAGGTGGGGAGGGGTCGGTGCTGGAGAAACACTGCTCAGAAACACTGCTTGCATTAGGGAGGTGGTGGTGGAAACGGCTCAGGAGGCATCCTGGTGACAGGCACATCCTAGAACAGTGTTTCCTTTGTGTTTACTTTTTGTTTGTTTGTTTGTTTTTTCCTTGCAACCTTATTTCCAGCTTTGTAATGGGGAGCACAACCTCTGGCTTTGCTTCATCAGATGTGCCTGCAGCAAAACTAAACGGAGCTGGCAGACCGGGGCTCTGCAGTTCCTCTGGAGCTAGCACAGTCCAAAGGAGGTGTGGAGACATGTCTTGGGAGTCCTGATGCTCAGGATGCATCTGGGCACCTGTGGGGCTGGTGTTGGTGGCAGAGACTGAGCCTTCCCACCCCAGAGGGAGAAATTCAGCTAAAATCTTGAGGGAAGTTCCCAGAGATCTGTGCTTTGGCTCGAGTCCCACGCAAGCCCTGGGGTGTGGAGGGAGAGAGGCCTTGCACTGCCACGGGGAGCCCCTGCCAGGCAGCACACGCAGGGGAAGCGAAGCAATAACATTATCCCCTGGTGGGGGCTTCAAATTGAAATCAGCTGCAAGGCCCCATCCTGCCCCTGGAAACGGAGAGGCTGTGAGGACCTGCCTCGGAGGCTGTGGAGCAGCAGTAAGGTGATACGCTGAGAAAAAATTACGTTCTGAACTGCCGGAGTGCTGCTGCTCTTTCTCAGCTCCCCACACAGCTCTCTGTCACCGTCAGCAGCTTCTGTGCTATCCCAAACCTCATCCTGACCTGATGTGCAGGGCCAGATCCTCGCTCCTGCGTGGTGAGGGGTGCCCCATGCCCATAGCCCTGTACTTGGTCAGCTGCCCCCCTCTGTGCTGTCGTTCCCCTGGGAACAGCAAGCTGCAGTTGCAGTCCCACTGACAAAATTCCTATCGACGGGGCTCCTCTGGGTATTTGTGTCTCCACATCCCCTCTGCCTTGCTGAGCGTGTGCCGGTCTGTACGTGTTTGGTGTGCGGGCGTCCTGCTCTGTTCTACTTCCTCAGCATCCTTTTGCTGGTGCTTAGTGTCACTCGAGGACACTTGGTGGCCCACTGTGCGAGCCACCCCATGAAAGCAATGTGCCTCGTAAGCACGGGCATGGGCATTGCCTGCTTTGTGCTCCAATTTCAACAAAATGCTGTTTCCAAAGGAGTTTGGTGGGGTTTGTTCTGGGGCATAGTAAGTCCCTGTAGTCAAAAAAGTGTTTTTTTGGGGGGGTGAGAGGGCTCTGGGTTTGAGTTAAGCCTGCAGGTTGAGAGTCTTGGAAGCAGAGGCTGTAAGAAATGCACCAACCCCTCCGGCGGGTCCTGCAGGCACGCAGCTCCCCCCCCGTGCAGCACCAGGACCCCTGCGGGGCTCTGCCGGTGCCTGGAGGAGCTGGGGGGGCTGCAGGCTGCTGGCTCTGCTCCCAGCCAGGATCAAGATTGCTTCTACGGACCTGAGCTGCCTTCTAAACAATCACCTAGGTGTGAAAAAATCCACTCCCCGGTCCCTGTAGTCCCCACCCATTGTATTTTTTTAAATATTCCTAATGAGCTGTCATTTTGGCTGGGGCTCACTTGCCGATTTAAGGATCGTTGTAACAATGAGACCACGATGGCCAGGCAGAGGGAAAGGAGCGAGGGGCTTTCTGCTATTTATTATTATTATTTTTTTTTCCCTGCTTGGTCTTTGCTTTAGTTGTTTTGAGTCCTGCAGTGATTTCGAACAGCTGGCCCAGCTATCATCCTGCTCATGTTGCTCTGCGCTCGGGCGAGGAGTGAGCTGGGGGGACTTGGCAACCAGGCAGCTGTCCCGGAGCCTGAGCCATGAATGAGCTCAGAGGGGGAAGGAGAGAGGCTTGGATGGGAGAAAACTGTATTTGTGTTTTCTTTTTTTTTTTATTTAAGTGAGAGGCTGACAGCGTTGACTGGATCCAGGCATAGCGCGAGCAGGTGCTGTGTGTGCTTCGCCCTTCCACGTTCCTCCTCCCTCGACCATGTGGGTGTACAGACCCCCCTGCAGCACGGGGAGCGAGGGAAGGCCCCGAGCACCCCAAATTCAGCCTCTGCCTCTTCTCTCAACCCAGTGCTCGGCTCTGGGCATGGCTCATGCCCGCCCTGGGAGCTCACACATAGCTCTGCCAGTGCTCTGATGTGTGGCAGGTCTTGGCTCTGTCTACCCTGATGCCCCACGCAGAGGTTTGTGAGCTGCATTTTCAGAGCTCAGTTCTGGTCAGGCAGGCTGTCAGCAGCTTGCATTGCTTATATTTTATGCTACAGATCCTAAATGGTAGTTACATCTGGAGGGGTTTCTCTTGACCAAGATCCTTTACACCTCTTGCATCGCCATTCTCTGCAGCACAGCACCATCCCCTGCTATCAGCCATGTCTAACAACTTGAGCTGGAGTGCTCTGGGATATTATGAAGATATTTTCTGCCATTTGCAAGGTGGGTAAGGCTTTCGGCCCTTTGCCATGCTAATGTCCTCAAGCTGATAAGGTGTGCATTCACACTTTGCTTAAAATAACACAGACCCAGCTAAGCTGTAGCACAGTGTGAGGATGCAATTCCTGTTTTTCAGAGCCTAAAGCACGCAATAGCATGTAATAACACCCACCAGAACTGGGATGGCAAAGGAAAACCCACCAGGCTGCAGAAACTGCCAGACTGCTGCTCTGGAGCTGGTATGTTGTGAACTGGGGGCAAACCAGAGCAAGGTGTGATGGTGTTCTCCTCAAGTGCAGAGAGTCTGGCAAAATACCGCAGGCTACTGCTTTTAAACAACTCATCCTTAAATAGTTTGCTGTCTCCATTACCAAGGGCATGTCAGCTCCAAAGCTTTCCTGGAGGGTACTGGAAGTTTCATTTTATAGGCAGTCACCTTGGGATTCTTCGGAGATGTTGATGATGTGTCGCAGGATGATCTCCAGCACACGGCGTGCAAATGGTAGAAAGGGCTGAAAACAAAACTCCTGCGAGACTGTGCATGCTGTGAGCTGTAGTGCTCGAGAAAATGAGGGGCTGCTATTCCTTCCTCTGGATGTGGGCTGTGTCAGCGTGTCTTCAGTCCAGCCCTGCTGTTCCCCTTTCCCAGCAAGCCTTGGCTTCTCTGATTCCTGCTACGTGCTCCTTGCAGCACTGCCATCCTGCATAGATGCCAGGTTGGCTGCTCTGCTCTCATCGTAGCTGTTGGCATGTGGAAAGCTCCTACGTGGGGCTGTGGGGTGCTGTTGTCAGGCGTGTGTTATCGCAGACCTGGGCCTTGCTTGCTCTTTCCATGGTTCATCCTGTGCTAGCCTCGTCTCCTGCTGCTGAAGTCTTGAAGGACCCCCCCCCCGTTTTTTTTTTTTTCCGAGCTCCGTCCAGGAGGACAGCAAGGGTGTGCAGGCAAACCACAAAGTGGGGCAGTGGCCAACACGGGACCATGGCAGAGATGGGTGCTGCAGCTCTGCGAACAAATGCCCTGTGTTACACCTTAACAGTCACTGCAGGTGCCAGGTCCCTGCGCGCGTCCTTCCAGGCATCTGCCTGGGCGGCTGCCATGCTCTGGCAGGGAGCAGCCAGGAACTAGCTCCAGTGCTGGAAAGCGAGCCCGTAATTGTCTGTGGAAATAATGCTTCTCCTGGGCTTATGTAGATGTGAGTGCCCTGGCGCTGTTCTGGGTGTGTGCGCTACCAGGCACAGCAATGAGGCTTTTGTCCCACACCTGGAGCTGCTTTTTCCCTGCTGCCTGCTTTGGGAGAGGCTGGCAGGGCCGGTGTGTGATGCTAAAAGTCATGGATGGGAACCGACTGGGGCGAGGTAGTCATAATTCAACACTGCAGAAAGGTGTAGTGAGGGCCACGCTTAAATTAAGACAGATGGGTGCAAATGGGGTTGTTGGACAAGCCTGTGGTGCTTGCTGAAGCGGGGCCAGATGTATGTTCTCTTCGTGGTCACAGCTGTAAACACTGGAGGTGCCTGAAGTTGTCTGGCATGAGCAGATAAGCACATCATTCCTGCGAAGGTAAAGGAGAAATTGGAGTTTTAGCAGCATGACATTGAACTTCGAATGGGGTTTTGGCTCTGTCACAACTTTCTTCTGCAGTCGAGAGGAGGTAGCTGCAGGCTGCTTCCCTGAACAATAAACCGTGCTTTGAGGTGTGCAGCGGAAGAGCACTAAAAGCTGAACTCCCTGCAAGTTATTTCCTTTGAGCTCTTGATTACACTAGAGCACATGCATCCCCTGTATGATCCGGGATGGATGATGTTCCATCCATTTCTTTTGAATACCTCATGGATCTCAGTAACAGCTGTGAGCAATTTATTTTGGGGTATAATCAGTTAATGTTTTGGTGAAGTGCTTTGAAGATGTACAGCATCCTCAAACGTTGAGTATTGTTTCATTATTATTACTATTTAACATCTCTACGTAGCTGAACTACTGTCAGACAGCCTCACTTAATAACCTATTTGGTGTCTGGATCTTTTCCGTAAAGGCAGATTTTTGGCACGGGGGCTGGTGCAGTGATATAATAGGGCTTGCAGTTATATAGTACCTGTCATCTGAGTCTCCCAACATGCTTTACAGGCACCAGTTAATTCTCACCAGTTGGTAGGGCAGTCTGGCTATCCATCTCCGGGTAGATGGGGAGGAGAAGTGACCTTTCTGGGGTCCCCCAGGGGAAAACCTGGCCGAGGGGGATCAGAACCAGGTTTGCCAGAGCCTGCCCTCTCTGCTGAGGTTGCACAGTGCCCCCTTCACTGCAACATGCCTCAGTAGAACCCCCTGCCCCTTGCAAAGGGGTCTGGCAAACAGTCTTTGTGTACTTATTCCAGGTCAAGAAGCATGCAAAGGGGCTTTCCTGCCATGCAAAAGTCTGTGTGCTGTGGAGAATGAAGTCGAAGAGATACAAGACGTGGGGTAAATAGGAAAGCAAAACCAAGTGATTTCTGAAGCCATGCAGGTTTGGAGTAAGATTCCTGCTGCCAGCATGTGGCTTGTTGTCTTTGCTTTTCCTTGTGATGTCACTTGGAGAATAGGCATCACTGATGGTTTCTGATTTGCTTTCTGGCCAGCCAGATCGCTAGCAGACCTCTCCAAGGAGAGCTGCTGCTTGGGCTCCTGAATGAAACGAGTCAGAGCGAAGGCCACCCATCGGCATAAATCACCCTGCTGGGGTGGATTGCCAGGCAGTGCTGTCAGTCTGAGCTGGTCCCTCTGTGCCGGGGCAGAGCAGCTTTCCTCGCCTCCTCCCTGGCTGTTCAAACTGATTGCTGTCAATCCCCAACCTTTCATCAGGGGAAAAAAATCGCTGAAATTGAAGAGGTGATATTAGGAGATACAGCCATGGGACTCTAGCAGGCAGTCCATCATCTCTCAGACATCAACATCTCGTCTAGAAGTCTTGGAAAGCAGCTTTTCCCCATGTGCATCCCCCAACCTACTCCAGAGACAACGTATAGCATGAAAACAAAAAAATTAACTGGCGCTGCTATTCTGACAGATAAAGAGCAACTCTTCATAAAGGACCTCTGTGTTTTTCTTCCTGCCAAGAATCATTTAAGCAGCGGTCATTAGTGACTTATCTTTCCGAAAACACTAGCGAAGGCTGACGTCTCCGTGAGAGGCTCCATCAGTCAATGTGCCGTGGTGGAGAGCAGCTGTCCGGAGCTCCAGCTGTTTGCACTGTGCGTGGATCCCCCCTCCCTCAGACACATGCTGGGACCGGGTATTTACAGCTCGCTCCCAGGCTCGTGTATTGCTCCTTCCGAAGCTGGGGGTGAGTGACAGCCCAAACGATGCGAGCGGGGAAAATTCCTCCTGCTTACTCACAGCTTTTGTCCCTGGGGCTGCAGAAGCTTTATCAAAGCCCTGCTCAGGGTGGAAGCTCAGCCTGATAACCAGGCACTGCAAACAGCCCTCAGCTGGGGTGAGAATTCCCCTGAACAGCCACCAGTGGGACTGGGAGTGGGGCTGATTCCTGAGAGCTGTGCGGTTACCCCTGGCACCGTATTTATCTTCCTAAAATGCTCATTAAGAAAACAATGTTATCTCCATCTTAAAGGTAGAGAATAAAGAGACTGTTGGCTGCCCTGAAGTCTCCTCAGTCTCCGGGTCTCCTCGTGGTGCTCTGCTGGGATCTCTAAATTGCTCTTAAATATCCCTCTCCCTCCTCTGGACTAGGTGCAGGGGCTTGAGGGGGATTTAGGCTGGCTAAGCATGGCCCCTGAGGACTCTCCCAAAGTGGCAAAAAAATGCCTGGGGGCAGGAAAGGAATGCAAACCAGGCGGTTCAGACCATGGGCCCTCGTAAAAGTCAATGTAAAGGCCAGGCAGGGTTAACTCTACAGATCCTCCAACTTCAAGTTCCTTATCTGCGCCCGGTTTATGCATTGTCTGCTACTGAAGGTCATGCCGTGGAGAATCCTTCCCTGAAGCCTGGGACTCGCAGCCTGATGGGTTGTGACCTGTCCTAGAGCCTGCCTGCAACTTTAAAGGCCGGTTTGTGACTTTTAAGGCCAAACTTGAAACCTATCTACTTTCTGAACTTTTCTTTCCTTGCTTGTTCAAATACTGGGAGGGAAGCTGTGATGGTTTCACTCGGGTGGGTGACCGAGCTCCACCACAACCGCTCTCTCACTCCCCCTCCTCAAAGAGGAACAGGGAGAAAATACGATGAAAGGGGCTCAAGGGTTGAGATAAGGACGAGGAGATCGTGCAGTAATTATTGTGATGGGCAAAACAGACTCAGCATAGGGAGATAGTAAGATTTATTGCCTATTACAAACGAGCTAGAGAAGTGAGAAACAAAGGAAAGAAACCAAAAGCACCTTCCCCCCCATCCACCCTCTTCCACCTCCTCCCCCCGAGCGGCGCAGGGGAACGGGGACATGGGGGCTATGGTCAGTCTATAGAAATTCTTCTCTGCCGCTCCTTCTTGGTCACTCTCGTCCCCTGTGCTGTGGGGTCCCACCCACGGGATGCAGTCCTTGCTGAACTAATCCAGCGTGGGCTTCCCACAGGCAGCAGCTCTTCAAGAACTGCTCCAGATATGGGTCCGTACCACGGGGTCCATCCCTCGGGAGCAAACTGCTCCAACCTGGGTCCCCCACGGGCAGCAGCTCCTGCCAGGTCACCTGCTCCTGCGTGGTCTCCTCTCCACGGGCTGCAGGTCCGGCCCGGAATCTGCTCCGGCAGGGGTCTTCCACAGGCCGCAGTCTCCGTCGGTGCAGGGCCACCTGCTCCACCGTGGTCTCCTCCACGGGCTGCAGCGTGGAACCCTGCTCCACCGTGGTACTCCATGGGCTGCAGGGGGACATCCTGCTTCACCATGGTCCTCACCACAGGCCGCAGGGGACTTCTGCTCCGGCGCCTGGAGCACCTCTCCCCCTCCTTCTTCACTGACCTTGGCGCCTGCAAGGCTGTTCCTCACTCCTCTCACTCTCCCAGCTGCTGTGTGGCGCAGCGTTTTTTTTTTTTCCTGTCTTAAATATGCTCTCACAGAGGCGCAAACAACATCACTTATTGGCTCAGTTCTGGTCAGCAGTGGGGCCCTTACCAAACATGGGGCAGCTTCTAGATCCTTCTCACAGAAGCCACCCCTATGGCCCCCTGCTACCAAAACCTTGTCACATAAACCCACTACAGAAGCCAGCTCTGGAAATGAAGTCACTTCTGAAGATGGCTGCTCTCCCCAGAAGGAGGCTCTGAAAATTCCCATTGTAATTAAAACTGATTATTTTTTCAAAAAAAAAAAAAAAGAACAACAACTTATGGACTTGGCCCTTGAATCAGTCCCTCCCAGCTGTCCTCAAATTAAAAAGGGGAAAAAAAAAAAAAAAAAAAAAAACCCTGGCACTGCGGGGCTTTTTTTTAATGACAGATTTTATTGCCTAGGATTCAGCGCATTGACAGGCCGTAAAAGTTTATTGAGAACAGCCACAGCCTGTCAATGGGCTGACCAGTGCCCCTGGCCGGGGTGCACCCTCGGGCTCCTGGTGGAGGGATGCTGGTTTTTGGGGGGGTTTCTGCACTTCTGACTGTGGGGGAGCTCCTGGAGGGGGGATGCCTGCTGGGAACCACCAGCGTTGGTAAATGGGTGCAAGGTGCTCAGATGCAGAGACCCGTGGTGCTGACAAGTCTTGCGGTGGCTCTTCTGGGGCTGAGTGCATGCCTGAGGTTTACATCAAGTAGGTCTTTCCCTGGCTTAAATTCATATTCCTGGTAGTGCAAGGCCAGCCTCTAATACTCCTTGAACGAAGCACTCCAGCTTTTTGCAATGTAGAAGCAACCATATCACAAAGCCCACCCGACGGGGAAATCCTAGGGCTTCCTTAGGACAGCGGAGCACAGTTTGTGGGTGCTAACTGGTTGTAGAGACCTCACAGCAGTCTCCTCTTTGTGTAGTAACAGGAAAATAGCAGGTGAATCCCCTAGTTAGACACTCTTAGGGGACCCAGGGGAAGAGCCATGCTGTCTTAGCTCATGAATTTCTCAGTGTAGAGAAATTGGGAAAGAAAACACCAATGCTGCAGCACTGATGCAGGTCTAGTTGATGGGAGCCCAGCCTTGCCGGTTTCTCATGGCAACCAGAAAAATGCCACTGGCTTCTGCGCTGAGGGTCCCTAATTTTAGTCACTCTTTTTGGAGACAGCTGAAATGTTTTTGTCCCTGCCAAGGTTCTCAGCAGCAGCAACCAGAGCAAAGAGCAGGAAGGATCACAGGCAGGCAGCAGGTCTCCTCCAGTTACTGGTGTGCCATCTCTGGGGACTCTTCTGGGCTTGGAAGGGAGCTTTTCCTATGAAAATGACATCGTTTCCAGGGAAGGCTGGTTATGAATGTCCATTGCAATTAACTTTGTGGAGTACAGTGCCTTCCCCAAACCAGAACAAAACAGGAGAGGATCACATCTCCATCTGCAAAGTAGGAATATGGCTAGATCTGCTTTTTGTGGTGGTTGAAGCAACTGAGATGGCCATCGACAGGACTGCTGATAAGTGTCCACGTTAATACCTTGCTGGGGTGCGTGAGGCTGTTGATGCAAGACACAGCAAAGGTGGTAGGAGCAAAGGAAAGCTCACTCCTCGTAAATCTTGACTGCTTGCTTCTGCAAACGGCCTGGTACACCTTTAGCCTGAGTTTGACTCTGAGTATGGAAAGAGAGAGTCAACATGCCTGGGACTGACTGCCCACCAAGGCTGGTGCTAGCTCATCCCTCTGGGGATCTGCACTTTATTCCAGCAGCAATCATCGATTTTGGCCAGCATGCGTTATCGTGAACAGCAAAGACGAGGAACTGGCCTACGTTCACATCTGCTGTCCCTGCTAAGAAGGCAGCTTCCCATCAAACGGCTTCAGCAACACTTGGCAGCGATGGAGTCAGAGTACTGACAGTGGGTGCCAGATTTGCTGCGTTCACAGGTCAGCGAACTTAAACAACTGAGTCATTTCGGAGACCCTGAGTAAAAAAAAAAAACAGCGTCCAGTCACCAGACCCCTCACCTCATCGGCCATGCCAATTTGGATGTGCTGTCAGAAATAGTTTGCTAGTGGAGCAGCATTAGGTAAGAACCCTGTTTTTGTATCCACAACAGTGTTGGATCAAGGTTGCCGCGTGTCATTTCATCACTCTGGCAAACTGCGAGCTCAGGGCTTGGAGTGTGGAACCTTATTTTTAATAAAGGAAAAATCTTTGCACTTCTATTCTGCATCTGTCAGCGATCTCACTTGGCTGAGCCCTGGAGGAGTTCATCTGGCCCTCATGTTAAGGAAAACCAACAAATTAGTACAGATGTTTTTCTGAGAGCTACGGGGATCAGGGATCAGTGATTTAATACTGCCTGATATTTGATAGGGGACGCCCAGGGAATATGTGCTGGAAACCAGGAAGTAATATTACATGAAATCAAAATATAAATATGTTCCTAAAGGTTTAGGTAATTTTTTTGCAATTTCCCCTTGTATAGTCCTAAATGAGGTTTCTCCTCCTGTTCTTCATGCACTTGTTCATGTATGAGGCTCGTTCCTATCAAGCTGAGTTCAAAATCCATTGAGCAAAATGAAGGCTTTCCATGCGTGTTCATGGGCTTCAGCTCAGCTGAGGAGCACCCTGAAAAAAACAAGATCCTTTTGGAGGAGAGAAGGAAGGGAAGCTCTGAGGTGAGGGAGGAAGCAGCCCTAGCCACATTGGGTGTACATTTACCTTTAGGAAGCATTCTTGCTTTGGGGCACGTCATCCATTGGCCTCTCCCTGCCTCTTCCAGCCCTGACAATTCACAAGGGTCAGAGTTAGTGAAATGTGCAGCTAGAGTCCCAAACATGGGGAGGGCTGAACGAAACCTGAGGCCAAACCAGCTTTGATTTGACTCTCCAGAGTTTGTTTTGTAGTTCCTGAGCAACGTCAGCTGAGAGAGGCTGCCTGTAAGTCCTGCTAGGCTATGCTCAGCTCTCAGTGCCCCTCGGACCAAATGAGGCTCGGGCTGAAAGCTCCTGCTGAGATGTGCCTTTAGGAACAGACACAGAGTGGTAGGAGATCCCAACAGCATAGCTGTTCTTGTTGGTATGCCAAGAAGCTATTTTTATGAAGGTTTGAAGGTTATTTGATTCCTGGTGGCCTGAAAGGGCACAAGTGTGTCTTTGGGGCATTTTGTATTTATTCAGGTGCCTAAGGTATGAAAGCAAACGTAGGAGGGGAAGATGGTTATGCTTCACAGGCTTTGAATTCAAGGTAACTTGTTCGAGTAGACCTATCATGAACGTAAGAGGGATTTACATTTCTTGATGGTTTTCACTTGACATTTAGGACCTCAAGATGTGTCATGCTGGTGAGTCTTTGTCTGCCACACCTCCACCGTGGGCCTTCTGTATTGCTCAATGGCTTCACCGCTGCTGGGTTGGGTTTACTGATACCTAAATAACTCACAGCAAGAGAATTTATTCACACCCTCCAAAAACCACAAGATATGGAAAACTGGTGTTATTCTTGACTCTCAAAAACATAACAGTAACTGAGATGAAGTCATATAGGCTCAGCAATGACCGTCAAGGGGATTTGGAAATTGTTCACAGCCCCTCTGTCCGTCCCCGAGATGCCCAGGGTAGCCCAGCTGTTTGGCACAGCGGGATGACATCCGACGTGTCTAGCTGCGTGCGAAGGATTTTAGAGTGAGGGATGACTTCTCTCCCCCACCTGCCCCCTGGTGCACCTGGAGCTGGCAGGGACTCTGCAGGCGTAAATCAAGAGGAAGATGACAGGGCTGTGGCTGAAGATTTCTGGCTCTGGTGCTCCTGGCCTCCTCATAAAGGTCACACCATAGCTGCCCTCCCAGGAAGGGGCGAGGGAGGAGGGCTGCCAAGCCCCAGGCAGGGCAGCGATGCTGCAGGAGATGAGGCGCATCCTTTGTGCAATACCGGACCCAAAAGCGTGAGGCAGTTTGGCCGGTTGTCCCCCATTGCTTCATACAGGAAGATGACATGGACAGCAACTTCCAGCTGCCTCAATTTTTTCCCCACATTTCTCCTCTTACCCTTGGGCAAGGGCCCAGAGACTTCACAACATGGAGCGAGTTTACTAGTCCCTCACCAGCAGGATGTTATTCAGCTCTGGCTCTCGCCGCTGTTTCTGGAGGCACATCTCGTGGTATGTACCTGCACGCATCTCTGGTATTTGTGCTCCAGTTTGGGGATTTGGCTTCAGCTAAATGAAGCTTTTTGCGAATATCGTGTAAATCGTGCACTGAAGACATAACTAATTAGAAGCCAACACGCTTCTCAGTTGTGGAAGTGTTGAGCCAAGGAAATCCAGAGCAGGGAGTGACAATGTTCTGCACTTAACACCGGGGAAATTCCGGTGATAGCTGCTCCTTTCCCTTTGCTCATTCGATTGTGACTTTCCACAGCATATGGTGACTCAAGGACGGCTTGCCCGTCTTACCCCACAATTTCCTGGCTTGCATCAGGGTTTCTGTAACTGTTTTGGTAGTCCTTCTACAGGGATAGGAAGGCTGAGATTTTTGTAAGGCCTCAGATGGCTTTAAATTGTATAAACTTTGTACTCCTTTTACGTTCAGCCTGCAAGCTTAAGGAACTTATTCAACTCCAAAAAAAAATTCTTAACTTAGTGACAAATCTGCTTCCTATAAACCCAAGCTGTTGGCATTTGCTGTTACCCTCCTTTAATGCTTTATTAATGAAGTTCTTTTACAGCTGTTCCATTATTTCACCTGGGATAGGAGTCAGGGTCACAGGTGGATAATTATATGGGTCATCCTGTTTCTATCCTCTTAAAACTCTGGCACAACATAAGCTTTCTTCCAGTCCTCAGTGTTCCAAAGACTTATTAAAAGTCAACATTAATGATCCAGAGCACTCTTTGGCCAGCCCTCATTTAAATCTCAAATACAACTTCTCTGGGCTTGCTGATTTCAAAATACCTCATTTACTAGCTGTGGCTTAACATCCTCCTTAGTTACTGCTGGATTAGGAGCTATTTCATCATCACATGATACAAATAAACCCCGTGGCTTTCTCTCAAATGCAGAATGGCTGCTCCTATTGTTACGACACCGTGGAGCTGTGCTTATACCAGCTCCATGTCTGTATCTCTGATGCTTTATGTGCTCCTTTTCTGCTCGACTCACTGCAGTTCTACTTACTGCATTGAGCAAATGCTGTTGTTGGGAGTTCTGAGCTCCCTGATGTGTCTGTCCCAAAGGGAATGGTGCAGGAGTTTCCAGTCTGGGAAGCCATCGCCATGCTGTGGGGAGATGCACCAAAAATGGCATAGGTTGGGGGCAGAAGAAGAGGGAGAGGGGCAAGATTGCTTTTCTGTAGCAACAAATGTGTTTTCGTATGGCAATGGAGAAGACCAATCTAGCCAAGACTTCCCCAGGAAGTCTCACGGAAGGAAGTCGTGATCCTCGGAGAGATGCTCACCGATGTCAGAGTACGAGGGTGAGCGAAGGAGCAGAGGTTTAGCAATAAGCCAGAGAAGCAGCAGCAAAGCAGAGGCAGATAGGAAGTCATCCTTTAATCGCTACCACATGGATGCGAGGAGCTTGGCTAACGGGCAGAAGAACTGGCATCCCACATCTGAGGATGAACTTGACCTGTTAGTGAAATGTGGGGGGAAGGCTTGCCAAAGCGGAACACAGAAAAACGTTGGCTACAGACAGGGAGTGGGAGCGAGTGATGGTACGACGTGGGTGGTGAGGTCTCCAGTCATGGAAAAGTTGGTGAATCCTGAATGAAATGCAAAGCAGGGAATTCAGCGGTGTCTGCTACTGCCTGTCTGGCCAAGCCGGGAGCAGGGTGACTTGTGTGCGGTCATTAGGTGGTTTGCTGAACACGAGCATCGTTCTGGAAAAGTGTCAGGGAGAAACATCTGCTGGATCACTTCTGTCGCTGCTGCTTTCGCTTTGATTTTTCCCATCCAGATAGAAAGGTGTGCATAGCGAGAGCTCAACAAGAAGCTGACATGGCTTGCAGGTTCCCATAATGGTTTCTCTCTGCTGCAGGTCGGTTTAAAAGCAGCCAGAGTGCCAACTGCTTGCCTGTTAGTGCAAACACGGCCAGGGACTGTAGGGCAGTAGGTGAGTTGTTGGGGAATAAAATCAAGAGCTTCCCTGCATGTTGGATTTTTGGATTCTGTAGTAATTGAATACCCTCAGCCCATTTCATAGACACAGACTTAAAGATTTGGGGCAAGTTAAGCATAGAGCCCAGTTTGGATAAACCCTCCATGGGAGCATCTCGCAGATAAACACGTGGCAGTGTTAACATGGAGGAACTCTACCCCCGTGACCTGCGTCACTTGCGATGACTCCAGAAACACTTCTGACATTTCCTCCTTGAATCATGTAGCTGTTTGCCTGATACTTGCTTATATAACCATTTGCTGTGACATAGAAGAAAACAAGTAAATGTCAAGGAATAATGGTTATTGCTCATGATTTATTCTCAGTCAGTTAGCTTAATTGCCTTTCCTGGTTGGGCAATCGGATATGAGGACACAGAAGAGTAAATTTCCCTATCTTTGACTGAAGGTTGTTGGCACTGTGTTGTGGGCCGTTCTCTAACTTGGGAAACATGGTCTAGAAGCTGCTGCTAAAAGGTAGATGTAAGCAGGAGAAAAGCAGACGTGGAGCAGTTGTTAATGGTTCGCTGCCAAAACAGAAAGCTTTATTAAGTGAGATTTTGCCAGGCCTGAAAAAAACACTCTGGCCCAAAGTGTTTCATAATCCCAGAGGTTCTGGATAATGGAAGAGGGAATACGTGTGTCGGTGCTGCCAGTCAGGGAGGTGCTGTGAGCCTGCAGGAGGATGAGATTAGCATTTGAAGCGACTGTCACGGTGGGGAGAAACACCCTCCCTGCTGGGTGGGGAGCAACCCTGGCTCTGATTCCTGGTGGATGAGGCTCGCACGTAAATCACCAGGTGCATAAATAGAGAAGGAAGAACAACTGGCCAGCTCTGCCTGGGAGGGTTTGGGGTTGACCTAGGCTTGAGCTGCATGTGGTCTGTTGCTGCAAATAAAGGACCGGTGTGCCAGGATTTATAAGCAGGGCTCTTGCAGTTCTTCAAACCCAGCATTTTAGCGAGCTGTCACTTGTGGGAGTTGCAGTGTAGGCTGGGACAGTGGCAGGGGATAATTTTTAAGTATGTGTACGCATACACTTCTATCTTGGATGTCCAAACGTGTATCTTAGGCTCTCTGTAGATTTCCAAGCATTTTCAGGGAGTGATGGAGAATTGTAGAGGTCTCTGCTGCCTGGTGGCACTTGGCCTATTCCCATTGACTCCTCTGGGAGCTTTGAGCTGATGAAGCTTCTGCATGAGGAGACTTGTCATCAGGTTTTTGAATAAAGCCTATCCCCCTTGTAGCAAACCTGATTTCACTGCTCAAGCCCTGGAACAACTCTGACAGCTCAACAGGGAGCAACCTCCACTGGAAACCTCCCTCTATTTAAGGCCACCAGGAGAAAATGTTTCTGCCTAACAATAACAGCCTTTAGGTGAAGATACAGTTACATGGAATTTGGACTAGGTGATGGTGTTGCCCAATAGCACCCAAAGCATCGGGGCCTGCACCCGCTCTGGTTTGCACAGCACCTTGTTGGAGAGCAGATGACTTCCAATGGCACGGCGGAGGTGGGGATTGGGCCCATTTGCCTCACTTTGCCTATTTGGAGCCTCTGGCAGGTATCAGGCCTGATGAGAAATGAGCTTGTGTATTCCCCCTGTGTCACCCTCAGTGTTACTCATATGGAAAGTCTGGCAGTAAGTCCCCAGTGGGAATATAACACCCAAACAGAGTGAAGTAAGTCACTCTGTTGCAAGGGATTTGCTGACTATATCTAAGGAAAACACCTTTAAGACTTCCTGGAAGGCATTAGGTCTTCCACTTTTGGTGTAATCATTTTAGTGTTCCCATAAGATTTTAATGATGTTATAGAACAGTTTGCAAAGTTAATAGGTGTCTGAGCTGGGAGTCAAAACCTGTTTTGATGTCAAGCCTCAGATATTTTATGGAGCTGTTTGGAGCATTTGATAATAATTTAAGTAGCAGCAGGAATCTTCCTCGTAAAGGGTGGCTGTAATCTGCAGAACTGGACGGTTTCACTGGTGGGGAAGGTGTCGGGCGAAGGGACGCTGGAGTAGCACACCAAAGGCTGGGTGTGGGAATTAGGATGCTGAACGTTCCCAGCACTGCCGCGGTCTGTGCGGCTGCAGGGAAAGCTGACGTGAGTCACAGAAACTAGTGATAGTGATAATCCTCTGCTCTGGTTCTGTCTGGCTGCTTGTCCAAACGAAGCTTTCGGGGAGGGAATGTCCTCTTTTTTATTATCTTTATTAGCATAACCGTGGTGCCACTGAGGGGGCCCAGCCTCAGACTTTCGCTCGTATTTGTGTGTGTTGCTGAGCTGTAGCGAAGTGGCCCGGTGCTCAGTGATGTGCTGCTCTAACCAGCATCAATGAGACCTCAGCCTTGTTGAAAACGAGACCCAGGCACTCACTGTGCTCAAAGGCACTTGGTCAGATCTTCCCAAATGCTTCTGCAAGCATCTGAGTGCAGAAGGGTGCTGGGGTATGTCTGTTTGCCCTCAAATCAGGATGGGGGAGCACTGTCAGTGCCTGGGGAACCAGCAGAAATCCAGGTATCGCTTTACAGTCTGGTGCGTGTGGTTTATGCAAACTCCATGAATTTTAATGTCTTGATGCTATCTTGCCTTACATCTGAGACCAAACTTACCCATTGGTGTGTTCCCAAATGCTTTGGAGGAACGTGGGTGCCCAGTGGTGTTGCAGAGCAGGAGACAAATCGGCGTGCTCCCTGAAGCACACAAGAAACATTTCCCTGCAGTGAGGGGTTCGGCTAGCATCACTGCTTGGAAACGAGAAAGAGGAATTAAAAGCTCACCAAGGAGAGATTGTGCTCTGCAGGGTGCCAAGATCTCCGCGTTCGTTATCAGAAATGTAAGCAAACAGTAAATTAAAACAAATTGCATTTGTTCCCCAAGCCTTTGTCTATACAGGGGATTAAGTCTGGCGGTGGCTGTTGTAGGCTGGCAGGCAGCGCTGCTGTCGCTGCAGAGCACAGCTCTCCCCTCAACTGGAGCTGGCTCCGCGGCAGCGATGAGATGCTGGCTAAAGGAAGATAAAGGAAGCTGGCAGATGCAGGAGCTAATGAAATAATAGGTGTGCAAGGGTATTAAGGGATGTCTGAGAGCTGTGGGTTGGAAAAATAAAGTTAAAAATAAATGGGGGGTTTCTTGTGTTGTCACTAAGCCTTGCTGGCAATTGAGGCTAAAGCACCTCGTCTGGCGCTGGCAGCTAAGGCATCTTTGCAGGTGTGAGGCTGGCACACAGCATTTTGGGTGGGTAGGGTCTGCTGTCTGTGAAATCAAGCACAACATTAATCTGCTTTTCATTCTTGTCCTCTGGCTAGGAAAAAAAAATTGAGTTAAACCTCCTTGGTGGAGCAAATTTTTCCTGATAAATTCCCCTGAAGTAAGATTTCCCATGCAGCAGCATGATGGGACTGCATGTGGGTGGGTGGGGGGAACTCTGTAAAAACATCAGCAGTAGATGATTTCCTATAGGAAAAGCAAAGAGCAGGAGGCATACCTGTGCTGCTTCTGCAGGAGTTACAGCTATTTGCCTTAAACGCACTTGCTAGAAAACAAAGCCAAACAAACAAACAAAAAGTCTCAAGAAATACTGCCTTTAAAAACAAGTTATTCAACCTGGGAAATGTTTTTTGGAGGCTGATGTTGAAGCAGATGCCAAGTTTCCCTCAGTGCTGTCTGTCCAAATGGCTTGTTTAATTTCACAGCCCTAATCAAGCGCTGGGGAGGAGAGCAGTACGGAGATGTGAGATTTTTGTCCTGAGCATCCAAATGCCATGCTCCTAACCACAAGCGCTGGGCTGTGCAGGATTGTCCCAGGTAACACAGAGCTCTTTATAGCCTAATGCTGGAATATGTGAGAAGCACCAGCTCGCTGGACGTGGTTAAATGGCTGTTCTAGCTGGATCCATTGGATCCTGTTCGTTAACGTGCTGATAAGAGGGGGGAATAGTGCTTCTGTGGTAGGGTGCACTGCTAGGACCCTGCTGGTGATGCCTGGCGTTGCCAGCAGCTCTGTGACCTGCAGGCAGGTCTCGAGGTGCATTGTAAGCTCAATCCATCATCTGTATGTTCTTCCCCTATGTCGAAAGGAGACAATGGCACAGTGCTGTGAAACGTGTGGTGTTACCTGAGCGTGCATTGCTGGGAGAGCTTTCTGCTTGCTTGGCTCCTCTCAGGCAGCTTTGCCTGCTCCAGTCTGCTCCCAGTTTTACATCAGTGCTTTGTCTTTTAGTCCCCTTGCCTTCTCCTGTGTATTTGTCAGGCTGGCAGAATCGTAACCCTATTTGCCAGCACGACAGATTCCCTGGTGCAGCGAAAAGGATGGGGTGGCCTCCTGGGGAGCCGGGGTTAAGCCGAGATGTCCTCGAGCCACCTGTCCTCCAGCAGCGGGGCTCTGCTGAGAGTTGTCTGCTGTTGTGCTGCTTCTCCAGGCCCCCTCCTCCTTCCAGCCATTGGCTGCAGTTTGTATTTCCCCTTTATTACCTTTGGCTCGCTTGCAATGGGCGGTGCAGTATTTTTGTTCTCCACTTAATAATCTTTTGGCGGCCGGTGGACATCATTTCTCATTGTATTGGTGGAGGATTAGCTGAGATGATGGGAGATATTTCCTGTCTTAGCCAGCGGGATGGGCTTTGCAGGGCTTGTGCCTTCTTTTCACATAGTGTAATGCTTTGTTTGGGAATGTGCAGAGGCAGCTAATCTATGGGAAGCGAGTGCAGCCCTGAAGCATGATCACTTTTAATAGTGGCAAGAAGCCACGGAGCAGGCAGAATTACTGGTATTCCCAGGCTGGACAGACCGCAGGGCTGGGACGTGGGGCCCTGGTGCCTGTTCCCCCCTCTGCTCCTAACCTGCATCGCAGCAGGGAGGGCAATTGGCTTCTCAAATGGCTTCTCTGTTTACCTGACCCTTGTATCTGGTCACGGTCCTTCCTTCGGTAAGTACTGGTAAAGCTCAGGGTGTCTCAAAGCATCGCTTCATGCTGGTGTTAGAGAAGCAAAGGGTGCTGCAGGGTTTCCTTCGGGATGGCTGCAAAGGGGGTGTACGGGCACAAAGCTGCGTTGGCACAAGCTGCCTGCAGGGATGGGCAAGCAAACTTTATTTTTTTTTTTTTTAAATAAAAAAAAAAAAAAGAAGAAGAAGAAAAAAAAAAAAAGTAATGCCCGGAAAAGGATAAAAGGTTAGACTTCTGGGAAAGCAATTGGAGAAGGGTGGGTCCAGGTCTCCATGGCTCTAGGAGGGTGTTATCTAGCATAGTTCCCTAACCACAGCCCCTCTCAGGTTTCTGATTGTTGGCCCAGGTGGTATCTCCAAGGGGAAAGATGGGCTCTCCTGCAATCCCTCTTCAGCTCTCACCACCAAGCCATGTGCTCCCTCGCATCCAGCTGCAAGTCTTCACCGGCTCTTGAAAATCCCCAAGGCTCTTTCTTCCTTCTGCTGTGTCTTATCACAGCGCAAGGTAGTCTCCCTGTCCCACGGAGCCCAAGTCTGGATCCTGTGTTTCTGTCTGCAGGCACTTCCGCGGCTCTGCTGGGACGGTTCCTCGCCGCCGCGGTCCGCTGGTGAGATCAGACGTTACTGGAGAACAAGGTTTAACGTTACGCTGTAGATTGTAAGCGGAGACAATCTCGAGATGAAAAAAAAAAAAAAGACTTTCCTGGTTCCAAGGCGATTTAGTTTTCTTGTAATAGTAACTGATAGGTGGGGGGGGGAGGGATTAGCCATGACATGATCCCTTTGCAATGCTTCACAAAGACAAGAGCTGCAGACTTCTTTAATCTTCCTGCCAATTCAGAGCATGGGATATGGTACCAAACGCTGAAAACCCAGACAGTTGAAGAGCAGAGGAAGGAAGTTAATGGTTGCTGGAAGAGGTTGGGGATAAAAATGCACCACATTCCTTGTTGCACATAGTTTGTGCTGATCTAGTCCCGAGATATCGACCATCTGAGAGCAACTGCTGTAGCAAATATGCCCTAGGTTTTACTGGAGTACAGTGCTGTGAAATTGTCATTTGAACTATTGAAAAAAGTAAGGCTTTGACTTCTACAAACCCTAGTTACTTCTTGTAGCCAGCTTTGCTTTCTTCCACTTGTATCTTTGCTAACTTTTTTCAGTGAACGCATGAGGGGAGGAACCTCAAAACAAGTTATTCAGTTAAATTCCTAGCACAGTGATGTGACTTTTCTTAAATTTCAAGAAACAACAGTTGCCCTGCTCTGGTAGCATCCTGCTCATTTTCAGTGGGAGCAGTGGGAAGGACTGTCCTCTACCTGAGGTGTGAGCACCATGCTTTAGGTGCCTTAAATGCTTGAAATGGGACTTGCAGCCTTGTTAACGCTCAAGGTCAAGGAGCAAGGTCTAGAAACTGCAATTGCTGATGCTCAGTGACCAGCAGACGCTGCCTGTTCTGCAAATATGCTACAAAGGGGTCAGCTGTAGACCTCCCCCAGCCTGCCGCAGACTTGGTGGGACCTCTTATGAACCTGGAAGGGGAAAAACAGGAGGAGGATTCAGGAGAGTGCTTGCTGCCAGCAGCCAGGAGGAAGTCAGCAGCTCCCGCTGCTTTCCTTTGGAAGGGACTTGTGTCAGGGTTGGATTTTGGATGTGCTGCAGCTGAGTGGTTTGGGGTAGGTGTTTATAGCTGAGCAAAGGGGGCCGGGTGGAGGAATAGGGAGCTGAAGAGGCATTGTGGTCACACCGGAGTCGGCTGCTCAGCCACGTTCGGTAGACCAGGCTTTAAGTGGATTGTGAATGACAGGCACCTCTGAAAGTTTTCTCATCCCTGCAAGAGTAATTCATAATTCGTCTCCTTACACCACTGAGAAATATGACAGAGGAAATCCCTTGGACAAGGGAACGGGAGCTAAACCGTGCTCCAAAGCTCCTCCTGATATTTTTCATCTGTGCTGCTGTATCTCCCATTGACAGTTTTCTAAAACTGCTGGTCACTGTTCATGCTGGTCCTAAAATCAGCTCTATTAGGCGTTAGAAATACCAGCACTCTTCCAGAAGATGCTTATTTTTATTATATTCCCAGCCTAATGCTAGAAACCTAAGAGCTCCAGAATGGAGCTGGCTGCAACTCCAGCATTTCCCATGAAAGAAAGTAAGTTATGGGAAAAATCCCCTTTTTGACAGCCTTCCACCAAAAAAAAAAAAAATAAAAATAAAAATCTATTTTTCCCACAGGAAAGTTTTGTGCAAGTTTTTGTGCAAGTTTTGTGGGTAAGTGGGTTTTTCCTCGCTTTCTTGCTGTCTTTAACTTTTTCCAGCTTGAGCTTGGTGTTTCAAAGTGCTGCTCTCACTTTGGGCTGGCAGAAGTTGGACACCAGCACTGAGGAGTTTTTCTTCCCTGGTGGAGAACCATCTGGAAGTAGGCGGGAACCTACCACTTGAAAAGTGCATCTTGAAACAGGAATAAACTTTCTGCAACACGCTATTTGTCTGATCTTTTCAGTAAGATGAGAACTTGCCCCTCGAAGGGTAAGGTGGCTGCTGGGGCTGGCTGCATGGTGGTGCCTGCAGTAACACTCAAGGCTTGCTCCGTCTGCTCTGTACTGAAATGGGGTGACGTTTGGTCCTCATCTGTGATGGGAACTTGCAGGTGTTCTACCAGTGAAGCAAAAAGAATGGCACTTGGCTTTTGCTAATCTGATATAATCTGATAAGTTGTCTTAGTTTTGAATAACCTATTGTTCCATCTACGTGCTGGCATCGGGCACCGTTACAGCAGCAAAGATAAGGTCCTACTGGGAAAACTCAACCATCAGTGCTGATCCTGCAGTTATGCCGCTCTGCAGGCTGTTGTGTTTGGGTGAGAATATTTAAGCAAATAAAGCTGTTTTCTCATAGGCAGTGCTCCATTTTTAGACATGCAGCAAGAAGGATGATAAAGAACAAAGGTTCCAACAGCAAGACCGTATCATTGCTCAGTCTGGCAAACAAATGGATTGAGGATCCCTCACATATATGTTAACAATGTTTTAATTTATGTGGGTTTTTACTATTATTATTATAGCTGCCAAGATTTCCTTGCCAGCTATCTCTATTTTGGTTATTTTTAATCCTTACTTATTTGCGCTTTTTATCCCAGCCTTTTCAAACTTTTATGACTGTAACGCTAACCCCTCATGCCCTGCAAACACGTGCTCTATAACTTTACTCACGTGAGTCATCTTTGATGTTGAAACTGAGTTAAGTATGTGCTTTAGTGTTTATAAGATCGGGTCCTTAGTTTCTTAACCCTTGCCCAATAAGTTTAGTTTACCATAGTTTTTGCAATAAATCCCTGTCTGTTTCATTTCGGAAAACAGCTACACGCTTTTCCTGCCCCCCCACCTTGTCAAGAGACACTACAGATGTGTGATACTTGGCTCTGCGGTCATCTCTTTGCCCTTTGTTTTTGCTTACGATTTTGTCTCTGGGTCTCTAGGATCATGTTTTCCCTCCTATATGGCTCTGAATAATCAATATAGAAAGCCAGGAAATAAATCAAAGCCTCAGATAGTAATGTAGAAAGAACGAAGGGAAAAGCAGACATATGGATTTCATCACCAACGGAGAATAACACATATAATAATAACAACAGAGTGTAAATGAGTATATGTACTCACTGGAGGCTCTTCCAAAACGATTGTTTTTGTACATGACTGGGGAAGTTATTTTGTGGTTTCTGAGTTCTTTGGAACGATTGCATCCTGGCACCGCCTAAACTCTTTTCCCAGCCCTATTCCTTGCAGCACAGCTTTGTGTTGGGTGATGCTAAAGATTTGGTGCAAGTGGCTGTGCTCTGGGAACAGTTCAACAGTTCTGGGGACTTCTCTGAAAATGACTTCCTAGCAGTGCTTGCGTCCTCGGTGATGATGCTTTTCGTCCATGTGTCCCATCAGAGTGCTGTGGGCTGGAATTCACTGCTGCTTCCCTAAACAAAATTAATCAAAAGCGCAAGTTCTTCACTGGCCAAGATAAATTATGGAGAGAACATTGATGGTGTGAAGCAACCCAAGCTTTGTGTTTTTGCTTTGAAACCATAGATCCCTGCACTTGGTCTGTGCTTGTGTGCTGCCAAACACAAGGGGTGTTAGAGAAGGGACCCCAGAGACCCTGCAATGGGGATGCTTCCCTGACTTGCAGAATTTGGGATGATAGCCACAAAGAACAATTTTTTTCCCTCATAGAACAGGATTCTTTTTTGCTTACATGCACTTTTGCATCTCTAATGGAAGAGCAAGTTAAAATAGAGGGGTGTACCCTAACCTATTAGGGCTGTCAGGTGAAGCTGTTGCAGACTCAGGTGCTTCAGCTAAAGGAGAGCTGGGTCCAGCGGTTCTTGGCTCCTCTTCCCTGTCAGTCACCACTGGCTTTACCACTCTCAGAGCAGAAGTTGCCTTCCTGTTTGCCCTAACCAAGTTACTAGCTAATGCCCTTTTACAAGTAGGGTGGGGGGGAGCTAAACCCAGGTGGCTATTTAACATGGACTAGTAACCCCAAGCCACCCCACCATCAGAATGGGAAGACAATATAAGAGCAGATAAGTACCTCAGCACAGGTACTCAGCTGCAGATATAAAATTAGGATCCAGCCCTTGCCAAGGCTTGCTCACCATGCTGGTTGTTAGCCTCTTCTAGATGGATTTTGCTTAAATCTTTCATAGAAGAATCAGTGAAATTTCCTGTTGTGAATATAACTTCCTACTGAAAATCTCAGTAGGAATATATAAAAATTGATATAAAATATATTTGAAAATATACTTGACAAATATATACTTTGACATTAAAATATGCTAAAATAGCAAAATATATATTCTGCTTTTTTGACAAATCTTAAGACATTCTGATTTACAGCTAGAAGCTGGTAATTTTGTTATCTAAGATAGTATAAAATCAACTGGAAAAAAAACATTCTACATCACGGGAACAAGAACTCAGATATGAAGAAATTCTGGATACTGAAAAGCTTCATCAGATAGGAAAATCAGTTCTCCCTAGCTCATTTCACAATCCTGTGCTTCCTTTGTGAGTGCAAATCCAGCACCTTTCACCAGCAATAAAAATCACACATTTTTCTGGTTTAGTTCTGTTTTGAAGGAAAAAAAAAAAAAAAAAAAAGAACTAAAAAACTCTTCCTGGCAGGATCCACCAGTTGTCCTGTAACTGCACTTTGTTGAGAAACAGCTTTTCCTCATCAGAGCTTGTGCCCTGCATGCCATTTTTGGCTGGAATAGACCGCATGTAGATGCCAAAGCATGATCTCGGGTGGGCTCTGGATACTATCAGAGCTCGGAGGTTGTGTGACCACCCTCCGTGGCAAGGGGTGGGGGGTACAAATGTAAGAAGGGTCAAAATGAGTAAAGCGTGACAAAGCGTAGGTCAAATGAACCTCCATGGGTTTCAACTTTTGTCCTTTTCCGCTTGAAAAAACTGCCTTGTCCCGGCTCTGGTTTGGCCTTTGGTGGTGCTGTCTGATTGCAGCAGGAAGGTGGGAACTCAGTGGGGCTTTCGTAAAAGGTCTGGGGGTGCTTTGCCCTTCTAGCAGATAACTAATAGCTAATCCAATGGATTAAGCTGTGACAAAACACTGCAGTGCTGGTCTCTGACTTCAGGACCTGTTTCCAGCAGGGCATTTGAGGATGTGCTTGTAGCTGGACAGGGCTGGTTTTGTCGAGTCTTGCAGGTCCCAAGATTTTCTTGAAACAAAGCTTATTTCTCTAAGCTTTCCAAAGTTTTTCTAGGATGTTGTAGTTCCTGGCACTGTAAGACAAAACTATCTTAAGAGTGAGGCAGATGCTTTGGATGTGTATTAGTGATGGATAATCTCACATTACTCAGTTCAACTTGAGCTGAGGATCTCTCGTGTCCTTGGTTATAACCCTGCAGAGTGGGTGCTATCAGTGAGCAAATTGCTGAAGCATCTTTGCCAGGCCCCAAGCTGTAATGCCTGGGCTGCTGCAGGTCTGGGTCCAGCCCTCACCTCTGTGGTGCTCAGAGGCTTAGGAACAGCCTGGGTTCATCTGGCCAAAATCTGAGCATCCATTTCCTTTGCCTTTGGTGAAGCTGGGAGAGCTGCAATGCGTGCTGCCAAGTCTGTTCTCCCTTGTCTCTGTGGTGTAGATTAAGGTTGAAGTAGGTGTTTTGTTACAAAAGCTCTGGGTTGTGCTGCTGTGTTTTATCCAGAGTCCTTTTGAAGTTGCTGAGGTGCTGGGGCTGCGAATGGGGAACTTGCTTTGGTTTCTGATACCATTAATCATGCACTTCCCCACTTGGGAAAGTGTCAGATTGCTTATTCAATTGCATCTCAGCGCAGGAAAGCACGCTTTTGTCAGGCAGCTGGGGTTATGGGACTCCTGCCGCTTCTAATCCACCTGAGTGGAAGAGGTCACACCCTCGGTTCAGACACCAGCGGCCCTGTGGAGGTTAATTTTGGTATTTTACCCCCACCGAACACTGCTGTACGTGGAGCTGGGAGCTCGTCATATGTCACACAGGGCCTCTACACAGCTTGGGTTTGTGCCCCAGTTACCCAACCAAATAAATGGCAATAACAGGAGCCCCTCCAAGCAGGCCTCTTCATGGTCTTGGGGCGCTTACTGTCTGTTTGGCCTACAATTGGCCTAGGCCAACAATGCATATTTACATTGTACCGAGAGACATGGTCATTTAATTACCACAAAAAGCTTTTGTCAGCCTGTTCCTGAGCTCCAGGTGATCCCTTTGGAACCCCCTGAGAGGAATTACGGCCTGTGAGAGCAAAGGCTGTTGTGTGGGGAAGGAGGCAGCCGCCATGGCACCCGTGGGCCCTGGAGCTGGCGGGTCTGCCATGACCATGGTGGGCAGTGAGACCCTCACGGGTTTTTCCCGAGTTGCACTGGCACCGTGTTGGTCAGAGGAGTAAAAACATGTGTTTGTGTTTCTGCTCTGTAAACGGAGTGGGTATGACTCACCAGAAACATGCAGGGCAGATGTTTGTGGTAATGAGGTGTCATTTTTATACAGTTACTTTTCTGACTACAGCAACATTTTAAGGCTACTTTGCATGCCTGAAGAGCAGTTGTGCTGAAACTCCGAGACTGTAGTGGTCTAGAGCAAAGTTTTCAAAAGCACCCGGTGGCTGGGGAGCCCACGCTTGGATTTCAGCGCAGCTTGTGCTGCGTTGGCAGTCAGCGGGAGACGGATGACAGATATTCAGGTATTCTGAAAATGATACCTCTGGTCCAGTGTGATCTACTCATATATGTAAAGTACTTGCAGATAGAAGTTCTTTAATCTCCGAGAGCTTGTGCACATACCTCACAATAATGCAGATGTGTTGGATAAGCTTAAAAAAAAAAAATTAAAAATGAAATAAAACCTCTTTAAGGAGCTCAGAGCACAAGTCCCAGGGGTGCATTTGACTATCTTGCCAATGCAATATATGTTTTATGGTCTTTTTAAAATGTGGGTAGCATAATTGAGGTCTGTACATGTTTGTATTAGGAGCAGGGCTAGTGAATTAACCCTTACAGCAACCTCTGGGTCACATTTCCTCTTGGCAATAAAGTGTTGAAACTCCTGTTGGATTTCCCGTGGCCTTTCAAGATTTCTGTGAGCAGTCCATCAATAAGCACCCCTTCCTCATGGCCTGCATCAGACCTTCTCAAAACCTCTATGCCATGGCATGGCACTAGGAGATGGCTCAGGAGCATGGTTGTGACTCCTTCCTCTCCTATTTGCAGCTCCTTAGTTATCGCCTTGGCCAACACAAGGTCCCCATTTCAATGTGGCTCATTCAGAACTCGCAGAAGAGAAACTCCTTTAAGTCCACCCAGCAAGGGAAGAAAGGAGGAGATGATCTGGAGAGTGATAAGTGGGATGATTCCAGTCTTTGCCTCCAGCACTGCTTGGTATCTTCCACTTCAGTGACAGTTTTTTGGGAAGGAGAGCAAAGATCTTAATCTTGTTGGCAAACTCAAACATGGAAGATGAGGTGATCTGTGCTCCACAGTGCATCTGATTATTTAAGACAGAAAAAAGCTCGCAAAGGTCCTAGCTCTCAAAACATGCTGAAATAATGTAGTTATACCCAACCTTTGATAATTGCAGTTCGTGGATTCTAGTCCTAGTTCTAGTGCTTCTAGTCCTAGTTCTAGTCCTAGTGCTTCTAGTCCTAGTTCTAGTGCTTCTCATACACATTTATTTTCAAAAGCAGCCACTGCTATTTGGTGTGTGAGCCTTTAGCTCCTTTTTCAGTTTCATTTTTTAGCATCCAGACTTCAAGGTCTCCAAATGTGCAGGCTGACTTCTGAAAATACGGGCTGGAAAAACACCTCTCTGCCTTGACCTCTCCTGTAGAGAACGGGGGGATCATACCTACCTCGTAGAAGGGTTGTGGTCGATAATGTTCGCAAAGTGCTTTTTAATCCCCTGCTGAAAGATTCTGTGCGAGTGTGAGTTATAATTATTACGTAAATGTCTCATATTTTCCTGTGCAAGCCTTCAGCTTGCCGCAGAGATGTTTTCCCAGTCTTTATATGTGGATGCCATTGCATTTGTAGCTTCCTGGCCCATTCTAGGCAGCTGTAGTGAGGCACAGATCTCAAAGAGAGAATTAAAATCTTTTCATCAGTTTGGAGAGCCAAACCAAACCCCGAACTGCTTTCAATAAATCTTTCCAAGAGGAAAATTGATTACACATCAACAGGGAAGAGATGCAGCTAGGTTAAGGATGGGTGAACGGCTCTAACTCCTGCAGACAGGTGTCCATCTCCGGACCAGAGGCTTAGCCCACGGGTTGGCCCGGTCTCCTGGAGGGGCTGTGGCCAGCTGAGAAAACATGTGTCCTTCATCACGTCAGATCATCCGGCTAAAGTAAACCATGAGGTCATGCCGGCATCACTGTGTCACCCTGCAGTAATTAAGACCGCTGCTTGGTTACTTTGCAGCCCCCAACCCCAGCTTGCATACAGGTGTGTTGTTATTAAGCAGCTGGTATAACAAGGCTGTGCCAGTGCGAAGTATGAAACGGCTCAGGACCTGTCCAAAACCAACACAGCCGGGACTTGCAATATAGTCCAGGGGGTGCAGTTCTCCCTCCTGGAGATGAAAACAAATCGTAAAGGTTAAAAGGCAGGAATCAGGCCTGTTGCTTTCTGCAAACTGAGAGGAATCTCTGCACGTCATCCCAGGAGGAAAGGAGTTAATAGGTAGCCAAGGCAAAGGTTTAAAAATAGAGCTCTTTGCATAGCTATTAGGTGATGTCTCTGTCACACTGGCTGGTGTTTGCTGCTTCAAACCCCAGCGCGTTCCCAGCAGGTTTTTAATGTTGGGTGTTTGCCTTTTTTTATGGTGGGGTGATGAATGGGGAAAATGGGCCTTGGAAAAAGTGACTTGGGAGGCTTTGGGGTCCAGGTAATGGGTAAGCTGTGTCCTCAGCCGTGCTGGCACAGTCCCAGTGGAATTAACAAGGTGGATTTGAAGCTGGGAAGGTTGCTCATGGAGCCCAAGGTGTGCTTAGAAAGTGATGCTTGTCCAAAGAAGTTCTCCTTCTGTCTTTGTGTGAGGTTATTCCTCTTATTCTGTTACCATTAGCTAGGCCTCACAAGAAGAGATGCATGTGATTTTCCTCTCAGATGAGATGTGTTGACTGATGGCATCCAAAATCTGGCCTCAGAGAGATGCTGCTGGGAGCTGAGGTCCCACAAAGAGCCTGTCACTCTAAGATGGGGGCTTCTTAAGTGTGGGGGCAACTGAGATGAGCTGTTCCTGCAAGTACGGCAATGAGCCAACAGCAATTAGTGTTAAACAGAGGTTCAGCAGAGGGTTTGGTTGCCAGTAAATAGCAAAGCGGGTGCTGGAACACAGTCTTTTAGCTTCTGAGGTGCTGTGAGTTTCATTAGCATACACCTCCGTGTTCCAGAAGCAGGTTTCATAGTGCCTGATGGGGCAGAAATGCCAGTTGTTGCCAATTCAGCAATGTACTCGATAACTATCCTCCAACATCATGTTTCCTGATGTTAAAAAAAACACCAAAGCCCCAAATCCCTCACTTTCAAGGAAGCTTTCCCTTATAATTAAGACGCGTTGACTAAAAAGATTGCTGTGAATTTTTTTCACATCTTTTCCTTGGAGCGTGTCTCTATGGGAGCCTGTTGGGAGGTGCAGGATTAGGGAGGAAACTGGATTAGCCCCGTAGGATTTCAACAATGCGGCTTTGGTTTAATATAGAAGGTTTTATTTAATATGCTGGTAGAAAAATGCGGCGTTGCATAGCTGAGATCAGATTTTCCCACCCCGCTTTCTCCACAGTCCCATCGCCTCGACTTTTTCCCACTAGTGGTCTATAAATACAGAGCAGGTGCAGCGAGCTCTCCGGGATCACGCTCTGATCCGGAGCTGACAGTTCAAGCGCTGATCGTTCCTCCCTCCCAAAGGGAGATGGGTTTGCACAAGCGGAGCCTCTTCCAGCTGTGGGAAGAGCTGGGTTTCGGCTCCCCGTCCTCAGAGGTCTGTGGTGTGCCTTCCCCGAAGCGGCTGCATCGTACGCCAGCCTGGGTTCACGGCTGCGAGCTTTCCCAGCCACGGCACAGGGCTGCTCTGCCCAGAGCACCTTGCTTTCCACCACTAAAAAAACACAAATTAAAATCTACTGCTGCCTTTCTTGTTTTCCTTCCTCTTTTCCAAACCCCAGTGAATTTTTAAACTGAGGGATTTACTCTCGGCCCCCTCTGGCCTCGCTGCAGCTCAGTCCTGATCCCATCAGAAAGATGCTGCTGGGGAGGGGTCTCTGACCCGGCAGAAGATTTGATGCTCCCTTAACACTGCCCTGCAGTCTGTGACGCTGTGTAAGGAAGCAGAGAGCTTGGCCTGCCCGTACCAAAACATTCAAAAGGTTTCGCTGAGTTATCTGAAGGTGCTAATCCAAGAGGGACAGTCAGGGCACACTGGAGGACCACAGGCCCCAGGCTTTCCAAAGCAAATGAAGATTTGAACCTAACCCAACACGTGAGTTTGATACCACAGAGGTAACAATCCCGAAGGATTCAGCTGACTGTTCCTTAGCATCCTGTCAGCAAGCCCTAATTAGATGTTGAGCAGGATCCTAGAAGCAGCTGAGAAAAATGAAATCTTCCCTGTGCAGCAAGAAGGAGGCACCAAATGAGACAAGCCAGCAGCCCCTCCAGTTTTGCCAAGCTGCTGCTTTGTGCAGCTCCTTTAGTCCTCGCTGCACTTGACAGCAAAGACGAGACAAAACCCAGCTGTTCTCTGCGAGACCAAAGCAAAATGGCACACGGCGAGCTTGGATGAGCACGTTGGGAGGTGCAGGTGCAGAGGCTCTGCTACAACCGACGTGATTTACGGTGGTACCAGCAGCAGGGCTGCTGCTCTGGGTAGGGCAGTTATCATTTATTTCTGTCCGCATTGCAAGCATTTCTCTGCTCCCATGCCCAGCCTGGCCTGCGGGGAAGGGTATTTCATAGTTCCTGGCTGCGATGTCACCTGGCTGCGATGACACTGCGAGGCACAGAGCAGCAAGAGTGAAACCAGGGAGCGCCTCTGAAAGGCAGGAAGGGAGCAGGCTGCGCTAGGAGCTCCGTCAGCTGATTTCTCCCACAGCAGCGTGGGCTTGGCTGCCAAAAAAGTGTCGCAACAGACAAGGAGAGGGAGATGTGCATCTCCCACTAGAGATGGGAGCAGGGGGGCTGTGGAAAAGAGCAGGGAATGTGAAACATCCTGCAAAAAGGCTTTTTATTTTGTTATATTGATGAATTGGATGCAGTTTTGTATTGGCAGGTGCTTGACCGTACCTAGCATTACATCTAAATTCTCTTAAAAATGAGGTTTGGAAGGGTCAGGACACATGCTAAGAATTTCCAAATTTTTAGGCTTTTCAGATCAGAGAATTTGCATTGGGATTCCCAGCTAAAAGCTCATTACAAAGGTGGGCACATGGATACAGGTCGGGATGTGGTTTAGCCACATACTCGAGGCTCTCCTGGTTATCAGTGAATGGGGTGGGCTGACCTAACCATGCAGGCTGGAGCTGCAGTGTCATTTAAGACAGGTAGTTGTAAAAACCTCCCTCTGCTGGAAATCAGAGGGGAGGATTTAGGTGGCCAGAGTGTGGAGGGCAAAGCAAGAAGGAAAATTTGCAGCATCCAGGGTTTCTGAGTGATTGAGTAGGTATGGGAACTGTGCATCGATAGCATGGTTTGGGCAAGCTGGAGACGAGGAGATAAAAGTTGTTAGACATCTCTAAATCCAAGGTGGACAACAATTTGAATCCATCCTAAAGCTTAACTAAAAGCTGAAAAGTAGGGAGTGAAGGACAATACAACCTTTCAGGTCCCCTGAAGGGGACGTACGAGGGTCCCCAAGCAGTGGTGCACTCTCAAGGTCCTGGTCGAGCTTCCACCACTACATAAACGGTTAAACAAGCAGGCAGAGCAGAAACTGTGCAAGAGCAGGGTGAACCAGAAGGCTTACACTCCTCGTGGCTGCAGAGAAGCGCCAGGTCTTGGCAGCCCCTCCAGCTTCAAACCACTTGGACCCGCTTCCCTCCTCCCTGCTGGTTCCCCAAAGAGGAGTGCCACCAAAACCACCGCTGGGAGGGCCAGCTCTGTCTCCTGTGCGTGGAGCCCCTTGCCTCACCTTGGAGGAATGTGTTCGCTTCATAACCAAGATAAACGGCCTGCTGTTTAACTGCAGTTTGTGTTGCAAACACCAAGCTCTTGCTTGGGGACGAGCGCTTGGCATGCCTCCTGCTTCCCTGCTGCCTGCCGGGCGGGACGGTGCCTCGCTCCGCCGAAGCAGGGTCTGCTCTGCCGAGGGTGGATTTATTATTGGTGACTGGACTCTGCTGTTGGCTCAATGATTTCTGCTCTGATCTCAGAGGATAACTCTCTCCTAGCCTGGTCTCTGAGGGAACTCGCATTCCTTTCTTATCTCCCACCAGCATGAGTTATGCTCTCAAAAATTAGTCCTTATTTATTAGCGTAGCCCAGCCAAAAGCCATCTCCAGGCTTTGCATGTGCAAAAAAAAAAAAAAAAAATCCACCTCCCTTTCCTTGCTCCCCAGGAGAGATTAATTAGGAATAACCTCACCTTTCGGGGAATCAGATGTTCCTTCAAGGATGTTGACTTCCATGGGGTTTGGAGGCAGTGTCCCAGGGAAACACTGCGGTTAGTGCATTCAGCTCATCTGTTTTCACTTAAAGCAAGAGACCCTGGAGAGCTGCAAAATAAACGCAAGGGCCCTGATTTCTCCTTTCAACTGTAAACTGAGGCACCAAAGCGAGCATCCTAGTCATTCTACGCATTTTTTTCCTGCAGATTCAGAACAATCTGGAAAAATGTATAACCCGGTGCTGCTCATGGTGCTTCCTCAGCCGAGGAGAGGAGCGTGGAGCCTGAGTGCAGCCGCCCAGCGAAGCATCTGCCCCGTCCCTGTGCGCAGGAGCGAGACGGACGTGAAGCCGTAATAAAGCTAATGGAAGACCCAGCTGGACAAGGACAACTTTGGCTTGGGTTGAAAGCCGGAGGAAGCCTCTGCACTGCTGATGCACAGAGGTAAAGAATTACAAAGGCGATGGGAGGGACCACAGTCAGCAGGAAAAGGACAGAAAGGCACTGAGGAGGATCGGATATATCATGCTATCACGTAGCTCGAGAGATGCAATATCAGCAGCACCCGAAGACACCAGAGACCAAGAAACCGCTAGCAAGAAACGTGGGCGCGGAAGTAGTTGCACAGTGCAATTAATAAAACCTGACAAAGCTCCGGCTGCTGCCGCAGGCCAGCAAGGTTCTGGTAGTGCAGAGCTGATGTCTGGGCTCAGCAGCGACATCTGAAGCTGTCACAGAACAGAGGTCAGAGAACTGACACCGGCACAGGGCTGCAGCCGGGCATCTGCTTCCCATCTCGTTTTGCCCCGTGCTAGCGTAACCCCATCACTCTGGGGGAAACTGCTGCTTTGTGTACGCAGGGGAAGGCATTGCCTCCTAAAGCAGGATCAGGCCCTGACCTCAGCCCACCGAGCCCTCAGGGGACATGGCAAGTCCCTGGTCATGTCCGCTGCTGACAGCCCCACGAGGGCTGGGTGGGTTTCCTCGCCTGTGGCTCTCCCTGGGGAGAGAGTTGGACCGGCATCATCCCTGGGGGAAACCTTCCCAGGGAGAAAGGAGGACCGAGGACAGAGGTGTTGACTGGCTTAAGAAAGCGAAGGGGAAGAAAAAAACAACCCCTGAGCTGCCAACAACTGTAAAACCCAGATTATTTGACCCGCACTTCACAGACAAGACATTTTTGATTCCAGTGCAAAGGAATATGGGCAAGACATCAAGTTACAAGCCAGAAATATCATGTAACCGGTAATGGCCCTTTATTGACATAGGAAGTGGGATGGTTTTGATAAAAATAAGAGCCCACACAAATGATTTTCTGTGCATACAATTCACAAGGAAAATCTTTGAGGACTTTTTTGAAGGAATGTGGTTATTATTTTTCCCTGTGTTCGTTTTGCTTGTTCCATTATTGAACAGAAAAGGAGTCGGTGGCAGGAGGAGATGGAGCTTTCCCCCGTGCTCAAGGAGTCTGTGCAGTGGGTGTGCCCTGTGGCTTTTCCCTGAAACTGCCTGCCAGGAGCCTGGGCAAGGTGTGAGTGGTAGGAATCGCTTCTCCCTGTGCCGAGAAGCACTTGAAACAAGTCTGCACATACATCGTGTTTTGGGCCAGTTTTCAGACTTAGTCCTCTCTGTCCGCAGTCAGTGTTTATTGGGACAAAAATGCAAGCGACCTACTTCACTGCTTACAGGTAGAACTACAAACGGGTTCAGTTCTTGGGATGTTTTTAGTAACGTCTGTGTTTTGGAGGAGGCTGCACTGAAAAATTTGAGAAGCTGATGTGCTTCCTTTGTGGTGCATCGCCCGGCTGACTTTTCAGGTTGCATCCTGGGTGGCAAAGAAAGATGCCCATGCTTCGTCCTCTCTCCTCACTCTTCAGCAGCTTCTAGTGATTCCCATGCCAAAGCCACGTCCCACCAAGCTGCCGGCCTTCCTCACCCTGGGAGGAAATAGCAGTCGAGCACCCCGTGGCCCTGGGGTTGCTGAACCCAGCAGTCCCATTTTTGTGGTGTGTCTTTGTTGCCAGTTCTCTTCACCTAGTTTGAAACCAAATGGTTCGTGAAGACCTACATTAATTTGGGAGGGACGGGGACTGACGTGTCATTAAACATGATTAATCTCTCGCTGTTGCCAGCCCTGCAGTAATTTCTGGAGTGTTATGGCTGCATTTGTAGAGCGAATCCCTGAACTTTTTGCAGACCTGTGGCCACACCAGCACCAGGCTCCCAGCATTGTTTGTGTTCAATTTCCTTAGTTTGCTTTTTTGTTGTTGTTTTTTGGGAAGGAGGATGTAGAAGTAAGAAATACGGGGGAAAGGTAAACAGGTCTGCGCTGGATTTGTGCTCCCTAGTTGTTTGAATGTGTGATGTTAGAAAAAGAGTAAACTTTGAGTACCTTTATCTGAAAGTTTACAAATACAAATAAAAGCCCTACACAGAAATTTAGTACATGATGAAAGATTCAAATATACACAAGGAGAGTGTTTATTTGAACGGTCTCTCGGTTCCTCTGTTTGTATTCTGCAGTGGCTGTTTCATTGTAGGAGGTCCAAAAAGTTAATTCACCAAAAGAATTGCAGTTTTGGAAACAGCAGGGAAGAGAGGCTATTCGTGGATCTGGTTTTCGGTTTCTTTATTCGTTTTTTGGAAAACGTTTGTTTTGGCTTGAGCCAAACCAAGCTTTTCCTGAGATCTTCGTTTACCCAGCTCCGATGCGCAGCCACGTACCAGGCCAAGCTCTGTGAATTTCTGAGGCTTTTTTCTTTTTTCTAGAGCTGTTTTCCTCTCCAGACCTCCCCAAGCGCCTGCGCTGCAGGGCAGGGTCTGACCACGGACAGGTTCCCCGCGGTTCTGCCGGGCTTGGACAGGGTGTGCAAAACTCCCCCGTATCTGCTGGAAGCACTTTCCCTTGCTTAAACCTCTGCTGCATGTACATGCACAGGCTTTCGAGATCATGCTGAGCTTTCACAGATGGGCTGGGAAGAGCCAGTGCTGCAAAGTTAAAGGCAGTCAAAGCGGAGTTAGAGAAGGAAGAGTTGTCTCACCAGGGAGGGGGTTGTCAGCTGCAGGAACCGTGCCAGCGTGATGCTGGGTAGTGGTGTTCTTCAGCAACGTCCCACCAGGTCTGCATGCAAAAAGACTGTGCCTTTGTAAAAGGATGCACTGGTAAGTATCCGGCTCAAAGTGCCTTCACGCAGGGTGTGTGCCATCCTGCCGCTGTGCCCCGTGCCAAATCTCGGAGCAACCTCAGGGGCAGACACGTGCCCCAGCCCTGGGCATCCTCTGCACAGTGCCTGCACCCCTCCCTGCCTGCAGGGACTGCCTACTACTAACGAGGCGTGTAATATTTGTAATATTTCCCGTTCCACTTGCTCTCAGCTGCCTCCAGCTCCCGTCTTTTGCACCTATTGTAAGGGGCAGCCCCGCAGCTGCCTGTACGCTGCCTTCCCGACACGCCTGAGCCTTTCACCGCTTTCCTCCACTCGCTTCTCTCCCTCCCCGCCGAGCTGTTCGTGCCCCGAGAGGTGTCAGGATTTAAGACCATCTCCTGCAGCTTCAAGGGCCTCCCCTGCTCTCCTTTGGCCCTGCAGCCCGCTGTGTCCTGGGGCGGCCGGGGAGAGGGGACGGGCTGCGTGTGACATTACGAGACACCTCCACGGGGAAGCCACAGGGGCTGTGGATCTGTAAAGAGAGCAAGGGCCAGGAGCCAAAATGCTTGTGTCACTTGCAAGAACCAGGGCCAGGAGCTGGGCTTAGCGGCACAAGTCTTTCCATTGCTGGTGACTCACTTGCTGACACTTTTTGGCTGCCCCGTGGGGCTGGAAGGGGCTGAGGGAGAAGCCAAGGAGCTGCCCTACGGAGCATCACGGGGCGTCGCATCCCCTCTGCTCCACAGCGAGGGGCTTGGTCCAGCAGCGGGACATCCAGGCGCTGCCTTACCGATGGCAGTAGCTTTGGGTTGCATCTGGGAAAAAGATGAAAGGGCGGTTTCTTGTTCGCTGTGAGAAACTGGGAATTGTTAGAAGCAGCATCCGCAAGGAAAAAGTTAAAATACGCCGCTCGAGAAATCTGAAAAATTTCCAACCATTTCCCTTTTAAGTATTACAGATGTCTTTCCTACCTTCCTCAAGTTGGCATACATGACGATTCTCTGCATTTTCTCTTTTCTTTGTATCTCTGTTGCTGTTCTGTGTTCCAGCGGGATAATATTGAATATGGCATCTAAGAATTGGCTCCTAACTTAACGGCACTGATTGCGTTTGCATATGCAGAAAGAGAAATTGTTTAGGCTAGCCATGTTCCAGCAGAATTTCATTTAATAGCATCTGAAAAGGTTAAATGCAGCTCGGCTAGGCAAAGTTATTTTTAATGCTGCGCTCATCAGCGTGCCTCCTGAGGTTGTGCCTTCCCATCCGCGGGTGCCCTGGTTTGGCATGTTTAATACCTCATGAGCATGGGTTTTAAAGGGTAAGGAAATCAGGAGTATTTTTTCACACTTTGAAAATAAGCTTAAAAAAATTCGTGCCCTTTGGTCTAAGTTCCTTGGATTTTTAAGTAAGGAGTTGAAAGAATCGAACTATTGAACAAACTCATGTTTGCTTTGGTACGAAATACCACATTTCTTATTTTTCAACAAGAGGCACGCTTTCAGGTCTGGTGTTGCGGAAAAGGAGTTTTCCCTTTTCAAAGTCTCTTTCCGATTTGTTTTCCACACGGAGGAAACGAAAAGGGAGGAAAAAAAAAACGACCACAAATTGGCGGAACTGGTAGAAGTACTGTTTCTGCAGGGGAGGGGAAAACACAAGATTTTGACCCAAGTGAAAATTCACCTTTGGCAACCTCCCACAGGCCAGCAGTGCCCGTGCTCCCCAGGTGGCGGTGGCCGTGGCTGCTCCTCGTATCATCCCTGCGGTCGTTCCTTTGCCGACATCTGGTCCGCAGCCTCTGAAGTCAACAGAAGTCTTGCCATTAATTTCCGAGGCTTTCAGATAATGTTCTGTACGCATGCAAACTAACGTGATCGTTAAATATCCTGTTAAGTCTGCTTGGCTTTTTCCATCAAACGTGTCATTTAAATAACCTAATTAAATGAGGTCCTTTCATTTTAGATGATGTTTAGATGATGCATATAATTGCCCTGAAAGCGCAGTCGTCCAGCTGGCAGAGCGGTTATAGAAGATGTAAAACATTTTTAATAAAAACAAGACCCTCCTCGGATTTGGACTCGATCGCAGAGATGGGAGGCCAGCGCCTTGCATGTGGTTAAAACCAGTCGTGGGCATCGTGGAGTTATCAGGGATGCTCTGATGGCAGAAATCCCTCTCTGAGCACTCGTCTCTGCCCTTGGCTTGTTGCACTGCCCGGAGCTCGGACGGGTGGGATGTTAGGGGTCTTCTCTGGGAGGGTGGCATCTCAGTGCGGGACAACCTGGGAACAAATCGGCCCTGCTGCTTTTGCACCTCCTGCCTGAAGCAGTGGGTGAACTCTGCGGTCCTCCTTGCCCAGATGTGCTGGAAAGTCTTTCTGGGACACAGGGGCTGCCCAGGTGTCATCCTGCTCTTGGGGACACAGCCTGCACGAGGAGGACAGGCTCCGGCTCCTCGCAGCATCCCCCTGCCTGTCTTGGCTCCTTCTCTCCATCCCCTCCGCAGCATCCATCTGCGGGGCAGCGCAGAGCAGCTCTCTCTGCAAGACAGGAGTGTCTCTGGGACGGGGCCAGCTCCATGTGTATAATATTTCCATTAACTCAAGGAGCGAAACTCCTGGGCTCGGGGCCCGGTGCCGTGCAGGAGAGGCAGCGGAGCAGCAGTAATGGTGCTCGTACATCACCCGGCCGTCAGCAAGCGCCCGGGAGGACGGCGAGGCCCCAGCGTGGAGGCTCGCGCCCGCTTTGATAGCACCTCCTAGGACAGCATCACCCAGCCTGGGCTTTTCCTGAGCTTGCTGGGGGGTCGAGGGGCCGGAGGCTGTGCTAGGTTTGCTCCGTGAGGAATGCTTGGTGCTGCCAGCCTCTGGCACAGGGGAGGCACCTGCTGCTGGGGGAGCCGCCTGCACCGTTCTCTGTGCTTTGTCACCGGCACAGAGGGGAGGTGACCGCGGCTCTCTGGCGTGGCTGGATTAGCTCTGAAGCTGCTGTGTGTGCAGAGAACACACATCTGGTCAACAGGGACACACGTTTCCGAGACCCCCTCTTCTGCACCAGGAGCCTGTCCCAGCCAGAGCCAGGAATCCTTCGCCCTGGAGACTTGTGGTGCTGACACATGCACTCTGGCCACAACAGAGCAAATTCTTCTTTTTTTATCCCGCTCCAAGCCAGAAACTGCTCAGCATTTCGAATGAGATTTTCCAAAGGGTTCAGGCCACGTCAGGTCCTGTAGGGTTGGTGTCTCCTCCCTCCTCCCCACGTGCACCAAGCGCCTCGAAGAGCAGGGTGAGCAGGATGGGACCCACCTCCAGCTCAAACAAGCAAGATCCCTCCCGTTACCACCAATGAAGCATCCCCGCTTCCAAGGGAGAAGCAATCTCCCCCCACCTGGCATGGGACTCCCCTTTCCTTCTCCATCTCAGGATCAACGCTGCCCACCAAGGACTGCTCCTTTTGTAAATCCTGACCTTGAACCTTCAGGCATTATTCGAACCCCCCTGTGCAGAGGCTGTAGGAAAGTGATCTGAGCAGAAACCCCCCGTGCTGTCACTTCCACTTACAGGTCTCGGCAGTGACGATGCCGCCGTGGTGAGCACACAGGGTTTTGGCTGGGGTTGTGCTGCACTCTGGGGGTCCCGTGTCTGGGAGAGGGAGCTGCCTCCCTCCAGCGAGGAGCTCAGAGCCCTCCAGGAAAGGACAACCCAGACAAAGCCAACATTCCCTCGCTGCCTTTTTGTGACCTAGGTTGTTTTATTCTTCCTTGTGCCCCCTTTCTCCCGCAGCACAAAAGGACCTTCTTGTACCAAAGTCTTTTTTTTTTTTTTCTGCATACTTGCAGCGTGAGCAAAGCAGGAGGGGTGGGGGCAAGGAGAGGGGACTGAAAGCTTTGGGAAAAATCTCGTGCAGGGCTTGGTTTACAAGGGACAGCTGAGCGTATAAACCCTGTCTCCAAAGTGGGTCGTTAGAGCTTTTCTGGCAGCATTTCCCCACATACCCCCCAACCTCTGGCTAGGCTGCTTCGAAGGAAAACAGGAAGGAAAGAGACAGGGAGCGTCTCTGAATGCTCAATGGCTGGATCTCAAATTCTTTTAACTTCCCCTAACAGCGAAAGATGAAACAAAACTCACTGAGCAGAGCTGATAAACCTGGCCAAGGGGGCACAGGGGCTGTGGGGAGGTGGGCAAAGCAGGGCAGGTGGGGTCAACGTCTTGTGCAGCTTGTTATTTGGTAGGGCAGATGGTCCCCAAAAGGGACGCACGCCCTGCTCACAAAATGAGCTGGTGGCAGGGCTGCTGGCAGGTGCCAACAGGAGCTGGCATTCCCGGCAGGTTTCTCACAGCCCCACCGCCCCCTTCTTCATCGTGTACTTTTCTTATCGGCGGTACGGCTAAGGATCTTGACACTGGAGTAACTGGCATCACGGTTCCAAAATCAGCACTTTGTGGTCTTTACGGACTACTCCCAGGCTGAGGCTGTCTGGCGAAGGACGGGGAATTGAAAACTCCAATTCTAGGATGCAGAAGTCTATCACAATCTGTGAGTCTATTCATAAAATTCACCAAAGTCAGCTTGCCTAGGAATAAAGTCAGATTTTTTTTCCTTATCCTTGGCCTTTGCAAAGAAAAA
The DNA here is from genome assembly GCF_011077185.1 of Oxyura jamaicensis. Classification (NCBI taxonomy): domain Eukaryota; kingdom Metazoa; phylum Chordata; class Aves; order Anseriformes; family Anatidae; genus Oxyura; species Oxyura jamaicensis. The sequence continues at coordinate 2,159,394 of NC_048916.1, read as the reverse complement.
GACCTGGTGTTTGCAGAGAAACTCTTCCCTTATTTTGATAGTTTTTATCTCAGTCCGTTAACCTTTTAGGATAAAATTAATTTTAGGCCAGTCCAACTCTGCCATCCCGGTGTCTGTAATTAGGGAATGATGCTGAGCAGGGTGCCATGGGTCTGGATCCTCACCGCTGCGGTGCCCTGACCATCACCCCCACCGAATGTCTTTGAAGCAGTTATTAATACAGCACAAAAGCTGTCTTTTGATAATTTTAACATTAACATGTTTTCATCCTGTCCCAAAGCAACCGCTAGCGCTCTCAAAACAAGGCTTCTAGATTCACTTGCGCCCCGTGGTGTCTGTGCACACACAGGTATGCACGCACGCTGCCTCAGCTGAGGAACAAGTGCTTATTGGAAACATGCTTGCTGAGAATTAGCAGCCCCATACACATGTATCTCTCGTTAAACGCTACGGGGTGGAGGTAGGGATTGTTGCCTGAGGCTCTCTGCGAGATCCCTCAGCACCATACGCAATAAATATGTTTTTAATAAGCAGTCATTAATGACTGGACAATAACAGCTTTATTAAGCTTAAATTAAAGTCATATTTGGGAGCCTTAATCTGAAACTATATGGTGTAATGGAATATACTGGAATTCAGCTTTATTTTCTTTTTAAAAAAAGACTTCTTTCAAGCCAGTAGTTGCAAGCCATTGTGGGAAAAGGATATGTTGCCTAAAGGCCCGATCCTGCTCTGGGGTCTGCTCCTGTTTGTCTGCACGGAGCTCAGTTCAGGCTGGAATTAAGGTGCTGGGACTCACCCTGCTTCTCGGTGGTGCTGGGGTGAGAAAGAGCTGGCCCAGGCTGCTGTGATGCTGCCCAAGACTCATTTGCTCCAAGGCAATAGTGATTTGGGAGGTTGCTTTAGCCCTTCTAATCCTGCCCCCAGAGTGAAACACTCAGTGCCTGTTCCCCTCTTTTCCCCCTGCAGCACCGAAGCAGTCCTGCTGCTTCTCCTCCTGCCTGCACAGCGTCGCAGGGCGATGCTAGCCCTGACCCCGCGTTGCAGCTCCATGGGTGGGCACCGCTCGCAGCCAGCCTTTTCCATGCGGCTCTCATTCGGTGTGGGGGCTGCAGCTCCCTGCGCAGTCAGATAAAGCTCCAAAGATGTTTCTGCTGCTGCTTAACCCCTGCCTACCGAAAGCACTGGGTGGCTCGCGTGCCTGAAGCTGTGCGTGGCGTTGCAGGACTGGGCTGCAGTTGTGGTCCCGGTATCCCTCGGCTGTCCTCGCATTTAGGAAGTGCTGTGTGTGGAAAAACAGGAGCAAAGGAATCCAAAAGGAATCCCACTCTTTCTTAGATGATGATAAAACCATAGTGAAATAACAATAACACCTGGGCACAAACATCCGAAGTACGTTAAGCACAAGGGTTTGGCTGGAAAGATCTCAAGACAATCTACAACAAAGCCCCAGGCCGCTGGAAAGCTGTTACCACAGCCCCTCCACCCCTGTTTTACCACCCCTACATCCTCCCAGCTGCCTGGCGACTGCCAAGCCATGTGGTTTGTGTCCTTAAACGGGTTCGTTTCCATTTTGTGCTGCCTTCCGGACATGGCTTTCTCTGGCAGGCTGGCTTTCAAGCCCGTGGTGATCCGCTCCCATCCTTCAAACTGCACCGATGGAGCTGACTTTGGAGATGCCCCAGTGCAGGTGAGCTCAGACCTCTGCCGTGTCCGGATGGTGCCAAGGGGCATGGCAGGATGGGTGCTGGGCAGCCTCTGGCTTGCCCTGCCACCAGCAGCCCTCCTCGTCAGCCAGCTCTCCGAGCCCTTAGGCTGACCTGAGATATGACTCGGCGTTGGTATGAATCAGACCTTCCTCCAAGCCTGAAGTGTGGGCCTTGCATCAGCTCTATTCCCTTAAATCCACTTAACGTGTCCCTCTGACCCGGACCCCTTGAACTCCCTGTGCTCCTCTCCCTCTGCTTCATAATCCTCCGAGCCCCAGCTGTGTCCCCAGCCCGTGCTCGCTGCCCTCTTTCCAGCTTCTCTTACCATCTGGGCTGACCTGTCTTGTTGCTTCATTGACTCTCCAAATACATAATTTTTTTTTTCAATTTACTTTTGAGAATTAACATCATTCCCTGTTCTTCCTGCTCCTGCTCTTGAAGGGAATGACTGGCTTTCTCCGGCATTTTAAATACAGCTTGTACCAAAGGATATAATTCTTAAGAAATGTCTCGAGCTAAGTCAGCCCAACATGTGTTGCACAAGTGTGGATCTGAATCGGTTTCAGCACAGGTCCGAATCGGATTTCATTGCTCTGCTGCTGCTTCAGAGCTGATTTCATTTCTCTGCTGCTGAAATCAGCGCAGCGATGCTGTGAGGTCAGGACTGGGCTGCAAAGTAGCTGTGTCCGTGCCTTGTGATGTCTCTGTCTTGTGCTGGACAAAATGAACCAGATTCCTCCCTGAATTCATCGGCGCCTTGCCAGGGATGAACGGGATCCAGCCATAAGGATTTTGCTGCGGAGCTGGCTGTCTGAACATCCCACTTAGGATTAAATGGGTTGTGTACATTTTAGCACCAAGTTTTGCTCTGAATTGGCTGGAAAATGTGAGATATTTCTGCAGAAAATTTCAGTGTTTAATGGAAAAAAAATTAACCACGATTTTTTTGGGCCTGAAAGCAAAAAAAAAATATATCATTTTTTGGCTGAAGCTCTTTGGACTTTGAAGCTCTTTTGGACTGGACTTGGAGGGTATTCCTAGTGTTATGGTGAGGTAGAGTTCATTTGCATGAGTTCCCTCGCTCGAAACTGGGCTAATTTTTCTCGCGGTTGTCTAAGACGTGTTGGGTCTCTGTTTGCCACTCCAGGGCCAGGTAAGCGGGAGGTGTTTGCAGCACAGCTTGCCTCTGTAGACGCAGACTTCTGCATATAATGCAGGCAAAAGGCACTTCGCTTCAAAGCTTTTCCAGCCAGCACCACAAATTTCCCCCTCTGCATTTTACAAGCGAATTACTTCGGACATGATAAGTACTATCAGCGTATCAGCTCGAGGCCTGACAGAGAAGAAAGCCCCTGTGCAGGGTGCTGTACAGATACATAAAAGCTCATCCTGGCTCTGACCATGGAGAAGGGCAGAGAAGGGGAGGTTTCTGCAGCCCCTCCGTAATTCCACCCCGGGGCAGCTTCCCCACATCCTGGCCCCGATTCACAGCAGCGCCTCCAGCATCTGATGGCAGGTGGCGTTTCTGGGGTTGGTAAAGTACTGCCTGGGTCCTGCCTTGGCAGACTTGCTGCCCTTCTGGAGGCGTCAGCTGCTCAGCTATTAAAATGGGAGGAGACGTTTGTTTGTGAAGATGATAGAGAGCTGAAACTTGCAACCAAAACAATCCTGAACTTTGGCCTTTGGTATAAATCCTGAGCTCGGATGCAGCAGCAAGCTACTGAGGAGTCCAGGAAAAAATTCTTGTCTGACTTGCATCGAAGCCAGGAAAGATTTCGCAGGAGGAGACGAGGCTGGCGGGGCTCAGACAGGAACAAGGGCTCGTAGGCATTGGGCTGAAGTCAGGAGGCTCAGCGCATCCTGGCTCTGCAGGAGAGGGAGGCTGCTGCTTAGGAGTCCTTCGCCATCCGTACCCAGCCCCTCCACATCATAAAGGCACCCATACGTAGGGTTTCTGAAGGTACATAGTGCCCGATTTTCCCCCTGTTGACAAGGTTGTGCCAATAATTTCCTAATCCCAAAGCCCCCTTGGCCAAGGTGGGACCGACCCGGCTGACTCATGGGCTTGTGTTTCTGGGAAGGATTGCACATGGGAAGCTCCTGTAGGTCTCTTCCAGTCCTCGGGATTTGGGCAGCCCTTCCTCGTGTGATTTTGAGGACACCAGATGGGATCGCTGGCTGGAAACCCGTCTGCTTCTGGAGCTCGGATCATGCTGGCTGGCAATGAAAGCACGAGCTGCATGCGTGTGTATCCATCAGAGGGGCTGCGTGTGTGTGAAAGGCAGGAAAAAAAAAGGAAAAAGATCTGTGTGTGTGTGATGGGGCTAGACAAAGGCTTGAAACCTTGGAGAAGGACCTGGCTTCCCCAGAGCAGCTCTGGTTTGCAGCCTCGTGAGGAACAACCACGCGTCTGCACGAGCGTGCAGCTGCAGCAGCGCATGGCAAGGAGAGCTGGTGTCAGCCGGGTGCAGGGTGGGTGACCCAGAAGTAACACAAAAGGAGCGATAAACGGTTTACAAGCACATCTTTTCATGCACTTTTGTGGGTGCTTGTATCTGCAGGGCCATGCTGTAAGGTAGGGAAAAGGGCTCCAGCTCCCTGCTGTTCGCTAGGGTCGTGTCAGCGCAGCCGTGAACAGGATTTAATGGTTAGCACGGAATGAGCAGGTTGTGTTCAAAGGTTTGCTGGTGGACTGCAGTTGACTTGAAACTGGTTTAGCTAATAACTTTAAAGCTTTTAAGCTTTCTGCTTCGCACATTCATTTTCTCGTGACAGCTCGCAGAAGTGTTTTGCTTAGCATTAATCACCGCGTTTCCTCCTGAAGGAGAAGTGTTGTGCAAGCCGGTGGGTCAGCTCTCAGGGCATGGGATATCGGGATCGGGGCCTATTTAAATATGAAATAAATATATAAGTAGGCCTCCCTGCTGAGGCCCCTCTCTCCCAAAGCACACGTGAACATGCCCAAGTGCTCTGCAGAACCCGGACCTGCAGTGTAAGGACATCACTTGGGCAGAGGATGAACCCTGTAGACTTCTCAGCCCCAAAACAGTGCAAGAAGTCAGGGGCCGGGCTGCAGTCACTTCACCTGCCTGTTCCCTCCTAGAAAACATCTCCCTGGAGCAGAGCTGGTGTTCAAAGCTCTCACCAGAGGGGAACCTCCCAAAGCAAAACAACCCTGAACCCTGGTGGGACTCAAACCTTTGGCTCCAGCGTGTCTAGGGACTGAAAAGCTGATGATTAGATAACTGTAAACCATCCTTATTTTACAGCTTGCCCTTGCTTTGTTCAGAAGGGGAATGAAGCACACCAGGCTCCTGGGGCAGAGGAAGAAATGGTTTTGTGATTAAATTAAGTCTCAGATTATTGTGGCTGAGGTGCCCAACCCAGCCGCGGGGTTTGCTGCTGGTTTGGGCAGGTCTCTGGCTCCCCCGGTGCCTCGGTTTCCCCAGTGCTGTCCCTTTGCTGTGATATTTGCACTGCCGGGTTTAAAAACAAGCTGCAGACTCCCAGGGGACTGAAGGACTTGGGGCAAAGCAAGCGTAGCCTGCAGCAAAAATGTGGGAAATGGAGGCTGGGAGCAGGGGAGGAAAGGTCTGCTTAGTACAGAGCCAGGGAAAGGGAAAGGAAAAGTGAGTTTAGTTTTTTCTCAATATCCAAATCAGCGAGCAGAATTTTCTGTTGATAAAATTAAGTAAAAAAACATCCTCAATAACTTTAGTGGGGCAGACAGCCCCGTGGTGGAGAAGACAGTACAGGGAGAAGGCAGAAGAGAAAGATGGGATTTAACCACGTCGGATGAAAGTTGCCGGGCTGGGAGTGAGATCCCCAGGTGCTACACGTGCAGCCCTGCTCCGATCCCGGCCTCTTTCATCTCTCCCGGTGCCGATGTCCTTCTCGTCAGGGAGATTTGTGTCCTGCCCTGCTGACTATTCAGAAAGCACTCCCCAGGTCGGGCTGCTGAGTTTTGCTTGGTTGCTGCACTTGTCTCATGCGTGGTTAATGCCTGATGAGATCATGGTGAATTTAGCATTTCATGGATAATTCAGGATTATTCATTAACAATCAGGAACAAGCAGGTGTAGTCATAGGCTGCCTTCCCGGGAAGAAGAAAAACAACGACCTGGGAAAGGACATGAATTATTCAGGGGAGACCAAAGTGCTGGGTGAGCTGAGGGGGTGGGAGATGGGGATTTATTTTCAGAACAGCTGAGTCTAAAGCTTTTTATGCCACCAACCCTGCAGATGCGGGGGTTTTAATTAATCTTAGTGAAGATTACGCCTGTCCTGTAACTACAGAGTGCAAGGAAGGATTTAGAGAAAGAAAGGCCGTGTGTGGTGGGCCAGCGAGGGAGATGGAGAGCAGAGCACGGTCTGTTAGTATCCCCAGCATCTCTGTACATCCAAAGATCTCATCTCTCCTCCTTTGCAAGAGCTTGTGCTGCTTTCTGTCCGATCTGCAGGCAGAAGAAGTGGAGCAATCCCAGGAGAAAGCTTCAAAGAAGCTTTAAAGAGCTGCCTCCCCTTGGGGCAGACACGGGTGTCAGCCTCCGCGCTCGTGGTGGTCCCTCTGACCACTGCCAGCAAAGCACACAGCATCTAAAATGTCCTAACGAGGTGGATTGCATCTCGGTGGTGCAAAGCTCCATCCTTGTAATGTGCTCTGGTGGTCCTGTAAATGTGGCCCTGCTCGAGGGTTTGCTTTTTCAGATCCTCGTCCAGGCAGCTGAAACCCGTAGCTCTGCGTGTCTCCAGGCTGACGTAGATGCCTGAATGCAAACCTGAGGTCCACGTGCTGCCTGCCCAGGGAAAATATTAATTTGTGATGTGTCAGAAAGAAAAAAAAGGAAAATGTTGACTTGTGCTGGAAAAGAAATAAGGTATTAGTGACCAAAACTTGATCGTTCTCTGCTCAAAATGGAATTTCTCAATATTCAAGTTCTGGTCTTTTTATTTTCCAATAAAACAAGTTAAACACTTTCGAGGAAATCGGATGCTTTCTGTGAGCTTTTTTCGTTTAATTGAAAGCATGATCTTCCATTGGAAAAATGATTTAATGGACGTTTCTCAAGGCAAGGATTTCTGTGGGAATAGTTCCTCCTGGAAGGAGGAAGCTCCGTAGAAGCAACATGGAGCAAAGCAGAGCCTGGGGAACCTGGACTGGTGGAACCCCATCGGGGGGTAATTACAGCTCTGGGAAATGGAAATTAAAGGCTGCCAAGAGCTGGCATCAAGAGATGCTTCGCTTTTTTGGGAGATGCTTTTCACGCTGCCAGGTAAAGCCGTGTTGTTTTCCACCTTTATTTTTTTTCCTTTGTCAGAAGCAGAGACTTCAAAAACCCATTTTCTCTCCAGTGGCAGGGACGAAGGTCTAGCACTTGACAGCTCCCACGTGAGGATGTGAGCACTCTCTGGTCCTTCTCATGCAAGCAGTCGGAAAAGCTTTATTGAAGTCAGTGCCTTGAAAATCTGAGGGAGGAGAAACTCTTGAAGTAGAAGGGCTTTTGGGGGCAACATGCAGGAGGGGAAGAAAAATGTGTGCTAAGATCCTGCTAATGGCTGGACTGTCTCGCCTTTGAAAGAGATTCCAGCACCAGCAGTGTTTTTCTTCCTCAACAATCACATTCACCATGCCCCACTTTGAAGTTTAAATAAACTTAAAAGCGTATCTGCCGAAATATGTTACCCGCTCTGCTCCGCCGGGCTGGCTCGTGGCTCCCCAAGTCTCGCTGCAGAAGATGGGGGATGCCTGTGTCTGCTTTTATCTGCGGGCACTGCTCCTCTCCCGTCTTGTGCAGGGACAGATGCTGAAACAAACGCAAAGCGAGTGGAAGACGAGGCCCCTCTTTCCAATACCTTTTCTTCCCCAGCTATGTTTATGCAAACCCAATGCATGTGTGTTTTTGTTAGAGTAAGGTTAACCTTTTTTTTTTTTTTTTTCTTTTTGACAAATAGTAAATTCACTAAAAAATGTGCCGGAGAAATGACTCACAAATACCAGTCTAATTTGGCAAGCATGTTTTGGCCAGAAAAGGACCTTTTTTTTTTTTTCTTTTTTCTTTTTTCTTTTTTCTTTTTTTTCTTTTTTGATGTAGAAATGTTTTGCTTTGACATTTTTCAAAATAAACCTTTTTGACCCTTCTTTCTGTATTGGGGATTTTCGAAAAAATTGACATCAACTAAAAGAATAAAATGTTCTACTAAACCAAAAGAGTAAACTATCACGTTAAAAGAATGAAACAAAGTGGAACACAATACCATTTTAAATCAGAGAAAATATTGCTATGACCCAAAGCAGTCCTGTTTAGATTTTTTTTTCTGAAACCTCTCCAAAGTGTCAATTATTTGCGACCCACGCTGAAAGCTTCTCCTGCTTTGCTTCTCTTCCTCCCTCTACTCTCACCGCCAAGGCCACAAACCTGTTATGTTCGGCGAAAAGCTGCCCTCAAATTGCAGACACGAGCTCTGCCTTTGCTCTCTTATTTCTCTGAAGGAAGACAGCTCACTCACCCCTTTGTGCTTTAGCTTATTTTCTGGTCAGGCAAACCCACTTTGAGGGCAAACAGTGGTTTAAAAGTTAAATATATATAAAATAATCTATCCCTCTGGGTTACAGGCACTGCCTTGGAGCACCAGATGCTTCTTGAGTGTTTTGGGAGCAGCGGGGAACCTGGGGAGCAGGGAGCAGCCCCATTATCTCCCTGCCTCGCTGCAGGATGGGATTTTGGCACAGGGCTCCCTCCGGGCCACAGCCCCCTGGACCAAACCCCGTATAACATCTGCATCCTTGCAGGCTGAGGCTGAAGCCTTTGCCAAGTGCCCTGAGGACCCATCCGAAAGCCCTGGGCTGACATAATCCTCAGGAAGTCTTAAACCCCGCGCCCTGCGAGGTTTCCCAGGTCAGGTATGCGCAGCCCGGCCTGTGTGGAATAATGGTTTCTGTGGTTTATTGGCAGTTCCTAAAAGCTTAATAATTAAGAAAGTGCTTGTGGTTCAGCCCACATAAATTTGTTGATTTTTCTCAGCTAGTAAAAAGGGTTTCTTACCAAACCAAGGCTTGCTTCAGTCCACAGGGTTTTTTTTTTTTTTTTTTTTTTTTTCCCATTCTCATTCTTTTAACTAAATATAAAAGACGAAAATTTAGAAGTGGCAATCTACTTTGAATCAGAAAATCATAGGCATGAGAGAAACCAAACCTGTCTTGGCTCATCTGGGACTGCCCAAAAGAGCTATTTTTCCACCCCAGAATCATCCAATTTCCTTTTGGAATGAGCAATTCATGAAACCAGAGGGACCTCATGGTGCGTTTTGCTATTTGAAGACCTCTGACAGTGTTTTAGGCAAGAAAAATGTCAGGCGGGTGCAACTGAGGTGACAAGCCAGCCTTTTTCCCCCTTATTTCACTCATTTTAAGTCCCTGCAGGGAACCTGCGTGTGCTGGTGGAGGGTGGCTGCCCAGCGGTGCCTGCAAGGAGCGTTTTTGGGTGATTTTCCCAGCCTTTCCTGTTTTTCTGGTGAGCCTGGCAGGAGAAGGGCATTCAGCTGCCGTGGCTGGAGGATGAAAACACGGGAAGCTTTTACTGGTGGCTCGAGGCATCCAAAGAAAATCATTTGTGTAGTGATTCGGAGCCACAGACGTGTTTGGGAACAGGCGGCTCAATGGTGCCATTCATGGGGCAGCCCCGAGCCCGTCGCAGGGACAGGCTCCTCGGTTCCCAGGGGGATGAGCAGGCACGGGGAGGTGACCCGGCCACCGAACCCACTGCCCTCTGTGAATTGGATGGGAAACGGGGAAATTGGGCTGATCCTGCTCTGGTCAAAGCAAGCAGGCTCTGATGAGGCGTGATAAGGACTGTAAAAGGGGTTGTAGGTAGCAGCAGCAATAATTAGTAATAACAATGCAACCATAAGCACCAAGGAGAGCAGGAACAGCAGCGGGCCACAAATTTCCTGATTGCACCTGTAGTGGTTGTGCCAAGGTGGCCACAGAAACCTTGGAAATCACCCCGTGATTTGGCACCTCGGGTGGCTCTGGGTCCGCGAGGTGTCTGGGCAGGGGACAGCCAAGCCCCTGGGCTGGAAGCAAAGCAACACGAGCTGAAATCGGGACTGACTGTGAACCAGAGCAGGGACCGTGCCTCTCCAGAGCGTCCTCTTTGTGTTTGAAGCCCCTGAAGGTAGTGTGATGGCAAAGCTGGGACTTGGACGTGATCTCCGTAGGAGCAGAGACCAAAAGGGGGAAGGTCGGGGGGAAGATGAGATGAGAGGGGTCCAAGGGAAAAAAAACAACGTATTTTCAAATAGGCTTTCTGTTAGAAAAGCCCAAAGCGGATGTTTCTCCTCTTGCATATTCTTTTCAAAGGAAGCCTGCAACCTTTTAAAGAGAAATATCAAAGGAAACATTTCTTTTCCCTGACATTTTTCACAAAACAAAAATATATTTCTTGACAGATGACGAAGTGGCCCAGATCATCGATCCAAATGCGAATGGGCATTTAGGAGAACTTACAAACATATCAAAGAGCTCTAGGCCAGGCCTTTCTTCTCTATTTTCACTGCAGCTGCTGCCACTGCTGTCAAGAAACATGAAAATAGGGCAGGGAAAATGCCTCCTTGTGTGCGTTTCTGGCGTGGATGCTTACAAGAGCTGAGCCTCGTGGCTGTTTGTCTACACCCCTGTCCCTGGGCTGCTGGCTCGCTGGAATGACAGGGTTCAGGGGAGCAAATAACCTGGCCGTGCCTTGGATGTTATTCCTTTGAGGCCGGGCACTGCCCTACATGAAAGCTGCTGACCCCCACGCGGGAGGGCTGGAAGCAAATAGCAGCAGGGACGTTTCTTAATGTTTTGTGAAAATGCATGAACACGCCATGCTCTTGAGCAGTTTTTTCACTCCCAGCCCCTAACCCAAGGGGGATCCCCCCTCATCTGCCCGGGGGGATGCTGTGACTTGCAAATCACTCAGGCAGAGGCTTGAGGCACAGTGTGGCTTTATTTTCTGAGTTGCTCCGAGTGCACCTGAAGCTGTAACTGGCAGGGTTTATAGCCAACTGCTGCGTGCAACAAAACATACAAAGGCCAGCATTTAGAGCTGGGGGTTGGGGTTTCCCCCCTGCCTCTCACACTCTCTTTCCCTCTATTGGCTTTTGAGCCGCCTTGCAGCACGACTGCAGAAACCGTCAGCGTTCGAGCAGCCCTGATAGCTCGGCGGGGTTTGTCCTCTGCGACGCCGCCACCTCAGCCCCGTCCGTCCTGCACCAGCCACGCTGAGCTCCACGGCTGGAAGCTGGTGCCAAAGCAGCTCTGCCTCGTGCCCCTGGCACGTTCAGCTGGGCAGAGGTGTTCCCTGCAGGTCCCGGAGGAGAAGCTTCTGGTTTTTAATCTGCGTGTTTCTTTTCCCTCGTTGCATCAATGAGGCTGCAAAGACTGGAGAGAAAAGGTCACTGCCAGGAATTTCTGTAGCCTTGTTTGCCGTAACTGGCCTAACCTCGCACCTGATGGTTTTTAGCAAGTGCTGAAAGGGGAAGCGGGCTTACTGAGCACTTTCTCCAGCCGTACAGCAATCTCCTCTCTGTTTTATATATTTATGTATGCACACGTAGGGATATATGTCATTTTATAGTAGTGAGTGCAGTGCAGGACATCAGACCAGGTCATTCGTTTCCCTTCTATACCCCTGGAGTCCCAATTGCCTGAGCTATTCCAAAAATGCCGACAATGTCTGTGCCCTGGGTGGATGGATGGAAAGCTCCTCCTGGCAGCTGCCTTTCCAGCCCTTCCTTAGCAGTGCTTCTAACCTTACAGTGGCAATTAGCAACTCATATCAAAAAGGGGACCCCATAGCACTGGGACCATCTGAGTAGACCTAATCCCTATTACCTGTAAGCATCCATGTGAAATAAATCTTATAAGAGAGGGGGAGATGGTGGGTGTTGTTCCGAAGCCTATGCTGGTTCATGCACAAACCCTTGCAGTGACACGGGAGAACCATTCCCAGAACACGTTTCCATATTGCTCAAGAAACTAAGCCCTAAATCCCAGTAGGATTAAAGGCTCTTCGGCTCTTGGGAAAATGTTACCCTTTGGGAGCCAAAAAGAACCACAGCTGGAGGCAGCATCCTCCGATCTTAGCGAAGGATTCCCTTCGTAGTCATCACGGCCAAACCCAGTCTGCTCTGCACCAGGAGGGACAGTGCAGGGCTGGGTCCGCCCGCTTGATTTTTCTGTAGGTAAAGCTCTACCTCCCCAGCAACGAGATCCTTTACACGGGAATCAGCCTCCTAGGAGAAGTTACCATGCCAGAAAATAAATGCTTTCAGCTTTCCTGCATTCAATTTTTCAACAAAGGTCTGAAAAACATGAAGGGGAGGAAAAATATTAATCAGGCTCTGCCTTGGGGAAAAGATGTAATTTCCAGAGCAGTTTGGAGGCATCGTACAGATCCAACCCGCAGTTGGTCTTTGCTGCTTTGCAAAGGTGTTGAGGACCAGGATGGGCACCAGGGGATGTGGCTGTCCCAAACCCTGCCTGGGATGCCCCGGGACGTGACCGGCAGCCCCCGGGGAGGCTCATTTCCCAGGCTGATGCTAGCAAGGAGGCTGCTCTTATCTCGGGGGTATTAGCACCGCTATTAACTTGATAACGCTGGAGTTTCCCATAAAAATTCAAGAGGTGGGACTCCCATTCAGCGGAGGCTTCTCTGCGTCGGTGCCACATATGGAAATAGTGCAGAGGCTGCGTTTTCAGCCGCCACGACTGCAATTTGAAGAGAAAAAGAGAGGTATTCCAACTATTTTGTCTTTAAAAGGAAACACTGAATAACTTATGGATAAGACATTAACCCAGGCCTAGACCACTCGTGGTCGTTAAAGAGCCCTCGGCGCTATTTGCAAGAGGGGAGGCGGGGGGGTGTTAGTCTTGGGCTCCTGCCCAAATTCCGCTTTGCGGAAACGCCTCCCACCTACCTGACATTCCACCTGCACTTTAACTCAGGTGTCCCCAGCCCCGGATCGATAGGTCTGAAGCGCTCGGTACCTTTGCCCTCCACCAGTGTTCCCAGTGAGAAGCGGCTACTGCTTCAGCACAGCGCCCAGTTCAGCCTGGGGTCTGGCGTTCGTCCCCTCCCAGGGAAGCAAAACCCTCACCTTGGGGTAGGATTTATGGGTTTGACCTCAAGCTTTTACTTTTAAGGGGGAGGTTGAGCAGGTCCTGTGGTAGAAACCCAGAAACACAGGGAGCAAAGAAATAGTGGGGCTGGGGGTCCAGCACCTACCTGGACCAGCATCCCTGCTCTGGCTGCTGGTTTCTAATGGTCTCACCACCTCTGCTAATTAGAGACTACCTCACAACAGCCAGCAATTCGTCACAGCATCTGAAGTCCCTTCCAGAGAGAGTGTCACCAATGCCCCTTGTCCCTCCGGCTCATCATTTTAGTGGTATAAACATCCCGTCCCTCCCGTGCTGCCGCTGCTGCATTCCAGCCCAAAGGTGGCCATGCTGCGGCCGCAGGAAAAGTGATGTGCACAAAGAGAAAAAAAATCCTGCTAGATGAAAGGTGATGATATTTGCACGCAGTTATTTTATCGTCCTCTGACTTTAAAGATAACACGCTACCAGCATGTGAAAGGGCATCATTTTTCTTCTCCGGGAGCCGTGATCTTAATCCTGCTCCGCCCTGTGGGTTACAGTTGGTGAGGCTTTCCAGTGAAGCTGTTATTGCTTAAAAAGTGATCAGATCACATATTCCCACCCTTTTTTTCACGTTGTCTTCTCGGTGCCCCAGAACTGGCACACTTCAGTGCAGAAGGCAGCTCACCTTCGCAACCACTTCCACAAATAGGGCTCGGTTTCCTGCGCGCACAGGGAACTGCAAATTTGAGAGAGATTTTGCATTTGGATACAAACATTTTTCACACTTTGGCAAAGCACATTTCGCCTTGTCTTTATGAGTAATGACGCACCGTCCTCCGCTATCCCAATTTTGTATTTCAAAGCCACCCCTGAGGGATGTTTCCTGGGCAGCTCAGCAGCGGGCGGTGGTGCTGCCCTCCTGGTTCTGCAAGCAGCAATGCAAGGAGAGGTTGTTCCATACCAGCTGGCAGAGCGATGGAGCAACTGAGGAGCAAGTCTGGTCATGGCCCTGGCACATCAGGGTGGCTTTTAATGCCTGGCACGTCCTGATGGGGAAAATCTCAGAAGAGGCAAATTGTTAATAGTGACGGTGGTGATGGGAAGCAAGGGGTGATTTCTTGGTTCCGCTGAGACTTGTGGCAAAACCTGCACTGATTCTGAGGAAGCCAGAATTTCACTTTAAGCTTTTTACAGCATCCCAAGGAAAGGACTTAGTGGTGAGATGAAGGAGCTGCTCCCCAGCTGCCTCCACCCCAACTCAGTCGTAACAGGGTCCTGCAGGTTTTGTCCTCACTGCTCCATCGTACCCCTGAGGCACACAAGTGGCCCTCCTCACCCGTGTCTTTTCCCTCTTTTGCCTGCCACCCGTGACAAGTGGCTCATGCTTTCATCAGTCAGGCCCACGCCGCGGGATTCCTGCTGCTTTAGGGACTGAGCTCCAGATGGGAAATGTTTGAGCAAGGAGGGCTCTGAGAGCCACGGCTCACAACACAGCTAGCAGGGAAATCAGGACCGGTGCCGAGACGCCGTGGGGGGAATTGGTCTTTTCATCGGGTCCTTCTGCAGCCAAGACACCGCGGGGAGTTCACGAGACCCAGAGGTTTAATTGCTTACAGGTCGGGCAGGTTCTTAGGGAGCGTGGCTGGAGAGAAAAGCTGCTGAAAATGTAGGGGAAATTTCCGGTGTCGGGGTTTGTGCTGCACAAAGCAACGGGGGAATGGTGACCGAGAGCGGATGGGGGCTTGTACGAGGGGTGGGACTCATGGCCATCGCTGCAGCAGCCCAGGGGACAGGGAATCATAGAATTAAGTTAAATAGCACTCCATGCTCAGGTCCCTGTGCTCCTGGGCTGGCGGGACAGCCTCGCTTGGAGGATATCAAAAGGGTCATGTGGAGGTAAATGGTGACCCTGCAGAGCATCAGGGACAAAAAGGTGGTATAAGAATGGGACAGGATAAGGATATGGCACAATACCACCACAATACTCTGCTTTGAATTTCCAGCATACTAGATTTTTGCGTATTCTTCCTGCACACGCACTCCCTGAGACCCAGGAACTGTTCAAAGACCAAGTGTTGTGCGGGTGGGACACCGAAGGGTGGTGTCTGTGCCAACCCCAGGCTGGAATGAAAGGATTCTTGTTTCTAAAGTGGGGCTCACAAATGAGTGGGGGCTCCCAGAAGGTGGAGAATAAGCAGGTTTGGCACCCAAACCCCTTTGGGAGATGTGTTTTGGTGAATCTGTGCATTGTGAGCATCCTGCCGTGGGCTGAGAGCAGGTACCTGCGGGGTCGGAGCTGTGCTCACGTGGACCCGGAGCCTTCGGGAGCAGCTCGGGGTGTGAGTGTGTCTGCCACGAGCTGGCGGTGCTCGAAGGCGAGATGGGGTTTGCATTTTCCACCTTCCAGGCGATCGCCGAGGAAAGAGATTGTCTCATTTTTTCATGTACATATATCTCGTCTCCCAGTTGCCGAGGCAACACTGTATATGTTTGCAGGCTGGAAGGATCTGGGGATGGAAAATGAAGCCAGGGAGTGGACTGAGGAGAGAAGTCCAGCAGGAATTTTCCCCTGGTCTTTCGCGGCCGATTGGTTAGCACTACTTTACGCCGCTCTCCTGGGATTAGTCATCAAATCTGAGATTTCCATTTTTATTATTTTAAATCAACCGCAGTTGCTCTTGGGAGGCCGTTTTTCATGTTAGAAATTAACCTCGCTGAGATTCGGCCGGCGGGGGCTGCAGGAGGGGAGCCAGCAGGCAGGGCAGCACCATAGAAACACAAACAAGGTACAACATCCCACTCTGCCGGCTGCTGGGAAGCTGAGCCCCCGGAGAGCAAGGCACCGGGACACCTGGATGGTCTCCGTGGCTGCTCAGGGCATGACTGTGGCTCGTGCTTTGCTGCAGGGCTTGGTTTTAGGGCTCAGGTCCTGGTTTTGGGGTGCCCCTGGTTCAAGTCCTCGCTAGGGTGAGCACAGTGCCCGTGCCAAACCTGCTCCTGGTTGCATGCGACTGCCTGCAGCATCCTGAGCTGCTGCTGAAGGTTTCATTCATTTCTTTTCTGCCCAGTTTTGGAGTCACTGCTCTCCACAAGCACCAGCACAATCTTTCTGTCTTGGTCCCGTGGCCTCCAGTTTGCTCTCATCAGCACACGTTCATGGACAGATGCAGCCCAAGGGCAGCTGCATCCCTTGGGCAGGGGAAGGCAGCGAGCCCTGGGGGAGGTGGAAGCAATTTTGTGGGTGCCTTAAAGAGATGAGATTCTTAAAGAGATTCTCAACATCTCCAAAAACCTCTCATCCTCACGACGAGAGGTTCTTGGAGATGGTAAGACTTTTCCAGTTGCTTGCTGATTGTAAGGTCTGGGTATCTGGCAGCCCGTGGTGCCCTTGCCGTGCAGCTCCGTGCCCCCAGCGGGCTGCCTGCACGATGAAAAGGCACCTTCAGCTCTCAGCACCGCTTTGGGAGCAAAGGACCCGGTGCCTGTAAAAGGCGACTTGTGCGGAAACATCAAAACGCTTGGCAAAGCGCTGGTATTTCTGCCAGGTGGCTTCCACCAGCCTTTCTGATCTCGAGCAAATAAATAAGGTAAGAACTTCACAAGGGCGGCGGAGGTGATGGGATCGGTGGGGGGGGGAAGCTGGCATCCCCGCTACCGCACCGGGAGAGCGGGCTGGCCTGGTGCACAGGGCTTGGAGCGGCGCGGGGAGGGTTACAGCAGGAGCGGTTTCAGCTGTTGGGAAAAAGGCTATAAAACGCGATTCCCACCATAAGCAGCCCCGTGGGCTCAGAGTACATCAAATTGGGTATTTTGCCTCTGGCAGAAACCAAAACCTGATGCGCCAGAGGATGGTAAAGCCCTCGACTAATCCCTTAAATTGTTTAATACCACAGGCAGCAAGGAAATATTTTCTGATCCCATTAATCTTTGCTGTGAAGGAAAAGCTTTTGTAACCGTATCCGTGGCTAGCATCCCCCCGTTATTCCCATAACCTAAACACCCAGCTTTTCCTTAGCAGAGCCCACAACGGCACCTTCTGCAGGTTAGCAGGAGGGGGGGAGAGATGCTGGCTGCAGCCTTGGGAACCCTCAAACCCACCAAAAACCGAGGCAGAGCGTGAGCCCCTTCATCCCAAAACCTGCAGAAGGGTCCGTGGAGATGCTGGCAGCACCGCTCACACCCCACCTGCCTGCGCTGCGCCAGGCTCCCCGCCAGCATGTTCGGCCCCCCGACTTCACCAGCACCACGGCCCTACAAAGGGAAGGAAAGGAAGCAAAAGGAAGGAAAGGGAGGGAGGGGGAGAGGGTGTTTCTGGTATTGAGCAGCGGCGCGGAGCTATTTCTCTCGGCAGCTGACAGTGTAAATGCATTTCCTGGCAGGCAGCTCACTCTGTATTAAAATTCTTGATGAAGATTATTAAAGTGTGTTTATGAAAAGCCTGCGAGTGCTGCTTGGACTCCGACCTGCCTTTGCAGAGCTGGGTGTTTGGGTGCGGGCGGCGTGCTCGTGGGTCATTAAAAGCGTCCCATCCCAACCCACCGCCCCTGCAGCCCCTCAGCACTTCCCCAGGCGTTGCTGTGAGGACATTTGGGTGCGCTGCCAGATTTAGGGAAATGTTTGCGTCCCCCTGACCTCCTCTGAGGGGCGAATGGGACCCACGGGGCCGTGCTGAAGCCCCCACGGGGCCGGCGCAGCACGCAAGCTGCTGTTTGTGCTGGCAAAGCTTTTGGGAGACGGCTCCGCGCTGGAGACGGAGTCCTCCGGTGCCACACACAGACAAACATCCCACCCACCACGCCAGCTCCTCCGCTGACACCTCAAGGTCCCGGTCACCCACAGCCACCACCAGCACGTGCTTGTGGCCCAGCTGCCGTGCGGCCCTTGCACACGTGCACGCATGCGCAGATGCACGCCCGGCTGCTTGCACGCCCCCACGGCACGTGCACCCCGCGAGCGCACGGGGCGGCAGCTTTGGCCAAGGGCTTGGCTCACTTTTACCGCCTGCTTTTTCCCTTTCCAGCCTGAGGTAGGGATTTTAACATGGGAGACCAGGTTGTATATCTAAATATATGTCCTTTAAAAAAAAAGAAAAAAAACGTTTCCAAGAACAATGGTGGAAGCAGCCCAAAAATGTGCTAAGGAGGACGAAAGCATCATGACTGGAGTCCAAGCAAAATATCGGAAGGGTGAATCAGAAAGGAGGAAAAAAATAGAAACGTATGGGGTTTTAAAAAGTTATTTTTTCCTTTTTAATGTTAATGGCAGTTTTTCAATTTGAGCTTCAAGTGCTGGAGAAATGTGTCAACTGCTCCTGCCCCGAGCCATACTTCGGAGGAATGCAAAAGCATTGTTGCGGTGACATATTCAAGATGGTTTCAATCCAACCCCATTTAGCCATTGCAAAGATGTCTTTGCTATTATTGTTATTAATTGGCCTCATTAATTTATGTCCAGCACTTTTTTACAGCTTCCCTGTCTCCGTGCAGAATGATTCCCCCAGTGGCACTTGATTAGTGGGGCTAATTACACCCCGCACCCAGGGTTTAGACCCCGTGTCTCTGGTTTCAGCCCTAGCTCTCTAGTTCCTCTCCGCTGCACCATGGCAAGCTCATTAAAAAGAATTGATCGTCAGGAGTGTTGAAAATAGCTTGTAGAAGGGGGAAAAGCTGAGCTTTTCCTAAATGTTCCTGCTGTAGGAAAATCAGGTGTGCGCTCATCTGTGTGCTGCAGGAAACCCAGAGAGCAGACGGGTGGCGTGGCACAAAAAGGTCTGTGAGCAATGGGGACAAGTCACAAGGGTGGGGACAAGTCTGCGTCCCCTGGGTCACCATGTCATGGTCATGGTGCCCAGCAGCCGTCGCGCTGTTGTAAGTGTTGTGGCAGGGCTCCTCGGCCCCTACACAACCGTCCCCTAATTCTGCTTTGGTGGACCAGACCCTTGTTGTCTTCTGCCCCATCTTTTGGGGTCACTTGTTTGTTGTTTGATCTGTCCCCTTCGTGTCCCCAAGCCCAGCGCACCTCGTCCCCTGTTCCCATGTCAGCTGAGGTTCCAGCCAAAAAAGGGCAGATTGAGAGGCCAAAAAGATAAGAAAGTCATACAATCTTGAGTTTGATTGCATGAAACGGGAAGAAAATCTGTTCCCCAGGCCAATTGGGATGGCACGGTGGCTGCAGGAGGGTAAGGGGGGATCAGGCCCAGCTTCGTACTCACATCCGTCAGGGGCACGGACAATCTGGCTCTCATTAATCATCTGCTATAAACAGAGGGGGACGCGTTGGAACGGAGCGGTGTCACTGGATGAATGGCCTGGAGATGGAAAATAAACACTTCAAACTCTGCCTCGGCGTTTGTTTTTGCTGAGTGCCTGCGCTGCGTGGCGGCGTTTTGCTGGCGGCGGGGTGCCCGCGGCCCCGGGGCCCCACCACGGATGGGGTGAGAAATGCACCAAATGGAGGCACGGGAACATTTCTGGAACAGCCCCAGTAGCTGCCCTGGGTGCTGCTGGGGGGGCTCTGTCCTGGGGGGCTCTCCCCACCGTGCTCCCACACAGTTCTGGAAGCCGTCGTCGTGTTTTTGGGAGGTGGCCTAAAAGCACGTGCCGAAGTGGTGAGCCTCCATCCGTGCTCACACACCGCGAGGCTTCCTCAGGCAGCGGTCATTCTTGCCTCAAACTTCTCATGCCTGCTTTTTGTATTTTTTACCCACCCCCTTCCCCTCTACAGAACGCCACCAGGTGCAGTCTGGAATCCATGCTCCCCCAGATATGCCTCTAATTCTGATTTATTAAGATAGTTATTGTATAGATGATTAGAAACATATTTGGGAGTTTTAATGGCCTCGGAGCAGACATGTAGCCATTACAGAGCTGTTAATCCTCTATAAATATGCTTTTAATCATGCCCGTACTTAACATAAGATAACTGTCCTATTAAATGTAACATATAGCTGGCAGCCCTGAAGTAAAGAATTAAAAGCCATTTCGTTTTCCTACTGGCTCATTAACTTCTGCTGCTCAGGAGATACCACCAAAACCACACGTGGGCTGCTCGTCTCAGACACCCAGCCCTCGCGCTCCTCGCAGGGGTCCTGGTGCTTGTACAAGGACCAGGAGAGGGATTTGCTGCTGGTGAAGGCTGTGGCAGGTGAGTGGCTTTTGCTCCTGCCAAGGACCTGCTGCCTGCTTCTGTTTTAGCATCGCTCAGTGCATCTCGTTCTGCAATCGCCGTGCAGTCTGGTCGGGTTGAAGAACAAGACAGCACACACTGAGCTAGGCCAGGGCTTGCAGCCTCCCCAGCTGGGCGAGCTCTGCTGAAGTGCAACGCTTATATCAGGTGGGAGCAGCGTGGCAGTGAAGCCAACAACACCTCCATGCGCAGACCAGGAGCTCTGAAGAAGTGCACAACGTGCACGAACACATGCCAACACATGCCATGCACACGTACCATGCACATATGCCATGCACACGTACCATGCACACGTGCCTGCACGTACGCAGCACCGCTTGTACCACCATGCATACCCCCTGCGTCTGCTCTGCCGTAACTCCATGGCCAGCCATATTTTGGGCCTTATGTTCCTGGAGGAGAGAAGAAAGCAAGCACATCCCCCAGCGATGCTCAGCTGGAAAATAAATAACAGAACCTGGGCTGGCTTGTAACACGCCTGTGGACTCAAAGCTGCCTGAGACCCACTCGTTACCCAGCTCACCCAGCACAGCGTTTGTGCAGTGCTTCCCTTGGTGCTGAATATCCAGAGCTGGAGGGCAGGGGAAGGGAAGCCCCCTTCACCTTGCAGGGGTCCCGGCATGAAGCAATGGCTTTGGCACCGCTGGGGCCGGGCCAAGGTCTGAGGCTGCCCCGTCTGCCCCAATTCTTGCGCTCCCTTTGTCTCCAGGTCTCCAAATTGATGCTTTTGTCCCAAAAACCGTGCCGCCCGACTGCCCCTGTAGCCCAGGGTGAGATGCCTGTGCTGCTGCCGGGGCAGAACAAGGGGCCATTCTTCGCGGAGAACAGTGGGGGATCTCATGGCGGGGCGGCTGACCCCCGCCGTCACCCACCGCCGCCCTCCACACCTGGGTCATGTCTGGGCCCTGGCATTTGAGGGGCTGGGGCTGCTGCGGGCATCCCGAGGGGACGGGGGCAGAGGACAGGGAGCGGGGCTCTGTCTGGGTGTCCGGAGCCATCAGGAAGGGGACTGTGGAGGATCAGCAGTGTCGAAGCCAGAGATGAAAACTGAGGCAGAGCAGTCCCAGAGCTCCTGCACCACGGCCACAGGGCTTCCCACTCACGCCCAGCCCTACACTTGGGGGAATAAGCTGGAAAAATGCCTTTTTTTTTCTTCTTTGCAGCTCACAGTCTAGAAAAAGGGAGCCAACGCAGTGTGACCGGTGAAGTTTAGCAGCGACCCCACCTCTGTCCTCGATGCTCTAAAGACTACCAGGAGGAGCCCCACTGAAATAAGGAACTGAGAAATTTCCCACCGTTGGTTTCATCTTTAGATTCAGAAGTTTGGAGTTCACCACCAAAGGAATATTGCCCAGAGGCAACATTTCCTTTTGCCTTTACCCATAAGCGAGGGTCGGGGAGGGGACCGGTGGCACCCCGTGAGGTGCTGACCTTCCTGAAGCACATTGCCTCCAGAATCCCGAGTAGCTGTTTTCATCGGATTGAAGTATGCCTGCAAAATGCTGCCTGGCCAAACTCTGTTCAGCTGGAAAAACACTGCCTAGCTCTCGCCTCGAGTTATCTCCATAGAGCTCATACAGAGTCGCGTTTATTCGCTCCCTTTTCCGATGGCCTCCGCTTCCCCTTCTGGAGGCATTCACAAATCACAATTTGCTTCTCCAGCATCAGCGCCGGGCTGCAAGTCAGCAAGGACTCTCTTCTTAATTCCATTTTCCTTGCTCCCGTTTCCTTTGCATTTTGATTCACCCTTGGGCGTCTTTCAGCTTTTCACAGAGTCTGAGAAGCAGAAAGATGTTTTTTTCTTTAGCACTTCAGACGCTAATAAAATTATTCAGCCCCAGCACATGAGATCAAGCAAGCGTTTGATGTCCGTAGGCTCCTGGTGAATTTATCTGCGCTGCAGCAGGGCTGGATGTGCAGGGTTGTGGGGCAGCAGCACCATGGTGCTGATACACGAGGACCATGCAGGGTGTGAGCCCCCCACCCCTGTCTGGGCAGCGGGAGGGACCCCACGGGACCTCCGTGCTCTGGTCCCTGTCTGCCGTGCTATTTCTGTTCCTCCTGGTGCCCAGGGGGAGCAGGGATCAGGACAAGCCATGTCCTTTTCCAGCATCCCCGGAGGACTTTGCCGAGGGATGGGGAGGCATTTCTGTGCTTGGCCGGGCTCATCTGCAGCTCCCGTCTGACTTTCTCACGGGAAGAGCCGACCTGGCCCCTCCGGATAAGCCCAAGCCTCCCAGTTACCCCCTCCCTGCCTCTGTTTGAGCATTTGCAATCTCTTGACATCTCTTCCCCCACAGCAAAGGCTGGCCCTAGCTGAACCCAACAGCTTCGGGTACCGAGGTTGGGAGAGGGCACTGTGGTGCCTTGCCGTGTCACATCTGCCAACCTGGGGACACCTCCACTTCTCCCCTCTCCCCCTTAAAAAACATTATCCTTGGAGGAAATCTGAAGACGAGCCAGACAAGCTGGTGCATCTATTCAGTGACAACCGGGGAGGTTCGCTTTCCGCCGAGCGCGGTGTGCTTTGACAGGTTTATTCAGCTCTCACTTGGGTAAATCCCTGCCAAAAGAGTGGGGCCCAGCTGTGCTGCAGCTGCACGGCCCTATCAGCACCAAGGGGCAGGTCCCCTCTGCAGGGCTAGCTTCCTTTATGGGATTTTTTTTCTGGGAAAAGCCAACGCTCACACCCACAAATAGCACAGGGCATCGCCGCCCGCGTGGGCAGCGCGGTACCAGGAAAGGCAACTGGCAGTGACACAGCTCCTCGTGTGCATTGCAAGATGCAAGAAATCATCCAGCCAAGCTGGAAAGCCCTCAGGTTTGGGGTTTGCCATTCACAGGGCAATTCCCATTTGCCAGTTTCCCAATTGGCATGCCCTGTTCCTTGCAGTCACCCCAGCAAGGAGGCGTATTTCCCATCCGAGCTCAGGTACATCACTTTTAGGAGGTGCTGTGGGGACCCGTTTGCTTTAGGGTCAGACCTTCCTGCATCAGAACCCCTTCCGTGTTTCGGTTTGGGGGACAAGCAAGTGGTTATTTAGGGAACGATGGGGGATCCCTGTTCACACCCTAACCCCAACCTTAATCTGGAGCCGGGGGATTCGGTCACCGGCCCCATGAGCCCAGCAGCCCCCCGGCTAGCTGACGGCTCGGCTGGGTGTAGGAACGCTCCCAGCCTCCCGTCCCGCCCGCCTGTTGTTGTTGGCAGCGGGTTTGGGAGGCCTCCAGGTTGGACCCGTCAACAGCAAAAGCGAACAAAAATTGTTCTCATCTGAGTAAATACAGCCAGCTGCTGCCAGCAGCTCCGGTGCCCCGGCAGAGGATTTGTGTGGCCAGCCATTATCCCAGTCTGCTAACTGGTTTGACTGGAGGTCAGAAGGACCTGTCCCTTTAGTGCAGGCATTTTGTAACTCATCCTCCCTCCAGCTCCCACCCAGGTGGTGGAGTCAGGACGCTGCAGTCACCCCTCTGGGGCCACCAGTCACTTCCAGTGCAACCCAGTAACATCCACCCCTGCTCCTGCTGCTCCCCCGGGGCTGCTGCAGAGGAATTTCTCTGCCCTGAGCTCCTCAGGATGGGTTTGTCTCCACCAGTGCTCAGCAGCACACGGGTTTGCTGTGTGGTGGCTGATTTAATGAGGAACCTTCCCTGGAAACCCCAGCCTGGCTGCGGCTCAACCCAGCCCTTCCAGCCTCCTTCGGAGAGCCTCTCACGGCTTCGCTCCACTCCTAATTGCCAGAAATGAAGCAAGCCAAACCCCACCTGCTCCCTACCACCCACAGGCAGTCCACCAGGCCCACTTCTTGTGGCGAACTGGGCAAGGTTAACCTCCCCTCTTAGCACCACCATCCCCTGTAAGACATTTCCAAA
This sequence comes from Oxyura jamaicensis, assembly GCF_011077185.1. NCBI lineage: Eukaryota > Metazoa > Chordata > Aves > Anseriformes > Anatidae > Oxyura > Oxyura jamaicensis. Next base: position 2,135,502 of record NC_048916.1, on the reverse strand, counting down.
GCGTCTGACACAAACCGTGCAAAAACCTCCCCGCAGCGGGAGCACGAAGGACATCTAACCTTCCCCACGTCTCCTCCACCCTTCTGGTGCCCCCTAGCCCCGAGAGATGGAGGTGGCCATGAAAGGCCACAAAACTGCCTCATTTGTGAATGTTTTTTCCTCTTTTGCCTTAACTGCAGTGCCCCGTGCAGCGCGCGTGCCCCGCTCCTGCAAGGAAACGGCACCCGCCTCCCTCTTTTACTGCTCACCAACTATTTGGCCATTAAGAAAACGGGGGAGCTGGGGGCACTCAGTCTTGACCTCGGGGAAAGCAGGAGGCTTATAAAAGCTCTAAGTGCTGCAGGAATTACGAGGCAATTAAAAATCAGGCCAGAGCTGGGACTGGGGCAATAAAAGCCAGAGGAACTGATGTCAGCCCCGTGCGGGACGCGGGGACCCGCGGCGCTGGGACGGCGAACCCGTGTCCGTGCTAGCTTCCCACCACCATGTGCATGACCCCAAATGGAAGCACAGGAGCATTTATCTGTAAGTTCACCGCGGCTCAGCTTGGGTTTTCTGAGCCACTAAGAGCAAGGAAGAGAAAAATCAGCTGGGTTTCAGTGGGATTTACCAGGGTGCGTTTTGAGTTTTGAGTTGCAGTGATAATTTCCTTTGGAGCTGGGTCTTTCCAAGAGCTGGGACTGGTGTCCTCAAGCGAGGTTGTGGCTCAGGACCATTGGGCCAGCAGCTGAATGTTTCTTCTAGGTGTAAATGGTTTCATGTGCAAACCTCTTGTGTTAAAGAGCGCGGTGACAGGGAGTGAGAGCTGCTCTCTGCGTCCTCTTAGGAAAGTCCCAGAAAATGTCATCTGGCTCTTAGGCCATGCTGAGAGCATTTGCCAACGTCCTCTGACCAGTTTTAAATCAGGAAGAGGCAAAAAAAAAAGGAGTCTTTTTCAGTCTGCCTTTGCTGAAGTCCCATCCAGAAGGTTTACTTAGGTTTGGTCATTTATTTGCCTGTCTGCACTGGAGTGCTGCCTGGACGGGAGCGATGCAGGCGTATTTCCTAAGGGTAGACAAAGGCTCAGAACAAAACCCAGCTCTGGTCCAGATGTCCAGAGAGGGTCCTGGTCATACTGAGCAGCTCTGACTCAAAGCAAACATCTCAAAAGGGAATTTTAGCTGCCGAAGGTGGTGCCCAGAGCATCGACCCTCAGCCCTGCTCACCCCATGGCGCTGGACGTGGAAAGGGGAGAAAAGACTTGTGCTGAGAACAGGCACAGCTCATTGCACCCACGGTGTTAGAGATCTAGGTTGTTACATCCAAGCCATCCACCGGGCCAAAAACTTCTGCATATTGCTGCAGAGAGCCCTGGCGTTTCCCCAGGGGAATGCCCATTGCCCCCATCCGCCCACCGCAGGGCAGAAACCCCATTTCTCCACGCAGGAGCTCAGCGGGGGTAAAATGCCGACCACGGAGATGTTTTGCAACAGCTTGCTGCAGGGTTTCAAAACTCCCTCGCTGTTGCACACTGGGGTGGAAACCAAAGCCCTGGAAATGTTTCTGTGGCAGAATTGCATCGCGCCGTCTGCATTCAAGGGGAGAGGGCTTGGGGTGCGCGGGTGACACGGTGTGTGTCACAGCCGGCTGGAAATCTGGCGGAGCAGCCCGTTCTGTGAGGTTTTGGCGTCTAGCTGAAAACACGTGGCTGGCTCAGGGGACTGGCTTTTGAGGCCAGAGGGAGGAATTTAGGGTTATGTTGGGGAAACACGGGGGGAAGGTAACGACCTCCCAGCTCAGTCCTTGCTGCTTTTGGTGAGCCATGGAGCAGCTCCTGGCAGACACCAGCCTGAAGCTCAGGGCTCCAGCAGCCAAGCACGCAACCCTCAGCCAGTGTTATGCAAAGCAGGACTCACTCCATCGAAAGAACTGCAGTTGCCCCAGCACAAGGAGCATGAGCAGGATGCTTTGACTCCGCCATGCTCCGCCAGCCTGGCTGCGACTTCAAGGGATCCAAAATCCAGCAGCACTCGGACATTCACGGTGCCCCATGATCGCTGACCACGTCCACTGCCAACCACCCATTCCTGGCTGCAGACACAAAACCCAGAGGAGCTGGGCACGGGCTGTTCATGGGGACAGGCACTGCCGGCTCGCTGTCTGGCTCTTCCCTTCCGAGCTGCTGCAGGATGAGACCCTGCAAAGCCCAAACTTGCCGGGGATTTTGCACACACGTGTGCAAGGACAGGCTGTCCTCCAGCAGAAGCTCTGCTTCCCGATGACAAATCGGCCGCAGGGTGGGCACGGCTCCAGGCAGGCAGCTGTGCCCCGTTTCCTGACCTGCCTGTTCCTCTGTCCTGTGCGATCATGTTCTGGGGCTGTCGGTGGTGATTTTTTTCATAATGGGGACTCTCTGTTGGGATGCTTGAGCTGACAGCCTTGGCTGCAGCCCGGGAACATGGTGCTTGCCTAAACCTGGGCAAACGTGCATGTGGGATTCAGTCTTAACAGAGGGAGAGGAGCACGAGCAGCCAGAAAAAAAAAAAAAACAGCACAGTGCAAGCCCCCGAGCTGTAAAGCCCCCACCCAGCCCCAAAGGGGACTGCAGAGGCTCTTTTTTCTTGGTGTGGAAGCTCTCTGTTCTGCAGGGTCTGGCATCTGGCAGCCTCCAGCATGGGAGCGCACGGCACAGTAGCCCCGGTGCGCGGCCCCTCCGCTGCCAGCCCCTCACCCCCGGGGCTGGGGGCCTTTTGCAGCTCCCTTTTTATGGGCAGTGAGGCCCGAGAGCAGCTCATTAGCTTCCCTGCTCGCTGGGTTTATGTTTGCTGGCTCTCGCCGTCTTTTCCCTCCCTGTAAAACAAGAATGCACAAACACGGGCTCGCACTGAGGGAGGAAGAGTGCAGGAGGGGAGTGGGGAGCTCTCCCTCTGGGCTTCGCCCCCCTTGCCCACCAAGGGCAGCGTGTCCGGGTTATCCACATCTCCCAGCAGCTTTCTGCTTTTGAGCTACACCTCAGCAGCCCTTTGACAGGAGGCTTTGCCCCATTCCTGCTTAAGAGGCATGGGGCAGATGGGGTGCACTCATGGTCCCCTAAGGCTCAGGGAGGAGGCGAGGGTGGGTTATCCTATGCCCTTCATGTCCCCGAGCCTTTCCCACTGTGACGTTCTGCCTTCCTGGCCGGAGCTGACGGCTCTGGCACGGGACGATGCCGGAGCACTCAGCTTCCTTATCTGCAGCCCCGTCTGCTTTCCGCGGTGCCAGCTCCAGATCAAACAGGAGGAAGCCGGAGGGGTCCCGGCTATCACTGCTCTCTTGGGAGGCTGATAACGACCCGCGAGGTTTGCAGCTCAAAAGGCTGCAGGGATGGTGGGGAGGACGGAGTCTGATTCCTGGGGGACAGCCCCCATCCCACCAAGGGGCAGGTGCTCCCCGTCCCCACTAAATTCAGGCTTTGGGAGATCCCACGAGGAGGATGTCTCCGATAAGCTGTCAGAGCATCCTCTGCTTTCAGCGCTTTGGAAGAAGCACTGGTGAAGGTAGCTCAAAGGTAACCCCCCCAAGCCTAGCACCTGGTCCCCAAAAAGGGTGAAACTTTACCCCAGGTCCCCTCAGAAAGAGGAGCTGCCACCCCCAAGAGCAGCAGGCAGGAGGTGTCTCGGAGGGACCCGCTGCCACCCGCGTCTGTCTGCATCGCACGGCGGTGGTCCCCACGTGGCAAAGCGCTGCATAGGACGCAGATGTTGGATATTAAATGCCAGCAGCCACACTCAGCTGTTCTCCCAGGCTTTAGCCCTGGTAGGAATTAAAGCTCTGCCTTTAACAGCCCTCCCGAGCACGTTCCCATGCCCATATAACCCACTCTCATATCCGTGTAACCCCCTTTACAGCAAAACACCTTTTGGGCAGTCAGCGGAGGCAGGTGGAGAAGGCAGGAAGGGAAACTTCCCCCTGGTCACTGCTCCTGTAATCATTTCTGGCTCAGTTTTACCTGGTGGTTCTCATCAGGACCCAGCTGACACGCTGTGGTTTTCCCCTTGGGGGAACTTCAGGTATTCTCCTGTTCCCGAGGAGTGCATTAAAATAGGAGGCCTTACTGGGAATGACTTGGCCAAAGCAAGAAATCCAGCCTCGCTGCTTTGTTTCCTGAATGATTTTCATCCCAGCTCATGCTATCGGACTGGCCTTTTTTTGTTGTTTTATGAATGAGTGTAATCCGTTTGCAGGAAGGGAGGTGGCAGCTTAGATGCTTCGGTCCTCACGTTTTAGTGCTCATTAATAACACCTCCAGCGCTTTCTGTAAGCGCGAGCCAAGGGTTTGGGATGTAACAGCTTCCTAGTGGAAAAAATGAGTTTCTTCCAAATCAAAAGGTTTCGCAAAAACGACACCTGGTTTCTGATATCTCCTTTTCACTTCATTTCAAATACTTTGCTCTGCACTTGTAAAAAAAAATAACGTGAGCATAAAGTATTGCTGCTCGTCATGTGCCTTCGCCTCGCTTTAGGTGAGAGTTTATGTTCAGATGTGTGCCTGTAAAGGAGATGCCTGCTTTTACCAGGTCATTAGACCCCGAGAGGAAATAGTTCTGCCTAGTTAATGGGGAACCACTGGATGCTTCCCAAGCGGGGCACCGCAGCGATTCGTAGCTGAACCAGGGGATGCTGTGAAGTCCCACGGGAGCCAGGTTGTGCCCAAGCAGGGGGAGCACACCCGGGGATTTGCCTCGTCCCCCTTGGCAAGATTTGGGGGTACCCGGGCAGGGCTGGGGGCGGCTGAGGAGGAGGAGCTGAACTGTGCATCGTGCGCTCAGGAGCGACGCTCCTGCCCCTGAACTCGTTGCAGCTGCGTGTCTCTACCTTGTGATGGATCCCAGATGATTTCTCGGCGCGAGCAGTGCAGTCACTCGTGTTAGATTATAAACTGGAACTTTTACAGGCTGTATGTGGGGTTTGTGGCTTCCTCTCCCTCACTCTGTCTCCGAAGTCCATGTTTCTTAATAAATCATCCTCTAGCCTGAGCTGAGGCTTGCTGTTTTAAGTTTAACTAGCTTATTTTTTTGCTGATAAGCTGGACTTTGAATTCTTCCCAAGATCAGGGGTTGGGGCCGGTAATATCACGAAGGAGAGGCTGTTAATCACGATACATCACATGCCAATGGGAGCAGCACGGCTCGCTGCGAGCCGCTCGTTTCCCCTGTATCAGCAGTTACAGGCAGAGCACTTGTGTCTCATGGAGGTGGTGGGAGGGAAGTCAGGTCTCCCACCAAATATAAATTATGGTTATCATCGGAGCCAGCTCAGCAGAATCCCAGGCCAGAGCTCTAAGTGCAAAGGGTAAGGGGAAAATGGACGCCAGTGGCAGGAAAGTATTGTAGCATGCACCTATTTCTTACGCTGCAGCAGTGCAAAGGACTTTGTAAGGCTTTGATCCTGACTTCACTCCAAATTTCTTCTCGTGCACCATCCTCGGTCCAAAGAGACCCAAATCCACCCAAGGCTGGGAACGGAGGGCAGAAAAAAGACAGTACATCTGCTTCACCCTCCTGCTCCCTTATCCTTCTCTGCCACCACCCCATCAGCAAATAAAATTCTTTTCCTTGACAGCTCCAAGCAAACACGTTACATTTGCAGATCCATCACGGTCTGATCCTCATTCTCCCCCCAGTGTCTGAGCTCCTGTCTCGGTATCACCATTGACTTTGGCCAACTGCTCCCGTGGCCATGCTGCTACACGGATGTGTCTGCCCAGCCCTTCTCCTTGCAGCCCAGAGCAACTCCTGTCACATCCCATAGTCACAAAGGGCTCAAAGCCTAATTCCTGTAGGATTCATCCTCCAAGGACCAGTGTAGCATGTAGCATGGGTCATCCTTATCGGAGGAGGCACCAGCCCTTGGTAGAGCATCTCCCAGGGGGTTTTGCACCCTGCTGCCTTCAATGTCATGAAGTGGGAGGTGGAGGAACCCTCCAAAAACAACACCCCTTCAGTCCCAGCATCTCCCAGAGAAGCCCTTTGGTGCCCCCGTGCCGGGCAGTGATGGCACAGCTCTTATCTGGCTCCTGCTCCCTCACAATGAGGGTGGGCGAGGGAGGGATCCGGCTTGGGGATTGCTCCCCCCGTGGTGGGAGCATCTTGCTCAGTGCCCCTCTGCTCCGCAGGGATTTTGTCCTGTCGGAAAATTTTTGCTGCTCACCCAGCTGAGGTCTAGAGACCAGCCAGGGTCCCTCTGTGGGAAGGCAAGACATGGAGACGTGGTGAAGATGCACTCGTGCTCGCTTCATGGGAATGTGTCTCACTTTCCTTTTCCATTTTCTTTTTTAATTTGTGGGATATTTTGAACTGAAAGGATGCTGGCTTTTCTTGTCTACAGTTCAGAAAGGACTGTGGCTTTGAGCCTACGGCATTTTTTTTGCAAAAGCCACTGCTGCCAGGGGCATGAACACCCTCCTCTTGTTGGCTTTTGCAGGGAAAGAACACTTTGGCTGGCAAACACCAGGACCCCTCAGAGGTGGGCTGTGCACATCCAAAATAAATCACGTTGGTAGGGGTGCTGGCAGCATCCTCGGGGGCTGAGGGGCATTTGCAGGGCTGAGGGGCTGGTTGACGGGCCCTATCTTGCCTTGTTACAGCCTTTACTTCGTGCTTGAACTCCCAGGGTGAATCCCTTGAAGAGGGGAGAGCTTCGTCGTGTATCTGCTGATGGATGGATGGGTATTTACCTTGGCTTTCCCTGCCTCGTGCCTGCGGATAGCTATCTGAGTGATGAATTCATCCACGCAGAAAGCCTCGAATTGTGGGGGCAGAAGGGACGCATCTATTACAGCAGCTTGGTGCAGGGGAGAAGGAATAACAGAGAGGAGCTGGGTGGTGGTTGCACATCAAAGCCCACTTCCTAGCCTATCTCCTAGATTTCATCTGGCCATGGCAAAACTGCAGGCGCAAGCCAGCAGTCTTGCACATTCAAGTTATGTGTCTGTCTGTGGGGGGAGAAAGGAATTTCTTAATTCCCCGTCTTCTGGATGTGCTGCTTTCCTCCTTGCCTACTCTGCCAGGGATGCATTTTTCCAGGGTGGAGAGCCCTGCTGCAATCCCTGAATGTGCTCCAACCACACTGTTGCTGGGAAAGGCGTCGGGACACGTGGGCATCACCACCAGGGCTGCCGCAGGGCTTGGATTGCTGCAGCACCCAGGAGGGAGCAGCCTTGGTGCCAGGGGATGATTTACATCTTCCCCACTTGTGGGGTGAACCAGGCTTTGCTCTCTTCATGGGAAGGGAACTCGGACCCTGCTCTCTGAAGGTGTGACCTGTGCACCCCTGGTGGGAGCGGGGATCCCAGGAGAGGTGGGGAAGGTGGCAGGGGTGAGCCACAGCACCGTGTTTGCACTGAAAGGGAAAGGTTTCCTTGCCATGCACACCAGGTTAGCCAAGCCCGGGCTTTTCTCCCACCAAACCCACCTGGCAATTAACACAATTCGCACTAACGAACCCCCTGGAAGAGCCCAGAGTCAGCCCGAGCTGGGTTCTGGGGCTGCCCCTGCTCCAGAGCATGAGGTCCAGCTTGGTGTGAAAGCACGGCCGGTGCTGCTGGAGGGGGATGGGGACAGCTGGCACAGCCCGAGCCATCCATCCGGCTGCACAGCACCAGTCAGCAAATCCAGCTCGACCTGCTGGAGGCCGTCTAGGTAGGGAAACAGCTGGAAAAGGGGTTGCATTCCTCCTTTCCCACATCCTCAAAGCTTTCAACGTGTTCTCCATGAAATGGGGGACCTTTTGCCAGCATTGTGCAATGCTGGCTCATGTTTTCCTTGAACTTTAGTCATCCTTTAATCTATGCCATGGTAGCCTCCAGGGGAAAGAGTGTTGCTGGTTCCCGCAAGCCGCTATCAAAACCTTTCGGCCCCATCCCAGGCCATTGTTCTGCGTCCTGTCACCCACCTTGTCCCCAGGGCCAGGGCACCAGGCGGTGGCCCTGCATCTGGGGCAGCGCTCACGTCCCTCTCCCCGTGGGATCCCGGCTGCCAGCAAAGCTATCTGGCAGATGGGCTGTGAAATGAGCATTGTCCCAATCACTTATAGCCACAAAAAAAAAAAAATAATAATAATAATAAAAAAATAAAAATAAGCCATGCTGAGCTTTCACATATTTGTTTGTTTGCTTATTTTGGCAAGAGGAAAAAGGGCAAATTCACGTTTGGGTAAATGTATCCTGCGTCCTTCATCTCTCATTGTGGCTACAACTGGAAAAGCTGCTTCCTTCCCTTATCAGCTAACGAGGTGGGTAATGTGGGAAAGGCAGCTGGACGGCAAAAGGCACAGTCCGCGTGTTCAGCATTACTGCTGTTATTAATAGCCTAGCTCTTGGGCAATGTTTCTGGGCAATGCTGGGTCCAGGAACTGCCTTTTTCAGGATTACATGTTTGCTCGTTGGGCTCATCCCAGCCCCATGGAGCTCGGGGCAGGGGGCACAGGGTCCGCTCCCGGGGGGCTCTCGGTGCCAGCAGCTTGCCGCCTGTCTGGTGGTTCACAGGTGGTGCCCAGCTCAGGCAGGACAAGCCAGGGACAAGGGAGAGGTGGTTTCCCAAGAGGCTGGGGGTGTCACGGGGACCAGGACTCAAGTCAGTACCCAGGCACTGGGAGCTGAACCGTGGCTGCAGGTGGGGTGGGAGCTTTGGGAAACTGGGAGTGGGATGGGAGCTTTGGGAATTTGGGAGCTTTGCACCTCTCTGGAGGGTTGGGAGCAGGAGGAGAAAGCAGTGGGGGTTCACACGAGCAAGGGGAGTGAGTACATATCCGATGGCAGCCTGCCTGACACCCCTCTTTCCAGGAAAGCCATCTCTCACCCCAGCCTTCCCAGGGCCCTTTTCGCTGGAAATGACTGTGTGTGATGCTCTCAGCTGGCTGTTTCCTGGAAGAGCCTTCACCGTCCCACCCTGTGCTGCCCTTCTCCACCCCGCAGCTCCTTCCAGCTCGTCCAAGACCTCAGGAAAATCTGTTCCACAGAAGGCCATTGCTCGGAGCCCAGCATCCATCCCAGCTGGAGCAGGACAGGGTTTTAGCAGCAGAGGATGCAACAGCAGGCACTGGGACTGGTTGTTGTTTTTTTTTATATAATTAATTTATTTTTTGTCCCTGCGTTCTTTTTGCTCAGATCCAGATTTATTAACCCCTAGCGTCAAGCTGTCTGCACACGCTCATGGGTGGCAATTGCTTGGAAGGGGATGAGGAGACGACACATTAGGGACCTTCATTTAGCCACTGGGTGCAGTTCTGGGATCGGATACAGGATCCCTGCGCTGAGAGCAGCCTTGGGGGAGTAAGGTATTTTCTGAGTGTCTCCAAAGCTTGGTCTGGTAACGGCTGGCACCCACAAGCTTTAAAATGCTTTAAGGGTTCTGCAGATGAGGCAAAGCCATCTAAATCATGTGAAACCATCTAAATGTGAAACCATCTAAATGGTTTACAAAAACCATTGGATGGTTCACAAAACCATCTAAAAGCTGTCTAAATCAGACAGGCGCCCTTCCCAAACTTGCTCCTGGTTGGAGAAACCCTGATTCATATCCCTGGTCTTGAATCTATAGGAATTCTTGAAGAAACTGGAAGAGAAATGTCATCCAGTAAGTCTATAAGTACTTGGTTTGGGTGGATTTACTTACCCAAATGTTACACATAAAACCATGATGTTTGTGTTCCTCAGACTTGACTAGAAAAGAGGGAAATTCCCCACCAGCCTGGGGGAACCAAACATAAATAAGAGTGGGAACCACCAGACCCCTGCGAACCCCCTCGGGTGTGAATTAACGTGTGCATCCCCTCCCTCCCTGCCCCAGGAGCAACCACACTGCCTCCCTTGTCCACAGTGCATGGCCACCCTCACCGAGCCATCCTGGTGCCACCGCCTGGCCCGAGGCCGGGTGCTTATTGTGGTCGGGACAATGGGCACGGGCATGAATGGAAAATGATCTCCTTTGTGGGGCTGACAGCAGAGCTCTGTTCCCCAGCAAGTTGTCCTTGGGCTCCTGGGCAAGGGGAGCGCTCCCAGCCCGGGCAGTCCTTGCTTTGATCCTCCTGCTGGCCGCACTGTGTTTTCTTGCTGCTCCTCAATAATTCAGTACATTAAAAAAAAAATAGAGGAGAGGGAAAATTGTCCTTTGCAGCCTTGTTTACTGATTGAAGCTTGCTTATAAAAGCCCAGCAAGGAAATAGAGAGGGGAAAGCTCTCTGGTATCACCAGGCTGTTGAACAAGGCTCGCACAAGTCCTGTTCACCTGAAGCCATCCCAGCCACTTCTCACGGAGGAGAGAGCACAAATTCACTGTGAATCTTTAGGACACGGTGGGTTTCATCATTTTCACATGCCACTTTTTGCATGTTGTTGAGAAGAAGGAGGTAATCTGGGAAATACATATGTACGTGGGAGTCCACAATGGGATTTTTCCTGGCTGATGCGATCCCAAGCTCACTGCACACCCTCCCCTCCTTGCCCAGCCTGCAGACCCCTTATCCCAGCCTGCCTCTGCACGTCGCATCCCGCAGGGCACAGAGCGAGGAATAACCGTGGGAGAGGAACTGTAAAGAAAATAATCTGGCCTGTTTCTCTGCAGAAGTGCCAGGAGGAAGGGGCTGGGATGGAGATCTCAGCCTCTCCCACCCGGCCCCTCCACATCCGCGCAGCTCGCTGGCCACGAGTGCCGATCCCCTTTATGGGGTGCTCTGAAATCTGCTAAAAACAGCAGCGTGAGCCAGGTGCTTTCATCAGCTCCTGTCCTCTTCTTCTTCAGCAGTCCAGCTGAGCAGAGCAAGGGGCAGAGAGCTTTGGGGAAAGTGGAGGAAGGACGGGATTTTCGTATCACAAAATATGTGAATCGCCAGGGCCCTTTTCTCAGCTTTTCTACATTTTTTTTTTTTGAATGCAGTTTTGAGGAATGTCCAAACATAGAAAACTTTAGCCCAAAAGGAATTTTATCCAAAAAATTTATGAGCAACTTAAAAAGAGAAGGCAGTGAGAAGAAACTGAAAGCCAGATGTATCTATAACTTTAGATGGCTTTTAGTTTAGTTTCAGATTTTGTAGGGGCTCTAACTGGGAACCTTTCTGCAATATCTGTAATAGGGCATTGAGGCAACCGTGAACTTTTGATCACTTGGTTCCTGGTCTTCTGCCCATCTCCAGAAGGGAGTTTCTGACCATCTCATTAAACTTTTGCCATTAGATGCTGGTATGAGGAAGAGGGCAGCGGGAACTGGCAGCAATGCTGAGAAATCCTGGGCACAGGGGCAGTGAAATACCCAAAACAGCGCAGAGAGCAGCTCCTCCCGAGGGCACATACCAGGGCTCCAGCAGAGCCAGTTCAGGGTGAGCAGGTAAGCAATGCCTCATGTGCAAACACCTCGGTGCATACCCACACATGGCATGAACCCACCAGGAAGCACAAGGAAACCTTCGCCTTGCCAAGAGGGGAACAACAAGATAGCTGCAGCTCAGGGAGGAAAGGTGCAGTGCTCACAGCAGGGGCAAGGAGCTTTTGAGGAGGGGGCAAAGCAGAAAAGCACCCAGAGGTGACTGGAGTGGGCTCTGTCAGCACAAGCAAGCTGTGAGGTACTGCTCTGGGGAGGACATCCTTGGCTAAATGTCCCTGTTTATTCTCATGAGGGATTTGCCCACTCTGTATATTAAAAATGGGATTCCCAGCATCGTGTGCCATTTCCCCAGAACCCAGCTGCTAGGACATGGTGCACCAGGAGAGGTAAGCAGTCTGCACCAAAAACCTTCCTGAGATGTAGCTCAGTGCTCCCTGTCCTGCTGGGCTGGCAGAGGAGCCGCAACCAGGACAGGGGCAAGGAATTGGACCGAGAGATGCTCAAGGTGTGAGATCTCCCACTTGCAAATAAGGGCTCAGATCTTAAATCAGTGCCATTTCTGTCCCTGCGGCTGCTGGAAAAATAAGTAACAGCACATATAAGCAACAGCATAGATATACTCTTCCCTGGGAAGACAGTTTCCCTGGGAAATGATAAGCGATAATTAGGACAGGGTAAGACAAATAGGCACCTATTTGGGCACCTATTTGGCTAAACATTTTCTGCTTTGCTTTCCAAAGGACTGTGACCCCCTGGCAGTGTCCCTGCCCAAAGCTGGGGGTGTCCCTGCACAGGCTGGGGGAGAGCAGCCTCCCTCTCTCCCCCCTGCCCTGTACCCCAAGCAGCACCGGGGCCTGGTGCTCTCCAGTGTGTTTAGCTTCGCTCTGTGTTTTGCCAGAGACTGTTATTAAGAAATAAGGCTCTGCCTTTTTATCATTCCTCTGAGCGTCTGTCTGATGTCATTCTGTCTGGCAACCAAGCGATCAAAAGCAGCTCCCCTGGGAGAAATTTCTCAAACAAACAGCCAGCAAGAAAAAAAATAATACCCCATTAAATATAATAAAATGCAAGAAACCACGGCGTCTCCCTGATAAATGAAAAGGCGGTGTTACCCAGACTCCAAACACACCAACTCCCCTCGCCGAGGGCCAGGTCCCCCAGAGCAGGGATGCATCGTGCCCTGTGCCCATTACCAGGGTGATTATTCTTAATTAAAGCTTTGTCACAGTCTGAGATCACAAGGCTCAGGTCCAGGCTCTCCCAGCACACCCAGTTTGGCCAGCAGCCCGCGGTGCCATCGCTCCCACCTGCGCAGAGCCCTCTTGTTTCACACCAGCAGTGCAGATGAAGCAATTTTAGGTCTTTTTCAGCAGATTGTGGGGTTTTGCCCTTGGATGAGGCATATGTGTGCCTGCAAAGCGAATCCTGGCTCTGCTCCTACATATTCATTACGTCCTGGAGGTTGCAGGGGTGACAAACGCCCCGTTGCCAACACCTCCAAGCCTGGGATGTGTGTAGGCTTCTAGTTTTGGCAGCTCTGCTTTCTCTTCCTCCCTTCCACCTCTCCACATTGATTTTTGCAGTGCTGGCAGGGCCCTGGGAGACCTGCTCACAGAAATGGGCAAGGCTGAAGGAAGGCAATGCAATCTGCAAAGCTTCTTTCCCCGCTCCCAGGTGGGGGAAGGAGCGCCCTAAATGCCAAAATATTTCACGGCCACGTTTTCAAAGCGAAGAGGACAAAACAGCGACTTGAATCGGGATGTGGAAAACAAAGATAGGAGGAATTTTATTTTTTTTATGTCAGAACAGAGTGTCTGAAGAGGAGCTGTCGTGGAACAGAGCGTGTGCGCCGATGAAAAGCCGCCCATTTGAGCTGGATCCCAGCTGAATTGTCTTGGACCCGTCGCTCACACATCTGTAGCTGTGATCCTTCTTTCCAAGCTGCTTCTCCTCGGAGCACTTTGCAGAGGTCATTCCTCTTTGCAAGCTTCGTTCCCTCTTGCCTTGCAAATTTCCCTGCCATTTTCTTCTCTCCTGCTGGGAGGTTTTTGGGGCCGGTGCTCACACTCAATACCTTCAGCAGAGCCTCTCCTCCTTTTCCCTGTGCTCTTTGCTCAGCTTTGCTGGGAAACATCCCCCAGACAGCTCTGCCCAGCAGCAACCATACGAGCAAGGCCCATTTTTCCCAGCTGTTTCCCTTGCAGGGACAAAAGCAACAGTGGGGCTGCCTCTTGCTGACAGCCCAAGCCCACAGCGAGCATCCCACAGCACCAAAATGAGGCGTTGGTGGTTTCTCCACCATTTCGCAGGGTTGCCACTGCACGGCTCAGATGAAATCCAAAGAACATCTGTCCCAACAGGCATTCACCAAATGCAGCCAGATTGTACCCAAACCAACCCCTGCAGGATCCCAACCCCAGTCTGGGGCTGTCACTCTGGGGCTGGGGTCTCCACCTCTTGTGGGATCTTGCAGCACAAGGGGTTGCAGCAATCGCCAGGCATGTTTACACACATGCACTATTTCCATTTTTTTCCCAGGGTGGGAAAACTCTGGGAAATTCCTGGGAGATTTCTCTTTCTTCCTGCTGCCTGAGGCCAAGCTTCCTTCCTCGCAGATTACAGGGTTACAGGCATCAAAAACAGCAATGTGCCAGCCAGAACAGCCTGCCCTCCCCATCCTTCTGCCATTTCACAGGGGCTGAGCTGCCCCTCGCTGCATCACACCAAGGCAGCACCACGTGTCCCCTGCCACCAGCTCTTCCTTTGCAGTGCGAGGCACACTTCTGCTGCACTCTGATCACTTGTCTCTGCCTCAGTTTCCCTTTTAATAGAGATTTTTTGTCTTATTCTGTGACATCCTACACAAATCTCCATGTCCAGCCCTTGTAGGTGTGATGCTCACCCCAAGTCCCACAGCCAAACCCTTGTGGGTCTGCAGACTTTGTAGGGTCGCAGGGACCTGCCTCTTCCCCTCCTCACTCTGGATGTGGGATTTTCAGCTCCTGTCTTGAAGGGCTGGTATGGTATCTCTCAGGCTTGGCTCAGGGAGCTGAAAGGTTTTTCAATCATCTGCTAATGATAGGAAAGCAAACTTTCATTCCCTCTCTCCCCCAGTCTTGGCAGGGAAGGTGGAATGCGGAGTGTGAGTGGAGCAGCCACCTTTCAGGCCAGCCGCTGCTTTGGGGGATGGGGCAGATAAATGTGCAGGATTTCCAATCAGCCCTACACATCTCGGCCAGAAGACTTCACCGGAGCACGGTGTGGGGGAATAGCTGACTGATAATGCCGCGTTCATCTCAGGAGATCCCCAAGAACTCACCTGTAGATGCCCTGCTCTGCCCACGCTGATGGAGGGGATGGCGGTGGACCCCCAACTGACCACAAGGACACCGCTGGGAGGGATGCGACGGAGACGTTAGAGAGAAAACCAGGTCAGCTTGCTTTGGAAAGAGCTGGAAGGCAGAGGGATCTCCCCGTGGGAGGAATCAGCCCTGCTTCGAAGCACTTGCAGGCCAGGCAGCACCAAGGTGTGTTTTCCCCCCTCTTTGCAGAGGGGGGCGCGTGGATGCGGCAGGGCTGTGGCCCCAGCTTGCGCAGGAAGGATGTGGCAGGCTCAGAAATTAAATTTTCCGGGCATGGGACAGAGGCTCAGCATTGCTACCCTCCCACCAACCTATCGCTGCTACCTGCCTGCTCCTTCCGGACGCGGCAATGGGACGCGGGGGCAGCCAAGGGGACACCCCACAGTCTGCGGGGCGGCAAGGCATGAGCTGAGCAGGAAAATGCATCGGTGGAAAGGAGATGCCAGATGAGGATTCACAGCCGTCAGCTCGCCGTGGGCAGGCTGGAGAGGAGCCACGTCCCTGGACGGGCTGTGGTCCCCTGTGGTTCCCTCGCAGCCACCAGCTGTGCCAACGGGGGACCTGCCGCAGCAAGGTGTGATGGCTTGGGGGGCAGACACCCCCCTCAAAGAGAGGAGGTTGTGCGGGATATTTGGATTTCTTCTTCTCCTCTTCCCTCTGGCCACCACCTCCCCAATTCCCACCCTCCCATCCCCAACCTCACGTGCAGTGAGAAAGGAAAAAACCCCAAGGGGGACGCGCCGGGCCCAATTCCCATCTGGGCACCGTGCAGCACAGCCCCAGGCTGGCCAGGCACGCTCTGATCCCCCAGGCTCCAAAATCAAAGCAAGGCAAAAGCTGTCTCCCCTTCCTCCCAGTTGCCAAGGGACAGAAATCCCATCAGGACCCAAAGTGGATCGTTCCACCGGGAGATTTATGCTGGGGGAAGGAGCAGAACTGGTTATTTGATGATTGTTGTGCTTTTTTATTTATTTATTTATTTTTAATAAGTCCTCAATATCTCCCTTCCCTCCTTCACTGCACAGCACAAATCCCCTTTCCAACACATGCACGAGAGCAGAGCTGAACCGTCCGCGCAGAAAACAGGTGATAAATCACGGGGAGATTGATTCAAACCATTCCAGGGAATGGGAAACACATGGACGGGCTTTCTAATTAACTGTTTGATATGGCTGCGGTGAGTTTGGGTGTAGTTTCCAATGTTTTGCATTTGGCTTGTCTCAGACCTCTCCATGGTAACTGCAGTTTACCGGAAAGTGAGAAAATCCTGCATTCAAGAGAGCTGAAGTGACTTGTTACAGTTCAGCTCAACCACAATAAAAAAGAAGAAAAAAAAAAAGTAAATACAGTGTTTCCTCTGCAGGAACATTTCTCTTCTCTTTCTCTTTCCAGCTGGAAAAACAAAACAAAATCAAAGGTCCGTCTGCTTTGCCCGTCCACCTCCCGTGTGTACTTTCTGGTGGGTTGCAGAGCGCTCAGACCCGTCGCCCTCGGAGGCTGAGGTTTGCAGGTCAGTGCAAAGGCTGAGTAGCATGAAGGAGCCTTCCTCACCAACCAGCACACTCATCCTCCCTTCACGTCCCTGAGCCAGCTCTCCCACCCATACACAAGTGCCCACCAAGCTACCCTAACTCCCCCTTTTTTCTTGTCAGTCAACCTGAGCACGAAAAAAAATACACAAAATATTTGGCTGGGGATGTGCTGAGACCTCTTTCCACCCAAACTGCTCAACACATCGGGCTGTGTGTGTGTCTCGAGCAGAACACTTCTGCAGGTTTCTTATGGCGTGGCATCATGCCCCCAAGTGTCACCATCCGTCCAGGGTTGTGGTGTTACCCCAGCGGGGCAGTGGGATGCAGGGTGTGCATTGCATTGAGCCCAGATTTGTGCTGCTGAGTTAATCAGGCCTTATAATTCATCATTAATTCACAGCAAGCTCGGGCATCAGAAGTGATGCAAGACCCTGAGAAGGACCCCAAATGTTCCAGATTGCTTCCAAATGCAGCCTTCCAGGCTGCACAGAGGCACCAAAGCTGCCTGCTTGTCCCATGGAGCGCAGGTGTCGGCCACCGAGGTGCCTGCGGGACACAGAGCACCAGGCTGGGTGCTGTGACAGCCGGCAGAAGTGGTCTGAGAGCAGCAGGAGGGCAGGGAAGGGTGGGCAGGGGAGGGCAGAGATCTTAGGGTCCTGGTTAGCAGGATGCCCTGGGGATGCTCACCCCAGATCTGTCCTAGTCCTGCAGGGATCTCCCGTTTCCATCAGCCGAGAGTAGCCATTAAAATCTAATTTAAAAAGGAATAAAGGTTGGATCCATCTGTGTTTGAAAGCAGCCTTTTCCCATATCCTGCTTTTGGCACGTCCCCCCAGCTGGGGCATCGCACCTTGCCCCATAACACGGGCACAGCTGCTGCAGCCGTTGCGGGGAGCGAGGCGCAGCCCCCGTCATGGGGATCCTGCACAGCCACCAGGCACCGAGCTCCAAATGAAGCTGGGATGCTAATATTTTATTTTTTATTGGCTTTTTTTTTTTTTTCCTTTTCCCCCCTCTTTTACCTTTTCTGCACCATGGCTCCCTGGGGCCCCGGTGGAACATCTGGCCAAGCCACTTCTGGTTCCATTTATTAGCAGATAATTTATTTGTGGATCAGGAGGGAAAGGTGACCCCACCATTCACTGGAGGTATAGTACTTGACCCCTTGGTGATGCCTCTTGAACACGGGTCCATTAGGTGTTTGGGGCCTGATCCAGACCCGAGGAAGTCAGACGCAGATCTCCCCTTTAAGATCCAGGGCTGTCAGATCTTGTTCCAAAAACACTGGGGGAAATTAGTCAAATAAATGCTGTGTGAATATTATTACATATAATTCATTCTCTGGGAATATTTTGAAGTATTATTCACTCCTTGTGCATATTATTAGAGCAGCTCCCACTCAGGGAAGGAAATTAAATTGTATAAACCACCTTTTCTCTGTTTTCGGTCCTTTCATCTTTTTTGCTCTTTTTGCCCACCACCCCTTTCTTCCAGCCTTTATTTTCCCAGACCCCAGGGCATGAAGACGTTAAATCAGGGACCGTCCTCCTGTCATCCTCCCTGTTGCTTATTTGTATTGCAGCAGTGAGCTCAGCTCATTGCATGTGAAAGGTGTCAACAGGCTAAAGCTCCCTTGTCAGCAGGCTCTTCGAAGCTCTCTTAAGCCCGTCCAATGGCCGTGGATCCTATTCAATTTCCGTTCCCCATGTTTGGCTAAAATTATCCAGCTTTCAAAAATAAAAATGATTTTTTTTTTTTTCTTGCACAATCAAAAACGTGGGTTTATTTTTCTTCAAATCAAAATCCAGAGGCATTTTCCAAAGAGGGCTTTTGGGAAAAAAAAAAAAAAAAAAAAAAAAGCAACCAAAGGCAATCGACCCCTCTCCCCGGGGAGGAGTTTCGTTCACTTCTGGCATTGCCACGCATACCGGTGGTCAGCCCCATCGTACACGTGGCTGATCACAGTGCGTAAAATGAAACGGGATTCTTTGCATCAACTTTTGGGAACAACAGCCTGAGCCCGTGCTGTGTAGGGAGGGCTTCTCCGCCAGGCACGCCAGCAGTGGAACAGCCTTCATACGTGTGCAGTGCGAGGCAGCGCAGCGTCTGATGGCTGTGAGGCTTCCCAGCGCTTTCAAAATGACCTGAAAAAAGCCATTTTCCCCATTTCTGGGGGACTGGTCTTTTTATGCCTCAGCCTGTGTGCCAGCCTCCTGGGCAGGTTTGTAGCGGCTTTGCCAAATTCACAGAGTCATAGAATCATTTAGGTTGGAGGAGACCTCCAAGATCACCTAGACCAACCTCTAAATCGTTAATTGTCCAACCTGCCAAATTGTTAGCAGCCTTCCTGGTGCTCGGTCAGCATGTCCTCTCCTTTGGGAGCAGGGAGGTTTGCTGCCTTGGAGGTGGAAATGCTTTTCCCCCGTGTGCCCCGTGCAGATGGGACCATGGTGTTGGGACACCGTGCTCCTCCCGGGCGCTGACATTGAAGGCACAAAGCCAAGGGTGAAGGTTTCCCCACTCCTTCGCTAACAGCCGAGCTGTTTGAGGTCTGTTAAGGCCCTACAGGAAGGCACAGCTGGATTTTAATCCACCTACCACTGCAGACGTGCACCCAGGGGATGCTCAGGGACCCGAGGAGCTGCCCACCTTTTGGGCTTACTGCGGAGGTTCCCTTCCCACCCGCACCGCCCGAGCGTGACATCAGATCTCACAGCTCGGCCTCTCGTGGGGCCCTTTCAGCTGTAATGAGATCAGCTTTTCCTGCTTGTGACCAAATCCAAACAATTAGAGAAAGAAAGCCAAGCCAGGAACTAAGTCACCAAACGCTCTCATAGCTTGGTTTCAGACCTTCAGCTGCCTTCTGCTTTTGACAGCAGAGGAATCAGAGGGACAGTGCAATAAATGGGCAGTTCACAGAAAACAGTTTTTTTATCAGGCATCTCTCCTTACTGATGGATGTTTGTTTGGAAAAGAGTTAGTTCTAAACAATGGTGGATGCTGACTTCTGCAGTCCCTTTGTGCTGATGAGCTTACTGGTCCCATTAAGGACTTATTCATGGTAACATGGTTGGGATATCTGGGTGACCCCGTGAGCTCCTTCTCAGGGATCTTTCTGCACTGCCTTTCCTGCAAAGAAAAGCAGCCACATGGCACAGGTTTATACGGGAAACTCGCTGGCTTCCAGGTCGGGGTGTTGGGACATTTCCTACCCATGGAGCCACCCACGGCTGAGGTCAAGGCAGGCTGCTGCTGGCTTCTGCCTCCCACTGCAGCCCTGGCTTTGTGTCTGACCTCGGTTGTGTCATTTCTGCTCCCCTCGGTCCATAACAGACATCCTGTGATGCTCAGCAGGATGCTGAGCCTTGCAGCACGACAGCCCCGCAGAAAGCCACGGCCAGTTTTGTTACTGGCAGTAGCTGCAATGGTGTTTTCTTCACAGGCTCCTTCTGCATTTTCAAGATCTTAACCCTTTTTATTTCTTGGGAAAGCATCTGGGTTTCAGCTTTGGGTCTCTCCAGCCTGTCATTTTACACAAACACCCAAACATCCTTTCTTGGGTGATGGATTGGGGCTGCGCTTTGGCTGGGATCACACAGCCCAGACTGGCAGAGAGGCTTTGAAGTCATGAAAATTTCACATTCCTGGCCTGCCAGCAGAACAGTGCATGGGAGAGAAATACATGCTGGGAAACACAGCCTCTGGCTCATTTACCCTGGCCCAACGTCATCCCATATAACACTACACGCCCCGTTAATGCACCTAAAGGGCATCGTTACCCTCAGCTTCCTCTGCAGTAAGAGGGAGCGGTTCGGATCCCACGCGGATTTACACACCCAGGCCATGCTCCTGGGCTTTCAGGGAGAGCCACAGCCCTGATGTTTAAATCCCTGCTTTAATATAACTCCACGGCTCCCTGCAAGTCCACCCTGCACTTCCAGAGCAGTGCTGTGCCAGCTTAATGCGTGCACAAATTGCCTCCACGGCAGAAAACACTCTTGATTTTTTTTTTCCCAACCTCTCCATCCCGTGCACCCTGGGGATTTGTTTCGGACCCAGTGCCCAGGCTGCGAGCAGCCTCCCGAAAGGAGCTCGAGGGCTGTGGCGCTGGGTCCCAGGACCTTTTGCCTTGCATGTGAGAAGGCTCCGCTTGGAAAAATATTAGCAAGCACTGCGATGATTTTATGCTGATTTACTAGCTGAAGCCGTAAATCAGCACTTGTCAGAGGCTTGAGTTACTTGCCTGTGCCAGAGATTGATGGAGCCAGCTGCCAGGACAAATTACCAAGCGGCAAACCTGAGCCTGAAATCATTGTTTTAGGCCTCGGAGTGAGCTAAAAGCATCCAGGTGATTTATACAGGAGGAAACGGCTTTATGTCCTGTTCAACTGGAGCCCTGAGTGCTGCCAATAAAGACCTGCGAAATCTCCTGGTTTTAATCTTGCGCTCAGGAAGGACAGCACCCATTTAACGAATTTAGGCTCTGAACTCACCATTAGGATGAGGTTTATGGGTGAAGTCCTGCCCTCAGTGGAGCGAGTGGCATTTTGCCCTTGCCTTCCTCAGAGCTGCACTCAGCATGTTCTGCCCAAGGCTTCTGTCATCCCTCCCAGCCTTTTTCCCCTGGGTTTGGGGCACCACCCTTGTATAATGCCCACGGAAAGCCTTTGTGATGCCTCAACGATGGGTGCTGCATCGACGAGCAGTCCTGGGTGGGCATGGGTTATCCAGCAACTCAATAAAGCAGAGCTCGCTCAGTTAGCAAACAGTCCCGTGCCACATCTACAGCCACATAAAAATAAACAGTGAGTTAATAAATAAGGTGCCAGCAGATGGTGCTCAATAATTTGCAGCATCCTCGGTGGGTTCTGGGAGCACAACAAGAAGTGGTGCAGCCCCAGCAAAAAGCTTCCCCTGGATGATGTGCTTCCCCTCTCTGGACCAAGAGAAGGATGACGTGCGTGCTCACAGACTATTTATTACAGCACACAAACAGGATTAGCACTTCTTTGGGCTGCTCCGTTGTCAAAACATGAGAAAACTGAAGAGCAGCTTCCTGGGCAGAAAGCTGGTAGTGCAGTGCTGTGGTGGCTGCTTCGCGTTGTTTGGAAAGAGGTTTAAGAAGCATTTGTTGTGCCAGAAGTGGCTCTGCAGATGCACCAAGCTGCCCCGTGCAAGCTGTATGTCAAACTCCTCCCGGTGTCAGCAAGGAAAGCGCCCTGGTGCACCTCAGCCCCTGCTCGTGCTGCTTGTTTGCACCACCAGGGCTTTGTTTGTTCAGAAAACACAGGGGAAGGAAAGCACCAGGAAAAACAAGATTGCAGTTCAATTTCAAAAGGGTCTCTTGCACATCAGCAGCTGGACATCCTGCTACCTGGGACACCTGCACACCGCTCCCTGCCTGCCCTAACCCCTGATTCTTGCCCACCGCCCCCCCGATTCTAAGGTCTATGCCCTAAGATCCTATGGGAGCTGCCCGTGGCACTGAATTTCTTCACTACTCTGGCCTCAGGTGAGTGTTTCACAACCCTCAGGTTCTGCAGCAATAACAAATCCTCTTCCTTTAAACCCAGACCCCTGTACAGGGGAGCAGGAACCGGGTACAGGGCACGGGGGCACCCAGCCCTCAAAAGATGCTCCAGCCTGCAAAATGCCATGAGATATAAAACACTGCAAACAGCTTGCAGCAGGAATGCACTTTTTGTGCATTAATGCAAAGAGAGGGCAGCATGGGGCCCCTGGGCATCCTGTACCCCTGGGGTACCACCTTATCTGGGGTACCACATCCCTGGGGTACCACATCCCTGGGGTACCTCCATCCCCGGCCATCAGCACAGCACAGGCAGCAGGTGCATGGATGGAGGCAGGAAACTGTTCATAGGGCTTAGGAAAAGCTGAGGTTTCTGGCAGGTTCCTGAGACATTGGGTTTGGCCCAGGGCTCTGCTGTATAAATTGTGGGATTAGAGTCAAACATGAAACCGGAGCAAGAGGCCAAAGGCAGCGCTGGCAGCTGGCTGGAGGTATTTTTTTCTCCACACAAGCATGTCCAACGCAGGCTTTGGGAGGAGAGAAAGGTGAGGGAGGGGAAAATGAAAGAAAGGGGAGCCCAGAAAACAGGGGTGAATGTAACCCTTAAAGTAAGAGGGATGGGACCACAAGAAGTGGAGAAGGAGACTGCATAGTGGGAAACATCCCCAGAATGGGTTGTGGAGGGGATGGGAGAAGCCACACTGTCCCAGGTGGGTGCCCCCAGACCTGGTGCCCATCCTCACTGACTCCCATCCCTTCCCTGCTCATTGCCAGCTCCTGGCCCCACTGCCGTGCTGGCAGGAGGGCGTTTGTCCACCAAGGGCTGTGATTATCGTCACCGGTGTTGCTCGAGAGGCAGCACTGCTTTTCAAGATCCCGGCCGTGCACTGGGCTGACCTCCGCCTCTCAGTGCTGTTTGGTTTGGATTAGCTGACTCATTGTTTGTGGCGGGGTTTCACGGCTCTTTGGTGGGGCCAAGATAAAAAAATAACATCCATCCGTGCTGGGCACGGAAGGAGATTTTGTCCACAAAGCGCCGAGAGCGGGGTTTTCCTGGGGTCTTAGCAAAACCTGTGATTTTTTGTAGGCAATTGCCCGTTTGCTGCAGGTATCGCACAGGACCAAGGGGATACACAGCACATTTCCAGCATCAGAAATCTTATCTCCATCCTCCCAAATTTTGTTTTCTCTAAGCAGCCATACAGACGTGCTGGGGATAGAAGTCAGATGTGGTCTGAATCGACATGAGGAATTCAGGCTGGGAAAGCCATACCACGTGCCTGGAGCAGGAATTTGAGCACGGAACCTCTCGGTGCCGGTATTGCCTCCTGATTCTCTTGGGCATCCACTGAAGACCCCATCCTTTCATCAAACTCCCCCGGCTGGTCCCTCAGCCCACCAGGAGATGCATGACCCTCCAAGGAGGGTGTCAGAGCCTGGTTTTCTCCATGGTCCCATCATGCAGGGCGCAGCCAGCTCTTGTCATCCCGGGTAGTGTCACCGGGCTCCTGGACAGGGAGGGCTTTGCTGACTAATCCAAGCCAGCAGTCCCTCTCCACGAGGATATTTTAGGTGCATTCTTGCAGCGAACTCAGCCATGGACCAGGAGGTCAGCTCCTGGCCCAGATGTCCATGGAGCCTGTGGGCGTTCAGCTGGCAGATTCCGCCCAGCCCCAATCCTGGCCCCATTAAAACTCTTGGGAGGTTCCCATTGACCTCATCGGCTTTGCAGAATGCCAAAGGATCCAACAAGCGCAGCTGCTGTCACCAGATCCCCCCAGACCTTGTGGGACAAGGCTCTAACCGAGGGCAACATGGTCACATGCAAGGATCTTGCTGCTCCCTCCCTGCCCTTCATCTTTTCTTGTGCACGATCACAAACCCGACGACACATGGTGCGTGCAGCCCCCAGAGCCCACGGTGCTGCCCCCAACACCAGACCCGTGCTCAGGATGGGGCGCAGCACGGTCTCCTGCTATTTTCCCCAGGTCTGGTTTGGATGGGACTTCAGCAGTGATTTCTTCTGCTTCTGTCTATTAAAAGAGTATCCCTGTGTGATCATTGTCACAGATGAAAACCTGCTCCCTTTACAAGCTATTTCTCTAACCTCCCAAGCCAGGAGCTGGCTCTGGCTCCTTCATCCCCAGCACTGACCATTCCTCAAGGGGCTGGGAGGCTCGGATGTGCATGCAGCCCCAGCCCATCCTTCTCTTTGGGATTGTCCCAGTCCCAGGTTTGGTTTTGTCTCATGTCAGAAACAAGGGAAAAGCAGCAGAATTCAGATCAGACCCAAATGTGGGCCCTGGATTGCAGGGCGGTTGTTCCCAGTAACGTTCCTTCTTGCAAACCAGAGTCCTCGTCCACAGCAGACGGGCTGGTAGCACTCCCAAATTCCTTGCGGACCGCGTTGTGCTGGCATTTAAGCAAAACATACAGAGTTAACGAGCACGAGGGAAAGGCACTCGGACCAGCTTTATGTCCTTGACCTCCACGCCACCGCTCCAAGCTGCTGTGCGCCGCACGCGGCTCTCTGGGGACAATGTCCCATTGATTGCCCAAGGAGCTCAGAGGGCTGTGGGGACACCGCAGCACGGCCGGGCGCTGCCGTGCCCTTGGAAATGCCTCGCACAATGCTCACCCTGTGCGTGCTGGCACATCGCAGCACCAACACGATGTCACTGGGGGCCCGATGCTCAGCAGCACAAAAAGGGGCTTATGGCGCAGGGGCACAGCCGTGCCTCTCTCAGCGTGACAAACGTCACTGATGTCTCCCCTTTTCTCGCTGGAAACAGAACGCCCTTTAAAAATAAACCAGAAGGGCTGCCCTGGCCGTGCCTTCGGTGTGAGCACTGCCAGTCCCCCCGTGCCCCCCTCCCCCTGTTGCAGACCCACAGCTCGTCGTGGTGCAGCTGGAAAATCTGTGTGCTGCAGACCAGGAGCGAGGTCAGCCTTGGTGTACGGGGACGGCTGCGATGCTCTGCAGCCAGAGAGGGGGGTCCTGGCCTTGTGGGGGGTTGTAGCCTGGCAGTGCTGGCACATCACACATTTTTGGCTCCAAGTTCCAAAAGATTTTGGAAGCATGGGGAAGAAAAAGCCTTTTCTTAGCAGAGCAATAGCCCAGGTGGCAGGGGGTGATGTGCTCGACCCCATCCCGTGAAGGCCCCAGCCCCTCGCTCTGAGAGCATCCATCACTCAGGACCACTTCCCATGAACGTCATCAAATTCTTGTTTTCCAGTCTGGTTTGGGGGAAAAAAAGGTTGAATCAGGAAACTCCTGGCCAGCTGCAATTTTCATTGCAGGGTAGGGACCAGGTCCTGTAAAAGGCTCTGTGAAACACTAAGGGCTCAAAAATGGCATCACCTGGCCATGGGATGTGTCACAGCTCTGAGGGACCAGCTCTGGATGGAGTCCCCATCCCCATGGTTTGCAGAGGCTTTGCTCATCCCAGCTGACCCACTCCATGCAGGGATGCTCTTTGGTTGCTTTTTATTTAACCTTTAACCATGTTGTTTCTATATAAGCCTCTTTCCAAAACAGAGCCTATAAAATCTTCAGCAGATAACAGAGCAGATTTCTGTCCCTCTCTCTCCCCCCAAGGAAGTATTTTTAGCTCTCATAAACACGAGCCATTAAGGACTCACGGGGGAACACCAGCACTCTGCATCCCGAGGGAGGCACTGCTAAAGGGGCAGCCCATCTTCCTTTCCATCCAGCCCAGCCTACAGCCCAACCCCAAATCACACCCTTGGTTTTGGGCTCGGGCCCCATTGCACAGCACAGCTCTGCAAAGCAGGTGCTAAACTGTTGTTTGTTTGTTTTTTTTCAAGGGAAACCCAAAGGAACACACTGTCCAGAGCTCAATGAGTTGCAGCTGGCTTTCCCAAAATGTCACGTAGCTTTGAAAACTCTCCCCCCTGTTGCTCGTGCTCCAAAATGCTGCTCAGGAAATGTTGTGCAGGAAAATGCTGCACAGGGGATGCCCAGCGAGCACCAAAACGCACCTCTCCAGCATCTGCTCCCAGCCTTGGTCACAGAATCACTGCAGTTCTTACCAAAATTTCCTAAAATTCATGAAAAATTCATTCTTTTTCTATTTATTTTTTCTTTCTAGTCAAAATTTGGACACTTGGGACAGCGTGAGCAGCTGCAGTGTTTCTCTCTGCTCAGCTGGACGCCAGCACGCTGGTTTTGTACAAATGACACAAGGGACCACAGAGGAGGTGAAGAACTCGCCTGGGTTGTAAGTCTTTGTGTTCAGGTTGTGCAACAAGAGGGGCCATGGATTAGCCCCATGGGCTGAGCCCCTGCATCTCTGCTCTGCTGAGCACAAGATGTCCCCAGGGGTGGGGAAAAAAAAAAAAAAAAAAAAAAAGGCTGGAGGAAGCCACCAGTGCCAGGAAAGGAAAGTGGGAAAGTCTTTGATGAGAGCACAGATGGTACTTGCTTGGATGCAGCAGTCTCCCAAAGAAGGAAGGGGCTGGGGATGTGGTCTGGGGACAGAAAGGGGCTGCTCTGTGGGACTCTGGTGGCTCTGTGGGGCTGGGCTGCCCAGGGCAAGGTCTGGAGATGCATCATGGGGAAGGGGCTCAGTGGCACTCGGATGGAGAGAGATCAGAGCTGGGCTCTTCTCCAAGGTTCAGGGCAGGGCATAACTCCGAATTTCCCAAGCTACCCAAGCTCCGCAGCCCCCTGGGATCAGATTCCCATGATGGATTCCCAGCTGCAGAGATAGAAAACTTCCCGAAAGGGCCAAAGTACCATCTGCTGAGCAGCCCCGTTCTCAGGCTATTTGGGGTATTTTTATTTCTGAACAAGGCAGAAAACCAGGAGGGATTTCTCCCTGCTTCAAGGCTTCTGTTTTCCTTCTCTCTTCCCCTGCAGTGATGCAAGCCCAAGGCCCCCAACAGCAGCAGCTCTTCCCACCATCCCCTGACCCCAAACCCTCTTGTCGTGAGAGCATCCCATTGCCATCGGGTGCAACAGGGCACAGGTCTTGTCTCTGCTTTCTCCCTCCACCAGGCATGCCAAGGGGACTCTGGGATGTGTGATTTGTACAGTTTGGGTGTAGGCACATTGCTGGCTGATTTTTTTGAGCAGCCCTGCCGTGCTGAAATCTCAGGGGCATCACAATTTGTGGCTGCCTGGCTAGAGGGTCTATCAAAAGATTTAGGGCAAGGCGTGTTAGCATTACATCTCCTGCAGCTTCTCATCCACACCCTTATCTTTAGAGGGGAATAGAGCCATCCAGGAAGATGGATGAGGATGGACTTTGCCTTCCAAAGGGAAAGGGGTCTAAATGCTGAGGGCACCAGCTGGGAACGGTGAGCATCTACCCAGACTGGAGCTCTGGCCCTTCTCTATAAAATATAGACCGTCACCCGCCTGTGCATTGCTTTTCCTCTCGACACCAGCCTGCCCCAGGGAGGTGCGGTGGGAAGCCCTCCTTGCACGGCAGCGGGCTCTGGATCGCGTTTTTCCATCCTTGAAAGGAGGCGAAGCCAGGCCCTGGGGAGACATCAGATCTGCCTGAGCCATAACAAAAACTGCACGCATCCATTTTGCTGTCAAACCAGCTTTAAACAAGCCCCGTGTGAGTAAACATGGGAGCACAGGCTGGAAAGGCTGCACACCCGCTGCCGGCTCTGTACACGCTCAGCAGATGTTGGCCTCGAGCAGGCGGGGATCTGAGGAACAGCTCCAGCAAGAGGCTTCCCTCAGAGCAGGGAGAGGTGATGTGGCTGCTGGATCCATCCCTTTGGGAGGGCAGGACCCTCGTGCACCCACACTGCAGCAGGTGCTGGGATGCAGACGGCAGTGGTGCAGCCCGGAGCATCCCCCAAATCCTTCCACCTGTGCCAGTAAATAGGAAACCTCCTGTTTGACCCCAATTCAGCCCGGCATGTTATTTAAAGCACCCCTAGGATGTGCCAGGATGGGTGTCCCTCTGCAAGGCACAGCCCAGGGGTGCAGCAGTTTTTGGTCAGGGTCCCCACAGCCATGTGAGCGCTGCCCCCGAGCAGCAGCACGTGTAGCCGAGCAGCCGCGATGCTGAACTAATGTTATCTTAGCAAATTGTTTTGTTATGGCTGTCGGATTCCTCGAGGAGTGGTTCTTAACCTGGAAAAGCAGCGGCCCCGGCGCAGCGGGAAGTTTTTCATTATCGGCTCCAAGGAGCCCGGAGATGGGAGATTAGCGGGGAAGGCGCACGAGTCCTCTTCTCACAGAGGGAAAACACAGAGGGGCCTCTTTGCTGGGGTGTGAAAACACCTGGGAAATGCTCACTGCAGCCCCAGTAAGCGCCATGGGTGACCCTAACCGGGCTGCAAGTATCCATCTGTGCTCCTTTAGCAAATAAAATACAGCACAAGGTGCAGAAAGGAGGAGAGCGCAACCACAACAGCACCGCCACTCCCTTTTCTTTTTTTTGGTAACGTTCCCTGCACTGTTTTTCACAATGTTTTGAGCAAACCCCAAATATTTCTACTGATGGAGGCACAACACTGGCTCTTTATACGTAATTCAGGGCAATTAGTGCTGGCACAGCCGGGGCCAGAGGAAGGGCTGAAGGTCTGGTGCAGCAAGGCTGAGGAGACTGTCACGGACGGGCATTTGGGCTGCTCCCAACAACCTCATTTTCTTTTCCTTTTTGGGCCATGTCATTTTTCCCTAATTTTGGTTAAAGTGGGTTCTGGTTTTTGTTGTTGTTGTTGTTTTTGTTTTTTTTAGAGGCATCCACAGAAACTGAGGCTGGTCCTGGGAAAAGACAAAGTGCTGAGCCCAGAGGACGCTGAGTGCTTCATGTACCCTCTGCATTGAGATTTCTCACAAATTCCCCTTTTCCTAGAGCCACCGATTTATCCCCAAAGAGCAGGCCCAGTGTCCCGAATGAGGAAGATTTAGGGCCTTTTCCTAAATAACCGTGCTTGCATCTCCCACCCCATTGACAGCCATCAGCAAAGCCCCGCGGCCCCATCCATCCGTCCATCTGTCCGTCCCACGGCGTTGATCAGTGTATCAGTGTTCTCAGCTCTGCATCACGAGGGGAATGTCATCAGGTTTTTATCTCCTTTCCGCTTTGGGTTTATCAGTTATTTATTTATTTGGGCTTATGGCTTTCCTTGTTCATCCTGCCGTTTGGTTTCCTCAGTCCCCAAGGCTGCCGGAAGGAGACACTGAAATTTAAAAAATAAAAAAAAGAATAATAATAAAAAAAGACAATTTAATGTTCTCTGGAACGAGCCAAGAAAGAATCTCCAGGGAAAGGGCGGGATTCGCCTCTGTTTGTTTTTTTTCAGAGGCAATATTAACAAGACAAAATGAGAAAAAAAAAGAGGGGAGCATTTAACCCTTGCAGAGCCACAGCTTCACTCCGGCTGCTTCTCTGCAAAGTCCTGGCCGCGGGGACAAAAGAGGGCACAATGATGAGGAGGCATCAGAAATGGGTTCCCTGGTGCTTTTTGGCTTTCCGCCAGCATAAATAATGCTGTGAAAAAACAAACAAACAAACAAACAAAAACACCAGAGGAAACCTTCACAGTGAGGAGAGAGAAGCAGTGCGTGACATACGCAGGGCACTGCTTCAGCTGCAAAGGGCAGCGCTGTTAGCTTCTTCCCATGTAAAATCACCCCAAAAATAAGGACACTCCCCCATGGCAGTTTTAGGAATTGGTGAATAATTTCCCAGCCGTGTTGGCTGCTCAGCACCGTGCACGTTCCCCTCGGCTGGTTCAGAGCAAACCCTTTGGATCCCCTTCCCCCTGAGACAACTTGTTGGCTTTGCAACAGAGCTAATTCCGTGCCTTTTTTTTTTTTTTTCTTTCTTCCTAAAAGGAAACAAAAACATTGTCTCCCCCACACACGCACACGCACGCGACACGCTAATTAGAGCAGACGTTGCTTTTTTGGGTCCAAATAGGAAACGTCAGCGGCGGCAGCCCTCCTGCCATGGAGCAGCACAGCGGCTGCGTGCATCCAGCAGCTTTTCGGCTGCTCCCCCATCCCATGTTGCCCCCCTACAGGAGATGTGCCCACCCCATTTTTTTCCCCACAAAACAAGGGGTTTCAGCATTTTTATCCATTTTTGCCAGCTCTGTTAATTGCACGCACCCCCTGCCAATCAAACATTTTTGCGAGCTTATTCCTGAAACCAAAAGGACAACAAAAGAAAAGCGAATTTCCCCTTGGTTTTCCAACCTGAGGTCCCTGACGTGGATTGATGGGGTTTGTGGTGTCCCAAAACCAGGATTTCCCCACGTGCTGTGGGATTAAGGATTACCCAGAGCCAAGGCTGTGCTGCCGGGCTGGGAGAGCCGGAGCAGAGCCACCAACACCACCCCAAACCACCGCTCACTTCCAAAATGCCTTTGCCCTTTAGCTTTGAAAGCCTTGGCCTTAAACCACAAAGAAAAACCCAAAGCCCCCACGGGGACCAAATGACCAGCACTGCTTTTCTGTTTAACATGTAATGCATGAAAATACAGAGCCAGCGAGGGTGAAAGGAGAGAGAGGTGATGGGCTGGTGTTTTCTGCTGGGCAGCGGGGCTGTCACATAGGTTTTTGCCCAGGAAACCCCAAAAAGGGTGACTTAGCTCAGGGCTGGAGATGCTAAGAGTGGTCAGGGACAGGGTGAGGTGAAAACAAGCTCTGGAAAGAGCAGATTTTGGTGGCTTTATAGGTCCCAGGCCTGCTGCCTTTCTGAAATGGGGAAAAAAAAGGAGAAAAAAATAATAAAACAAGGAACACAAAACAGACTCCATTAGCAAATAAAATCACTAAAGCCTTTATAATTTCAACTGCACGAGCAATGGGAGGAAGGAAGGAAGGATGCAGAATCATTAATCCTGGTGATTGTCCTTTTACATATATATTTAAAAAGGGCTTTGGCAGCAGAAATTTTGTGCTTCACTTTTTCATCAAGATCCTTGTTTCTGGAGACAATGATAGTCCTGAGAGCTGGAAGGAGAACGTCGTCTCTTTTTGTTTCCCTTTCTCCTCCTCAAAAGCAGAAAAAAAAATGTTGAAAAGGAAATGAGCCAAAAAAAATCATTTGCAAAAAGACACATACTCCCAACAAATCCCCCCTCCCAAAAACACAAAAGAAAACCCTCCCTCTGACTAACATAAAAACATTTTCCTTTCTCCCCGCCACCTCTGGCAGCTGTGCATTACCTGCACACTGGGCACGGGCTCACGAAGCATCCCTGGCTGCTCTGCAATGCTCCAGGGACATGGAAAGTCCAAAACCTAGGCTCCAGGTGGGATAACAGCTGCCTTGTGTTAGCAGAGAGGAGGGGCAGGGGCCAACAAGAGCATCTCCCTCTTGAGGTTTCCCTTGTTTTTATTTTTATTTTTTTTCTCCTTGTTTCCTTTCCTCTCCACTCACTCCCTTTTCTCTTGCCTTTGGGATAAAAAAACACTGACCAGGTTCTCCCTGTCTTTCAGTGCCTGTTTTCCCACGTGTTTGTTTTTCCACGTAATACATCCTCACCTCAGAAGTGCTGAAGCCAGGGGTTAACGGGCACCTGGGGACAACCCAGATCAAGGCCGTGCCCTGGTGCGACTCCAGGCAAGACCCCGAAACCTCTCTCTCCTCCAGATGCTGAAGGTATCTAAAGACAAATGAAGACGTGGCCTTTGGTCTCCCTAATTTCACTTAGCATAGAGCATGGGGATGTTGTTTTTTCCCAAATTCCCTGGGCTTTCCTAAGATGCCCCAGCAGAGCCGAGCATAACGGTGGCTCTCAGTCTTCCCTCACCTCATCCCCTCTCTGCTCTTTTCCCTCCGTCCCTGGCCCAGATGTCCTGCCTGTGCTCATGCAGCATGTGGAGCTGCTTCTGGACAGCATGTGGCATCGGGAACATGGTGAGCCGTAACGATCCCTGCCACCGGGATGTGTCCCCGTAGTGACCAGGATTCTGCTAGCACGTGTGTCTGCTGCTCCAAGCTTGCGCACTGCACTTTGAAGGCATTGCAAGTGCTATGGACTTGTAAAAAAAGGCCAGAGCAGATTATTAGCAAGAAAAAGAGCCTGCCCTGTGATGTGGGGAGGGATATATTTAGTATATTCTCTCATGACGGTACACCACAAAGGCTTTGATTCAGCCTCCGTGTAAACTTGGAGTGCGTGCGCGAAGCCGAAGGCTGCGCCGAGCAGGGAGGTGTTGGAGTGCCTGCTCAAGACGAACTCACAGGCTCAGAAAAATGGGTGGTATTTTAACATTAATAGCAATTAGGCACCAAGCCATGTCCCAAAGTGCCTGGTGGATAAGGGACAGCGTGTATTGCCACTGGCGGCCTCAGCCAGCCCCCGCCGTGCCCAACGCTCCTGGCCACCTGAGAGCGTCTCAACCGCTGCCTAATCCCCGTGGTCTCACAGCAATATCTATTATTGAATTTGGAGCAAAAAGCAGCTGTTACTGTCGCTGCAAATAATTACCCTAACGCCTGGATTACATGCGGTGTTGTTACTTACAGGACTCCCAAACATTTTTCCTTCAGGGCTTGTATTTCCAGAGCTGTCAATCCAGCACCTCTCCCCAGCGCTAAATTCATTTACAGGGAGGAAAATAAAACACTTTAAAAAATAAATAATCAAGCCACATTAAATAACCATTTGGGAGACCATCAGCCTCCCAGGCTTGCTTGGCTGAACCTGATATTAATTACACTAAGCCCGAAAGTGGCACCTTCCCCAGGAGTCTGCTGGAAAGCTCCCACCGCTCGCCCCGTGGAGCAATTTCCAAGGGCTTTGCCTAGTTAAGGATTATAATTTCTAACAGCTGCCGGATCGACTCAGCTCATGCCCTCACCTCCACCCGAGATGTTGACACGGCCCCTCGCCAACAAACGCTGCCTCTCTCTTTCTGCCGTCGCTTCTTCAAGGATTATGCATTTGTAGGAGTCTCCATTGGCAGCGCGGAGACTTCCAAAAAGCCTTTTCCTGACAAATTCTCGCTCCTGCCACCCTTCAGCAAGGAGGTGAGGGTCTGCTTGCCATAAACGCACGAGCTCTGCCTGCCAGATTAGAGTTGGCTGGACACTTTTGGCACCGACTGGGTTACATAATTAGAAAAAAATACAGAAAAAATAAATGCTTGTGGGAACGTGTCAGCTTGCTGGCTGGGGAGGATGATGTGGGGAAGTTTAGTCTGCTGCAAGTGACTGGCAGTCTACGGTGACAAAGAGGGAAATCAGTTATCCTGGCATTAAAAAAATGCATATTTTTGTGCCCCATCCCTGCTCCACATCAGTATTTTGTTGCAGACCCCTGGCCTCACATGAGAGCCTCTGTGCTTGCTGTGTGCGGGTGCGCTGGCTACGTGTTACCCACTAGGTCCATTTGTTCAGTCCAGGCCTGGTTTTGCTTTTGTCTCCTGGCAAGAAGCAAGAACAACAACAATAATAGCAAAAATAGGCAGGCAGCATCCCAGCCCCAAGGAGCCGATCCACAGCCACGTGTCCAGCTGAACAAAGCACTCTTGTCCAGAAAAATGTCCTCGCTCTCCAAGGTTTCTCTCCCTGAGCTCACACTTCAGGTAAACCCCTTTTCTTTTATCCCCTTTTTCCCCAAGCTTCTCAGGTTTCAGCTCAGGACAAATTAAAGCAAGCAGATTTCCAGGTGGTCCCAGATGCAGGGATGGATTTTGCCTTCCAAAAGGCATTTAGTCTGTGCTGCCCAGCCATCCCCAGTGCTTGGGCTCAACAAGGGACAGGTTTGGAGCAAAACACGTGGTGGTTTGGCTGGAGCACCGTGGGACCCTCCTGCTCAGCAAATACCCCAGAGTATTAAAATCTTTTCCTTCAGCTCTTGTGATACGTGCTGCCATAAGAGCTTGAGAGGCCGAAGCTCCTGATGTCCCATCGTGAATACCAGCCATGCCATGGGGGTAGATTCAATTTTCACATTATTTTTCTTCATTAAAGATGTAAGGAAAAGGTAGGCTGGGTGAGAGCAGAAGGCTGCCTAATCCAACTTTGTTCTCCAAACATGGGATGCCCAGGGAAGCACACAGGAACAGGGCAAAGGGAGTGCATGGGGGGAACTGCACTTACTCCATCGAACTTAGGAAGGTCTTTAGTTATTGAATGTTTTTTTGTTTCCTTCACACAAAACCCCTCCATGTGACTAAGGCAGGGAATAGAAAACCCAGTGCCCACAGGGGGGCATTTCCTAAATATTTACCATGGGTAAGCGACACCTGGGAACCCGTGCCTTTGCTTTTCGGTGGAGGGGACATTCCCCTAGCACTTGAAGGGGACCCCTGGGCCTGGCTTTTGTAAAGCAAAGAGGCAAACCAGACCTCAGACTCAGAAGATCACCAATGACATGAAGTAGTCATTTTTCAGCCCCTTTTCCTAAGGCGAGAGTCCCATGCTCACCAGTCTGTCAGCCCATATGCCACTCCCCGCTCCAGGTAACCTTTGAATCCCTGTTTTTAACCACACCATAGGCTGAAGTTTCAAAGAAAGGGGATTCCTTTAAATTTAGAGGAGCTGAAGGAAGCAGGTAAAGATGCATTGGTGTCTCCTGTGTCTCTTCTCCTTTGCCTGCAGCCTGCTCCAGCAGCTCCCGGCCCCTGCTGCCGGTCACCTGCGTCCCCCACCCCGTTCCAGGTGTCCCCGTGGTCCCGGAGCCGTTAGGTAATTGCAGCTTTTCCGGTGGCAAAGGGCCCTGAGCAAACAGACCACGACTTGGCCAAACACGAACTTTCCCTTTGAAGCAGTGGTGCTGGCTGCAGCACCCGTTTTCTTCCTTCCCTATCAGGTAAATGTTTCCTTTGTACCAGTTTTTATCTCTCTGGGGGATTTGTAAGCGCGGCCGGTTGCAAGCATGGCTATCACCTGGCCCCGGAGGAGCGAGCCTCTGTTCCAGTAAAGCTGCGTGCAGCTGGAGCCTTTGCAGCGTGGGATCTGTTGGGGCTGAGGCCATCCATCACCGGGGCTGGACAGGGGGACGGTGCTCGCTCGGGTCTGTCCTGTTTGTTTCTTTATGGAAATGCAAAACGTGCTCTGCCTTGTGCAAAACAATAAAGCACACAGAATTTGCCAAATTGTTACAGCACAGACACGCAGAAAACTGCATCTTGGGGAGGGGAATGAAAGAGCAAGCGCTGCATCCCTGCCAAGCTCTGGAGATGGTGGCATCAGGCGTCCCCCAGCAGATGTATTCCATTAGCAGGAAGGGCCTTATCTCACCTTATCTCACCCTTGGCCATGGCCAAGGGGTAAAAAGGAGGGCTGTGACTCTTGGAGGCCGTGCTGGGAACCACTCAGGGCATTTTACAAGCATCCTTGAGCTTCTGCTCCTGAACCAGGCAGAGGTGGTGCAAGGGGGCTGCTGGCTCGTCCCACGAGTGAAGGAGCAAATGACGAATGAGTCCCGATAATGGGGACGGCTGTTCCAGGGTGTGAGAGCACAGCTCCAGTTTGTGTTAATCCATTTAACTCTATGTTGCTGTTGTTCTCACAAAAGAGCATCCCAATTTCAGGCTAAAGCAAAGCAGCCTCGTGCTGCAGCTTTGCTGCAATTGCTTCCAGGTCTGGGCGAGCCCTGACACTTGCATGGACTCACCCAACAAGCTGTTTTCTTTTGTTTTGTTTTGTTTTGTTTTCCAATAAAAATCCTGCAGCAGAAGCAAGACAAATCATCATAACATTCAGAACAAACCTGCTGAGCCTTCAAAATTCTTCCTTCAGTTAACGAGCTGGGACTGCCATAAGACAAGAAATGCCCTGCCAACACCACCCAAACGGCATGGGCACAAACACGTCCCCTGAGGAACCAGGTGGATCTTTAAATACGTTTTTATTTCAGGTTTGCTATTGATGCACAAACAGCAGAGATCGATGTTTAGTATACATGGTATACACAAAGCAGCCAGTACAATAGGCATCTCCGTCCTTTTGCTGCACACTTGGCAAAAGAACCGCACACAAGAAACCCCTCCCGCCCTGTCCTTCCCCCTTTGGACAAGGACAACGATTTCTCGGTGGCTTGGAAGCCATCTCTTTGATGGCAAGACACTAAAGGGCAGCTCCTCGGAGCTCTGTCCCCAGACAAAAGCGCTGCAGGCTCGGCTATGCAGGAAAACTGTCCGAAAATGGATGATACGTTCATGGGAATGTAGACCTGGAAGGGATTTCCTAGAACATTAAATCCCATCCCTGCTGTGCAAAGCGACCACAACATCTGCTCCTGGCTCTATCAAGCACTGTGGAGAC
Organism: Oxyura jamaicensis; assembly: GCF_011077185.1. Taxonomy (NCBI): domain Eukaryota; kingdom Metazoa; phylum Chordata; class Aves; order Anseriformes; family Anatidae; genus Oxyura; species Oxyura jamaicensis. The sequence continues at coordinate 2,099,520 of NC_048916.1, read as the reverse complement.
CAGAAATACTATTGTGTTCAAAAAGGCATTACATAAATCCAGGGAGGGTGGGTCCACAAACATTATCACGAGAAATGTGCTAAGCTGGTGGGAAAGGTCTCAGCAAGAAAATGTTTGCGCTGCCACGGTCCCGTCTCTTGTGACCTTCCTCACCCTACCCACAGCTGCTGGACACCTTTTGGAGCACGAGGAGCTTCCACATCGTATTTGCAAGGGACAGAGCACAAGGTGGGCTTGAAGAAGAGGCAAGGTAAGCATCTTCTGCCTTCCCAAAACCTGTGGCTCGTCCCTGTGCTCCCCTCCAGTTGATCCCAGTAACGCCAGAGCTCAGCCGAGAGGCTCCGGGTTGCTGTCAGCCAGAGCTAACACCCTACGAGTTTTTTCCTTCGTCAGTGGAAAAGCAAAATGTAAAAATGATCCCTGATGGTTTGCTCTGAGCAGGAGGCTGGGGGGGAGATGTGCCACAGGGTTGTTGTGAGGAGGGCAGTGTGTGAGGTAAGGCAGCCTCCGAGCACTATGTAACCCTCAGAGGTACAGAACGAACCCTCGCACAAAACCCTGGGGGATGAAGCTGGTCACGGATGCCCCGCAAGACGTTCAGGAAAGCCCAGGACCCAAATTCATCTTCCACTCCTGCAGCTCAGAACATCTCTGGGGGTTAATGCGGAGCAAAATAACCCAATGAAGGCTCGGAGGGAAGGGGGCAGGATGCCTGGGCACGGCGTGCCGGTCCTGCCCGGCAGCAAGCACCATCTCCAGAGTGGAGTCGAGCACCAGCGACGTGCAGGGATGCTTCCAGCCCCCGTGGCACTGTGCCCTGACACTACAGTACAGTTGCCTTCTGGAGTTACAGCTCAAATCTCACTTCCACAGCGATCCCTTTTAGCCCCGAAGAGCTCCAGGTGGGCACTTTACTGCTTGCCCTGTACCGGGGTGTAAATGAGCACCCAGACGTGCTCTGGGCACCCGGTTAGCTGAGAGCCGGTCTCAGCCTCCCCAAAGCACCGTCGGAAAACCTCAGCCTCAGGAGAGGGATTGCTGGAAGCAACGCCGCCTCCTCTGCGCAAGGTTTACAACCAGAGGGAGGAGGAGGTTAAAAAACAACATGGAGTTAAGCACCATAAAATCTACACTGGTCAGGTCATAAGCACGAGGAGAAAACGAAAATGAAGCCACCGCCTCCCAGCCTGGCACGGGGATGCTCCGGGGGCTCCCCAGACCGCAGCGGTGGCATGCCCATGTTGCAAAGTCATTGCCAGCGTGCCCCAAAGTTGACAGCCCCTAGGAGACCACCACCCCATCAAGCACAATTTGCCATCACTGTGTTAGTAAATCCGTTTGGTCCCAAGTAGCACGAGTGCTGGGGGAGACAGGGAAGGGGAGAGGTAGGCTTGGCCCTGGGAAGACGGGGCAGGCATCGGATGTGCAATGAGGGGATGGTCCCACGCATCCTCAGGTCCTTCTTGGGCAGTGGCATCTGTCCGTCCTCCAGCTCCCAGCCTCCGCCGCGGGTCCCTGTGTGGTGCGGAGGCATCGAGGTAGATGTTGGTTCCTGCTCCGGCTCCGAGCGACCAGCTCGGTGAAAGCCCTCTGGCCTGGGCGCATGCCCTTTCCCGCACCCAGGTCCTGTTGTTTGCTCTTTTTTTTTTTTTTTTTTCCCTTTTTTCTTTTTCCCCTGTTTGATATGTGCTATGGACATCTCCCCCTCTCCCAGCCCCTGGCTGCTGCTCGCCCGCCAGCCCGAGAGACACCATGCCCGTCCTCGCCGGCACCGCTCAGCACGGCCTCAAGGTGCAGAAGTCCAGCTCCTGCGGCTTCCTCTGAAAACTGCAGCTCTCCCGGGGCAGGAGACGCCCGGCTGGGGCCACGCACTTCAGCATCCTCCTCTTGAAGCCTCGACCGCAGCTCTTGGAGCACGGGGCCCAGGGTCCCGCTTCCCACACCGGGCAGGGCTCCCCGCAGGGCCGGACCTCAGCCGGCCTCTGTGCGGCCTCGCACTCGGAGGCCAGGTGGCCGTAGGAGTCGCGGCAAGCCACCGCTCGCTTCTGCAGCCCGCTGCCGCAGGTGACGGAGCAAGCCTCCCAGCCGCCCGCCGCCCACTTGTAGGAGGGCCGCTTGTAGGTCGGCCTGCCCCCGTCCAAGCGGTTGGACAGGCTGAGGACGCTGTTGTTGAGGTCCGGCGGGGTCTTGCCCTCCTTCTTGTAGGAGGACTTGTCCTCCTTGCTCTCCTTGGGCAGGTAGAAGGAGTAGCGCACCCGGGGAGGGGTCATCTTCCCCACGGAGAGCACCTCCAAAGTCAGGGGCTCCTGGATGGGTTTGAAGGCTTGGAGGCTCTCGACGGCGGTGCCGGTGCCGCTGTAGCGCAGCACGCTGCCCTTCACCATCAGGTCCCTCTCCACGGCCGAGACGATGAAGTGGCCATTCAGCAGGTACTTGCCCTGTCCGTTCTTCAGTGCCAGGTAGTTGTCGTCGCTGATCAGCCCCTTGTAGCCCCGCTGCCTGATGTCGATGTTGGAGGCGCCCGCGGGGATCACCACCACGAAGTTGTAGCCGTGCCTGGAAGGGAGGAGCGGGCAGGGGGGCGTCAGGATGGGAGCTGGAGGGGTGTCCCCTGCTGGGTGTCACCTGCTCCCACCCGCTGCCACTTGGCCTCAGCCCCAAGATCTTCCCACCCCTCAGGTTATCTCCTCCATCCCATAAAGATCTCTTTTTCCATGCTGAGTTTCATTTAGGCTGAGGTCACCCAGATATGAAAAGAGGTTTCAGCTCCTCCATCTCAACAGCACCGAGGTACCTCTGGATGTTTCCACCAGCAGAAGCCATTAGCACATTAACTGTGTCCTCACAGCTCAGCTCTCTGCAGAGGGACATTTACTGGCACCTTGAGTTTGCTCCTCACCATCCCCACAGCCTTCCCATGTCCACCCCAAAAAGCAGAGCTGGGAGGGAGGGAGGCGCATTCAGCCGCCCAACACTTACATGGGTTTGGTGAACAAGCCTGAGACCTTCTTGCAGCTCTTGTTGTCTCCCCCACAGACGCTGCATTTGTCGAATTTCTTCTTAGAGCCCAGCTTCCCGTCACAGCCTGCTTTGATGCATTTGCCCTGGACGCAGACCGAGGTGGAGTCTGGAGAGCAAGGGGTGCCGTCCACGACCTGCAGAGGTGAGACAAGCTGCTGTGGCCCCGCATCGCCCCACATCACCCCACTGCCTCCAGCCCCACTCCAGCCAGACCTGGGGAGGTGCTGGCAGGCACGGTGTTGCACTTTGCTCATGCTCTGCTTTGCAACTGGGCTCTGCTGGGTCTGCAAGAGCCATACGGCATCACTTCCCCTTTCTGCTATACCTACATCATTTTCTTAGCATTGGTGAGAAGGGAAGGGGCTGTGTTGGGAAGACAACCAGCACCAGCATGCCCAGCCCATCCCAGCAAGGGGAATCACTTCCCCAGTGCAATAATCATCATAGAATGGCTCAGGTTGGAAGGGACCTTAAAGACCATCTAAATCCACCCCCCTGCCATAGGCAGGGACACCACCCACTAGATCAGGTTGGCCAAAACCTCATCCAGCCTGGCCTCGAACACCTCCAGGGATGGGGCATCCCCAGCTTCCTTTGGTAACCTGGTCCAATGCCTCACCACCCTTACAGTGAAGAATGTCCTCTTATGGTATAGTCTAAATCCAGCCTCTTTTAGTTTAAGACCATTCCCCCTTGTCCTATCATTATCTACCCAAGTAAAGAGCCCTTCTCCATCCTTTTTATAAGACCCCTTTAAGTACTGAAAGGCCACAATGAGGTCTCCCCAGAGCCTTCTCTTCTCCAGGCTGCACATCCCCAGCTGTCACAGCCTTTCTTCATAGGAGAGGTGCTCCAGCCCTCTGAGCATCTCTGCAGCCCTTTGTAGCCCTTCTTTGGATTCATCTGCTGCTCCAGTCTCATCAGGACTACGAGCATACCCTATAGACAGCCTTATAACCCCAGAGGAAGACCCTCTGTGGACCAAATGAAGTAAATAAGAGGATGTATACGCACAGATTCATCCCAGCCTGGCGTGTTCCCCTCCTTTATAATCTCACACAAGCCCAGCTGCCCACCAGACATGGACAATTCATTCATGCCCCCCAGCCCTCACCAACCTTGGGTGCCAGCACGTAGAAGTAGCCCGTGCCGTTCGCCCGGCAGATGAGCTTACACTTGTCCCGGGGAGAGACACCGGAGTACTTGGGGACCCAGGAGACGGAGGCGGTCAGGCGGTTGGTGCTGTGGCTGTAGCCATTGAAAGCCTCACACTGCTCCTCGCGGAAACTCTTCCCTGGCACTGGAAGAAATGGGGAATGCATCGGGTGGGGGCACAGACCAGTCCTTTGGTGTGGGTTTTACTGGGTTGCTGTGGGTGGTGCACGCTGTGGTGGCCACACAAACCCCGTGGTGCCCAGGGTCAGCACCAGCAGCCTCAGCACAGAGAGCCCAGGACATTCTGCTCCTCGCACAGCACAGCGACCCAGGGACACTGGCAGAGCGCAAATGGCAAGGTCACCTCTGACATTTGCAGGGGGTGTATCTGGGGGCACGTTCCCACCACATTTCTAAGCACTTTGAAACGGACCAAGAATTTGACATTTGGAGACTGGCTCTCCTCCCACCCCACCCAGAGAGCTGCGGCGAGTTTGGGGTTTTGGCACGCTCAGGGCTCAGCTCTGCTGAAATTTGGCTGCTCCGGAGATGTGAGCGGCACCTCTGCACCCGGGAGGGATTGAGCAGAGGATTCACAGGAGGGAGTGAGCAGAGAATTCACAAGTGTGATGAGCTTGACTGGCTCATTTCAGGGCCACCAACACATGCAAGAAGCTGGGTTTCCCTCTCTGCTCGCTGCAGGAGCATGCATTAATGGCGACAGCCACGAGCAAGCTGAGCTTGGGCGGTGTATTTCAGAGGGATTTGCCTCTCATTCCCTTACCTGCAGAGGAGCAGGGATCCAGGTTGCAGGAGCGGTACTTGACGCGGACGCCCTCGCAGTAGGAGCCCCCGTTGGCAGGCACCGGGTTGGTGCACTCGCGCTTGGCCAGCTGCACGCCACCGCCGCACGTCCGCGAGCACTGCCCGTAGGGCGCCCACTTGGCCCAGCCGCCGTCCACCTGGTGGGACATGGCATGCTGAGACCCAACGTCCCCTTCTCTGGTGGCTCCATCCCAAACAGGGCTCTCCAAGCTCAAAGCCATCCCTTTGCTAGCTGCCTTTGCAAGGGAAACCTGCAACTTTGCAGGTCCCCAATCTTCCATGGGGTTGGAGAGAGCAGCGCAACCACATCCAGCCTTGAAAAAGAGCCGGTGACCGCTTGCACCGCGCATCCCTGCTCTCCCTCTGCTTCCTTTCACATCAGTGTCCCCGTGCAGGGTCCCCAGTGGGGACCGCCCAGCCAGCACCCGTGCCAAAGCATCCAGGGGTGATCCTGCAGGGCGCTTTCAGGCACTCACCCTGTACTTGCTGACGTTGTGCCTCTCAACACAGGCACCCTTGAGGCAGAAGCGTCCCTCGCCGCAGCCGGTGCCGTCGGCCCAGGGGAAGTGGCGGGTCTGGCAGACAATCTGCCCGCGCGCCTTGCCCGTGCACCAGAGCTTGGAGCAGTACTGCATGTACGGACAGGGCTTGGAGCCCACGCCGAAGGCCAGCTCGCACTGCTGGTTCAGGCTGTAGCTCGTCCCCGGCAGGTCCTCAGGCAGTGGGATGGGTTTGGAGGGCTGGTCCAGCAAGCAGTCTCCTGCGGGAGCAGGGAGGGGAAGATCGATCGGGTCCTCGTGGGGGGCCTTGTGGGCTCAGCCACGTCTCAGCCCGCTCACTGAGGATACGAAATCCAGCAACAACAAAGGCAGAGGGAAAAAAAAATAGCGACTCCATCTCTTGGTGACGCTGGGTAGAGCCGCGCTGGCAGAGCAGATGTCACTGCTGGGGACACCCAGCTGATGCGGAAATGCTGCCAAACTCCCCGCTTCCTTCTCATTTTGTTTGGAGAACAGCCGCTGCCCAGCCCAGGAGCCCGTCCCCATCACAGCCACCCTGCAACGCCAGCCCTGGGACAGATCCTGTTCCCCACAGCAGGGACAAGGACAGGATGGGGACGAGGGCAGGAGGGTGAGGGTGCAGCAGGAGGGCTCACCGTGGCCGCTGTCGAGGAAGTCGGTGATGATGGCAGCGCTGCAGGCTGACCAGGGGTTGGCACGGTCGATCTGGATGAGGGTGGGGGACATCATGTGGTTGGTCTTCAGCCGGCCGAAGACCTCCTCACAGGCCTTGACGTTGTCGTGGGGCATGTTGAAGACGTGGCCTGGGAGATGGAAAGGGGGCGACGTGAGGAGCCCTGCTTGGCACACAGGGGAGGGACCTCTCTGCTGTTTGCAATGGGGGAAACTGAGGCACAGAGTGGGAAAACCCTTGCAAGGTTGGCCAAAGGCTATGGACAGCCCAAGAGGAGAAGGAGATGTCTGGGGGTGGATGGGGATTGCATACAGCCTGGCTCAGGCTGCACGTGGCTGTGGGGACAGGCACACGTCATCCTGACAGCAGCATCCCCAGGCCAGCGCCCATTCCAACACACTTCCCCTCTCCTTCCCGTATGGCCATCAGTTGCAAGAAGAACAAAGGCAATTTCAGAGAAAAGGAGGCTGCAGAGCTCGTGTCTCCGGAGGTAGGTGTGCCCTCAGCACCCCCCAGCCTCCGCCTGTTATTTCAGGATTCCCAGATCCTGGAAACCAAGCAACCACAACAGCAAAGCCTTTCACTTTCTCAGCCACTCTTTCCCACCCAGCCCGAGGTGGAGTTTCCCTGCTCCGGATGCCTGTCATTGTCTGGCCTTCCGGAGGCTGGACCGGGGCTATTCTGAACCTTGCCAGTGTCCCTCCACCCCTCCCGATTCCCAAGCTGGGCTGGAGGATGGGATTTGGTGATGCAGAAGCCACAAGGCTGGGGAGCACCTCTCATGTGAGCACAGCACCAAGACCCCACGTGTTTTTTTCCTCCAGAAATGCAGGGCTTGCGATGCGCTGCACCACAATGGTATCCTCCCCATGCCTCAGTTTCCCCCTCCATGCTCTGGGACCAGGGGACCCCAGCCTGCACAAAGCCCCCCAAAACCGTGCCTTACCCAGCTCGTGGGCGGTGGTGAAAGCCGAGGGCAGCCCGTCGTCCTCGATGACGGAGCAGCTACGCTTGGGGTCGCACATGGTGCCCACGTCGGCCATGCCCAGCGTGTCGCAGGTGGTGGCACCGCACAGGTCCTGTGGGGCACGGAGGAAAGGGGTTAGCCGGGGGCTGGCACTCAACCCTGTCCCCACCAATTGCCCTGCACCCCAGCAGGATCCGACCCCAGGCTGCTGGCAAGATGTCAGCCACAGGGGATGGGACCATGCAGCCCTGGTACTGGGGATGATTTTTTTTAAACCTAGCATCCTCCCGTGCCTTCAGCGACAGCAATTCCCACACCAGCAGCCCCTCCAGCCAAGGTGGAGCCAGTTTTGGCACAGAGCAGCCAGCCCGGCTCCATCCTTCTGCAAGCTCAAGGTCCTGACCCAGGTGGGTCAGCGGAAAGACCTGGTCTTGACTCAGAGCTGGCACATTTCTCTGCTCCTTCCTAGGAACAAGAAGCTCCTGGAGCAGGCCCAGAGGTCACCATGGCTAAGAAAAATGCTCCGGTGTCCACAAGACGTTTAGCAGCTGTCTCTCCGGGAGGAACCAAGCCCAGCTGAAGCCAGCCCAAACTCGGGGACCCCAGGTAGATGCCACCAGGACAGGGGACAGGAAGGTGCTTGGACAGGGCAGCAGGGTGGCTGCAGAGCTGCTGGAGTCAGCTCTCCGCTCCAGAGCCTGGCATCTGCTCGTGGAGGACCTTGTCACAGCAGGGGGATCCCGACCTTCCTGACACACGTGCCGGCTCCCCTGCCCTTCTCCAGCACCCAAAGGTGCCAGCACAAATCCAAAGCTGTCATTTGAAGAAGCCCAGCAGCTTGTCCTCGGATGCCCTCATCCCTCCGCTCCTCTCCAAGGGACATCACGCCAGCACCGCTGGCAGCACTGCCCATCCTGGGCTTGGCCAAATCCTGCTCTCAGCCACCAGCGTGCTTCTCCTGGCGGGGCAATGCTGCATTTTCTTCCCAATTTGCAATCACCACCTTTGAGCATCACAACCCGCGGGAGTGTGGCTGGGTGATGGGCTCCCTGCAGCTTCCCCAGTGGAGTTTTTCACAGGGCAGGAGCATCGTCCCCATTCCACGGAGCCCGGAGCTGCAGGGGCTACCATGCACAGGGCAGGGAGCTGCAGCAGCTTTCCACAAGAAAAGGAAACGTAAGGGACTCGCCGGGCGCTCCCATGCTATAAATAAGAGTGATTCATGCTCAGCTCCTGGCCAGCCGAAGTGCCTGTGTTGCTACAAATCTTGCACGAGTGGCCCTGCCAACATTTCCAGCGAGGTTTCCAAACCGAAGGCATTCCCGCGCAGGCAGGTTGAGCTACCGGTAAATAACAGACCCGACAGCTTTGGGGAGCCCCGGCCAGGGCCGAGGTGGCTTTATCAGGAGGTGCAGGTCTACCAGGCATGGACAGGATGGTGCTCTCAGGAGAGGTGTGGGGTGCATGCAGTGTGGTGCCCTTGCTCCTGCAGCATCGCAGGTCAGTTTGGGGGCCGGTGCCTCACCAGGCTGAGCTCCAGGAGGATGCAGAGCAGGAAAACCCCATCTTATAACCGGCTTCAACTCCACTTTGCAGCAGGTTTAATCATCAGCTGAGATCCCATTGCATCCCAGACCCTGTCCCATACACAACATCCCCATCCCACGGCAGGAGCCAGCATGGGGCATCCCCACAGCCCCAGCAAGCACAAGGTGACCAAGTGGGGCCAGCAAGCCCGGCTGCCCCAAAACACCACAAAAACGAGCCATTGGCATGCTGAGCTATACCTGGGGGTTAGAAGGAGGCAGTGGTGCCCGGTGCTGTGGGTCTGGGGGCTGTGGTGGGTTTGGGGGTGTCCTGGGGATGCAGGGAGCAGGCAGCCACCCTCCCTGCTCGTTGCTCTTTTAAGAGTTCCCATTTCCTCACTGGCGCGGAGAGCTTTTGGCTCCCGGCCCAACACCTGCACTGACACACTGACCCACTTCTTGCTCCCAACCTCGCCTTCTGGCTGCGGGGCCGCATTAACGAGCAGCTCTTAATGGGGTTTTCCATCACCCCCGTGGCCTGGGCTCAGACCACAACCACAGGCCCCATGGGCAGCAGCTCCGGGCTCTAATGAGGGGGTCCTGAGCCCCCAAAAGCACCTCCTGCAGCCTTGCCGGGGGTGCAGAACGCTGAGGAAGGGCAGCACACGAGGTAATGTAAGTGGTGGTGCCAAGAGGAGCTGGAGGAGCGGGAGGACAGGCTGGGAAGGAGCTCATGGGGTGGTGCCCAGGACAAGGAGAGGGACTGGAGCTACCGAGGGAAGGAGAGGGAAATGCAAGGGGTTGAGGTTAGAAAGCAGCATGCAAAGGGCCCTCTTTACACGGTGCGCTCACCATCACCAGCACAAGCACAAGGAAGAGGCAAAGTGTCCCTGCAGGATGGGATGCAAGCCCAGGACCTGGGTGCAAAGCTCAGCACGAAGCCCACGGGGGTGTTGTGCTGTCATTCTGTCATGCACGGACATCAGACATTTGGGCTCCATCCATTTCGGAGACAGACCGGAGAGGCAAAGTGAGCAGAGAGCCCCAAGCTATGACCGAGCAAGGAAGCCGGGTACCCAGGCACTGACTCCTCACCCATCCTTGGAGCTCAGATGGCCAGAAATTAAACCAGAAGCAGGCACAGACACACAACTCACAGGGCAACAGCCACGACTGTCCCATCCCCGCCGGCCGGGTGCTCCCTGTGCCGCCCTTGCCCTAAAACCATGCCAAGGGGCCGCATGCAGAGTGAGCTGCACCACCAGGGCTTCCCTGCCAGCCTTAGGTCCATCCATGGACACTTCCCAAAGGCTTTTCTTCATCGTCCTGCAAATTTCTGCAGGTCAGCTGAGTGGGATCTTTGTAGCTTTTATGTTAATTCGCATACTCAGAGGCTAGGTCAGACCGCAAGCATTCTCCCGGCTGTTGAGGCTTCCCCCGCACGTGTCCAAAGCAATCCCAAAAATCTGGGCTCCCCAGAACTGATGTTCAGAGCAAGGGTTTCCAAACTCCCTCGTGATGCTGTGCTACAGTGAGATGTCCTCCGGAGCAACATCCCTTCGGTTTGATGGGAGGCCAAAGGAGTTCAGCAAACCTTTGCTTTTACGGCCGGTGGATGTCAAGGTTCAGGACGGGTGAAAATTTAAGTCAAGCCTGTCCTCGCAATGCGTGATGCTGTTTCCAAGAGGCAGGAGGGCAGCTGGAGGATGGATGATGCTCTGCGGGCCCTTCTGAAGATGAAGACCCCGTGGCAATGCTTGCTGGCACGTCCGCACCACCCAGCTGGGCAGGAGCGAACTCCCCAAAGGTGAATCCTCCGTCCAGCACGACCGGCATCAGGGAGCAAAGCCGGGCAGGAGAGGCCATTCCCATCCATCAGCAACTTGTTGACACAACTGGAAACTGCCGATCAACTGGGCTCAAAGTGAAATTTAAGTTGGGGGCTTATGTAACAGCTTTTTGGCAGGGAGATAAGCTCCGGGGTGTCAGGGGACCACAGATGGATGCATTCAAGGAAGGCAGATGTCTCCTTGATCGTGTGCCTTTGCACTGAGCTTGCCTTGGGATTTCAGGAATGGACGGTTTAGCAATGTGTAAAAAATGCAGCCCAGCCATGCTGTGCGCTGCAGGACGGCGTGGCTTGCAGATCCCCGGGCCCAACTTTGTCCCACGTGCAGCTCTGGCGTCCTCACCGAGTTTCCACCAGAGACGGAGCTGGCTCCTGCCCGCAGGGGTGTCAGCAGGTTTCCTCCTCCCCTTTGCAGCCACCCAGCACAGACAGGAGCTGCTCCAGCAGGATTTACCCCTGCCAGAGGACACAGACCCTGCTAGGGCGGGGGGACAGGGAGATGGGGGTATTGAGGTCCCTCACATCTGCACAGCATCGTTTCTGCCTGCGCTGAGCGCATGCGAGGGGCGGCCAAGCTGAGCTGGCAGCAGCATCCTTCCCACCCTCGAGTGCTTGACCTGGAAAGCAGTTTGGGGATGGCCTCACTGCTGCTGAGGGGAGTTCCCAACACATCCCTCATCCAGACAGCTGGGCAGGGAGAAGGGAAAGAGAAAACACAAATTGTCTTTGCTGCCACAACCTGCCTTGGGGAAAAATGGGACTGTCCCCTTCAACCTGGGCGCATCCTTCTTCCCTCCCGCTAGCAGCCTGGGGGCTGATCCGGCACAGTGACACCTCTTGCAAGAAGCAGGGGTGCAGCCGGACTCTCAGCTCCCCCGGGGCTGCAAGCACTGCCTGTTTCTCCAGTGCTTTCCTAAGCCCTGAGCTGGGTCCACGCGGAGCAGCCAGGGCACGGAGGAGAGCTGCGGGACCTCAGGAGGACCTCGCGCATGACTCAGAGGAAGCGGGGAGAGGTTTTTTCTTGGCAGGTGCCACCACAAGCTGCAACGCGCGAGTGCTTCCCAGCCGGGGGGAACGGCGGCTGGCCGCCCTCCTCCTCCTCTTCTGAGCTCAAACCCTACATTTTGGGGTGGTGACTGCTTTGTGCCAGAGCTGGCTGCCAAGGCTGGGGAGGGGAGGTTCTCCCCTCCTCGGAGAGGGACCGGCAGGTTTCTGTGCGTGGGGACAATCTGCTGTTGAACACCTCCTGGCCTCACTCGCCCCTCAGCAGGGTTTCTGCAGGCTGCTGGCCAAAACCAGGCTGGTTCAGGCAGGCTCCACACCTCTGCTTACCTCCCCACCGCCCCCCTTTGCCATTCAACCGGGGCAGCGAGGGTGGAGGGCTCCTTGGGAAAGGGCTGTGGGGTTGGGGGGGGACACGCACAGTGCAGGGGATGTGGCAGAAGTGGAAGGTGAGGGGTGGCAGGGTGCAGGGCTCCTGGGGGAGAGGGGGGGCAGCCCTGCCGGGTCGTCCCCCCCTCCCCGGGGACCCGCACCCACCTGCTTGGTGAAGAGGATGGCGGTGTCCCAGTACTCGGGGTGCTTGTCGCTGACTTTGTTCCACTTCTTCTGCCAGGCGCAGAAGTTGCGGAGGGTGAGGGCAGCATTGCCGGTGACTTTGGGCCCCTTGTCGTCCTGCCCGATGAGGAGGAACTTGACGACGGAGATCTGGATGGGGTTGCGGATGCTGGGGTGCTTGTAGAGGCGGGCGGCCGTGGCCATGAGGGTCAGCAGGTAGTGCTGGAGGTCGTCCCCGTGGAACTTCACCATGGACTCGTCGGCCACCACCAAGGTCTCCACGTAACGGGGCACGGAGGCAAAGCGCTTGGCTCTCCCCCCCGGCGCCCCCCCAGCCCTCCCCCGGTACTTGGCCAACGCCTGCAGGACTCCGGGGGTGAGGCCGGAGCCCACGGCACAGCGCGAGGCGGAGGCCCCGAGCGGGAGGCCAGCACTGCGGCGCTGCAGGCGGTGGGCTCCGCCGGCCGCCCCCCCGGGCAGCGGGCTGATGGTGTACTCGGCTCCGCGGTAACCGAAAGCCCCCCGGAGCCCCCCGCAGAGGCTGAGGGCGGCGAAGGACTCGCGGTCGCCGTTGACATCCCCCGAGTAGAAGCAGTGGCGGAGGCCGGGACGGGGGCGTGCGGCACCGGGCTCGGTGCCCAGGTATTGCGCGGCGAAGGCGGGGGCGATGAAGCGGGCGTCGGGGGCGAGGTGCAGGTAGAAATCCTCCCCGAAAGCTGACAGCTGGAAGACCACGGCCTCGGCGGGGGTGCCTCGCCCGAAGTGGGGCCTCCCGTTGATGTCGGGGTCGAGGCGCAGCGGGGTGACCACCGCCGTGTCCCCCTGGGGTGCGCCCAACGCCCGGGCACCCAGCAGCAGCGGCAGCAGCAGCGGCAGCATCGTCCCGGCTCACATGGGGGGGAGAGAAAGCAGGAGCCCCCTTCTTCTTCTATCTTCTTCCTCCCTCCCTCCTCCTCCTCTTCCCAAAACTCGGCGGAGGCCGGAGGGAGCGGAGTGCGAGCCGCCTGCCCCGCCGCTACCTGCCTTGTGGGGCGCAGGGCTTTTATACATGGCTTTTCTCCCGGGGGGAGCGGGGCGCGGCTTGGCCCCGCCGCAGCCACTCCGGGGCCGGGAGAAGCGGAGCGGGGCCGGGAGAGCAGAGAAGGGGAGGGGAGAAAAAATAAATAAATAAATAAAATAAAAAGCGAAGCCAGCCCCGCTCCTGGCCCTGCAGCCCGCGGGATGCTCCCGCAGGTTCGGCTCCGAGGAGGAGGGGGAGGATGAGACCCCCCCCTCAAGTCCCCCCGGGGAAGGGGGAGCAAAGTTGGGGAGTGGAGAGGGGGAGGGCTGAGGGGAGCATTGGGGGATGCTCTGCTCGGGACAGGCTGTGTTCGGCAGGATGGAAGGTGTGCTGGTCACTGTAGGGGGGTTGGCTCCATTAATCTGATTTTCAGACCGAGCCCCACACTGAGCCCAGGGCACCCTCCATGCGTCCTCCAGCCCGGCACAACTCCACATCTTGTGCCTACAGACCAGGGGGCTCCAGGGGAGCAGCTTTGGGCACAGTGCCCTGCTGCCCTGCCCCAGACCCTGCCCAGGGTTCCAGCCAGGGGGCAAAGGGGCAATTCCCACTTGTCAGGGGGAGCTCTGCCTCCCCACATCCCCAGGACACCCGAAGGGAGAGCACTGGGACCCAAGTTGGGACCCCCACTCGGTGAGCATTGGGACCCAAGTTTTCTGCTCCCCTGAGACCCCAAGCTGCACTATAAGGACAGTAAGGGAAGAGAGGGGTTTCCTCACGCCCACCAAACACACCACGATTTGGGGGTGGGAAGGATGCTGGGGCTGCTGATGCTAGTGGGACGTAGAAAGATTTCATCACGGGTGGGATTTTTGGAGCAGGAGAGCTAAAAGGAGAAATCTGAAGAGGCCTCGGTGATTGTGGCCAAGGACCAGATTTCCTGATGGCAATGGGCACACCAACATTGGGATGAGCTGCATGGGGAGGTGCCCAAGAGGGTCTCCCCCCCTCATTCCCATGCAAGCTGGTTTTGTGCCCAGAGAAGCACAGGCATCTCAGCAGCGCTCCTGAGCTGCCATCGGGCACCCAAGTCCCACACATCCTCGCAGGCATTCCAGCAGCCTGGGTTGGTTTAATGGTGAATTAAGGACCTTTTGCAAATGTGCTGGTTTTGATGTGATCTCAAGCCTCAGCAAAGGATGTGATCACAGCCTGAAAATGTGTGTATATCTGGAACATAAACCAAGGCTGCTGCTTAAGATGCAGAGCTCACAGCCTCATGGGCTCATTTCGGTGCCACCACTTCTCCATACAGTGGTTTGTCACTGGGCTGTGCTTCGTTGTGTGCCTTGCAGCTGAACTTGTGACCCAAAAATCCTCAGGCTGCGCTTGGTGAATCAGGGATTTTGTCTGCTGGCCAACATGCAATGTGTCCGGGGATGTCGAGATGGCCACAGAGATAAACCTGGCAGCACAGTGAGTGGAGGTGGAAGGGAAAAAGGCCTGGACGTGATCTGGGGCATCTCCAGGTGCCAGGAGGGAGCCTTCCTTCCTGCAGCACTGCTCCATCCGACGGGATAAGTTTGTCCCTGCAGGCCAGGGGACAGGAGCAGCATCCCCAGAAGCACGTGGTCCTGGCGGTGCCCCTCACAGCACCATCCTGCTCTGGGCTGAGCCCACTGCTCCCGGGGACATCTCAGGAGCAAAGCTGATTTCTGAAGCCGTGCCAGGTTTCTGCGTGGGACGGGGATGCTGGCGTGTTTCCTCTCGTCTCCGCCTCCGCTCTGTTTGCTCTTTGTGGCCTCGTGTTTAAGGACAGTAAATTCTCCTTCCCTTCACACATGACCGGAGGGCAGCAGGGGTTTCGCCATCTCCAGCAGGGGCTGGTGCTCAGCACTGGGGAAAAAAACAGCACAGACCTGGCACATGGAGCCAGGAGCTCAGGGGTCTCTGCCCTGCAGGGATACAAGTGAGGAACAGATGGAAAAGGGAACAAAAATATCCCCATGTGCACGGTGAGAGCACCTTGGCTCCAGGTACCACAGCCCCATGGCCATCAAGCCAGGGTTAATCGCTGCTGCATCGGGCAGATCTTCCCCAGCAAGAGAGGATGAGTCAAACCGAACTGGCAGGGCTTTATCTCCAGCCTGGAGAACATCTGACTGCCTCCTGATGGGGAAAGCAGGCAGAAAATGTGAGTGTTTTGGATCTGCCTGAGCCGGGACCCACTCCATCCCCTGAGACTGGCTTTCAGCTCTTCCCCATGACGTTAGCACTGTACCAGCGTTTTTGGGGTTGAAGTTAAGTGATGCAGCTCAGCCTGCTGCTGTCTCACAGCCTCCCCTGTCCTTGCTTGCTCTCTGATCACCAGGAAATCACCTACCCACAGGCAGAGCTTTGTTTGCAGGCCAAGGTGTCTGCTGCCTTCATTTTTCTGCCTGTGATGAGCTGGAAAGCTGTTGACTGTATGGAGCACATGCTGCCTATGGCTCTTAGGGCTCATCCTTCACAGGCAGCTGGTACATCTCAGAGCACTCCAGACAAGAAGGGAGGCATATTTTTTATTATTATTTTCCCTTATCTCAAGGACATGGCATGATTTCCCAGTCCCTGTGACTAGAGAAGACGTGGACAAAACCCCTGAGCAGTTGTGGTGTCTGCTCGGGGCGCTGCTATCTCTGAGGCACATCCCTTTAACTAGGGTGGTCGGGGGGGACATCTCTGTTGTGTCTCCTGCCAATGCAGAGGGGCTGATTACAGAAACCTGCTGGGACAGAGAGCATTGGGCTGGGAGGAGCAAGCAGGGCGCTTCTTGATGTCCAGAGGAGCAGGACAGCGTGGGCATCCCAGCAGCAGTACGGATGCTCTTTGGGGTTCTGTGGAGCTGCCTGCCCAAGATAACAGCTCAGGCTCACTCTGTGAATCTTTCCGGGTGTTTCAGGCTGCATCTGGCTGCTTTTCACCCTTTGATGTTTGCCTGGATTTAATGAAAATGGGCTGGATAGAGATGTCCTAAAGAGAGCGCCTGGTAGTGAAGGAATGGAGATGGAAGATGCCTTTTGACCTCACAGAACAGCTACTGGCAGTGAGATGCAAATACCTGAAATTCAGCTCCTTGATTTTTGCCTAGCACCCACTTTAAGGTAAATCCCACCTCCCCACAGCCCACCCTGATCTGGTGTGAGCTGGTCAGCAGTCTGAGCGCTCCTTCCCACCTTCCTCACTTCTTCTTGAGCACCAAGCAAGCACCAACAAGTTATTTTCTTTCATTACCTTTTCATCATCATTGCAATGCCAGGTGTGAGAAGCTATAAAGAAAAGGCGAGCAAAAAAAACTCACGTATCCCCTGGATGTTCCAGTTCATAAAAGAAATAGTTTAAAATAGATGGGCCGAGAGCTCCACGCCAAAGATAGAGTGGAAAGGTTGTAGCCAGGGAAAGCTGGCGTTGCGAGCAGTTCACTTGTCTTCGGCTGAAGGGTTGGCAGATCGGCGGCCTGGGCTCTCACCCAAAAGTTCAGGCTGTGCTCTCCCAACTCCCCACCACATGGGCAGGAAGGAGGATCCTCTCCAGGGACTGAGGATGAGTCAAAGCGTGTTGTTAGGCGGCTTTCCAGGAAAGAAAGGCTTGGATAAAATCTGGCTGTGTCTAGATAGGGTCATTGAGGGAGAGAGACGCAAGGAACCTGAGCACGTGGAGGTCTTTGACACCTAGAACCAGCCCCATCCTTGGTCCAGGAAGACAATGAATTTAACTGGATTCAGCCTGGCGTGGGTAACAGTGACTGGGACAGGTAGGATGCTCTGCTTGGCTTTCCCATGCTACAAAATAGGGGTGAGAGCAGCTCTTTTCCTGCCCCACGAGTAGAGAGGCTCTGTGCTTGGGACATCCTCAAGCAGAGCAGCATTGCACACTGAGAACTTTGCCACCACCCTGCAGGGCCCTGCCATGCTGCCTGGCACATCTCAGCCACCCCGAGACAGCCCAGGTGCTGCACCTCTTCTTGCAGTGCCAGCTGGGGTTTTCCCAGCTCTCTTCTCCCCCTGCAGCCTCATTCTCCTTTTCCTTCCCCACATCTGCAGTGCTTTGGATGTTCCTTGCAACGTGCATGTGCAGGATGACAAAAGGCAAACCGACCTGCTCCCACCTCTGCCCACCTGCTGCCCCCTGCTCCTGGAGCGGGGACATTCATCTCTGCTGTCCTTCTCATGGCCCAGACACACAGTGTCACCTCTGGCCTCTGGCAGGGCTTCCTGGAATAACAGGGGAGTTAGGGGGAATACCGATGTATGTAGGAAAAATCATAAAGCTTGATTTTGCCTGATTTTGCAGGTCTCAGTGATAGTTCCTGTCTCTAGAAAGCATCCAAACCTCCCCTCCATGCTCATCTCCTCTTCTTTAAGGCTCTCTTTTCTTTAAAGAAAGACAGGCATGAGAAAAACTTTTTTTCTAGGATGCTCTGAAACAGTCAATGGAAATTTAGAGGAGGCAGAAGATGTTCCCACATATCCCCCAAACCAGTGTCACTCATTATTATCATTCCTGCACACACCTGATGGGCCCAGCCTCAGGGTTTATGAGCCACGACTGTACAGCTCAGCATGGTACATGCCTGCCCACAGTGGGGCCAAACCTTTATTAATTAACTTTATGCAACATTTGTGGCATAAATATATAAAGCAAATATGCCTAAATACACCAGGTTTGCAAAACTGTGAAGATCTGGGCAAGCCCCAAAGTTTGCACATCTGGAATAAACGTGGGGTAATGGCGATGCACAATCCAGCTGCCAAAGATGCTCATCACTCAGGCAAACCATTATGAGGCTCATTCATTTTCATCAGCCCATAAACCATGCGAGGGTGGGATAGGGAGGAGGGGGGGTTCCTATGTGTTTTGAGAAGAGCTTTTTTGGTACAACTTGCCATATTTTTTTAGCGCTAAGCCCAGGGACGGAGCGATCCTTGGAGGCTCCTCTCACCGATGTGCTGCTCTCAGGACACCTTGCAAGCCTCAAACCCCGGGTGAGAAACCTGGCAAGAGGCTGCAGTGCTGGAGAGGGGGTTCACCCTTTTGGAAAGCCCTAATCCTGCTTCCCTGACAGCACATCCCACCACACCTGCCGGCAAGTGGGGCTCCAAAACCACCCCGCGGCAAGGCTGCCCTCTGGTGCTACTTTCTTGCTCTGGCAATCGAGGCATTAAATGTAATTCAATGCAATGCATTGCATCGAAAATCAAAATGCAATTAAAAATAGGGAATAAAAATGTAAGTGCCTCATAAATCTGAGCCTGCAGCCTTTGAAATTAAGTCCCTGGGCCACCACCACCGCCCTTTGCTCTCGGGGTCCCCAGGCCATGCTGGGTCTGCAGCACCGAGATACTTTGGAGGAGGCAGCCCGGCTGTCCCTGCCCTTTCCATCTGGAGCTTGAAACAGGATTTTCCTACGTTTAAGGGACCCAGTAGGAATTATGGCTTTCCCCAGAGCAAATGCTGCACTGAGGGGAACGTAAAAACAGGTTTTTTAGGTGGGAGTGAGGAGGCTGAGGCACTAAACGCAGACTAACCAGCACTTGTAAGCCACGGGAGCCCTCTCGCGGCTGTGTTCAGTGCAGGGATTTATGCATTTCTCCCGGGATGATCGATTTTGCTCCTAATTCACATGCTTCTCACTCCAAACCTCCCCTTCTCATGCACAGCCAAGCCCAGCACCAGGCTGCAGCCCTTTCCCTCACCCTTTCCCTCATGTCCTACCCTTGCAGCTAGGACACCTCCACTGAAGGCAGCTGGGCAGGACCCAGGGCCCTGATTTAAAGCCCAGATGAACTTTTATGAGCAAGATTTCTTCCAACCTGCTCGTTTTGAGAGCAAAACTAAAGAAATTGCTTATTTTGACCAGCAAGTGAAATGCTCATAAATGCTGGGAGAACTTTTTCTCCTGGCTTCTGGGATTTGTTTCACTGGCAGAGAAGGATTGAACTGAATCCCCCCGGCAGCAAAAAATCCTCCTGGTTCGAGATATTGCCAAGGGATGGGGTGTCGGAAAACCCACGGCTGGTCTGGGGCTGGCTGTGGCCCCCTCGCCCCCCACTTGCTGCCGCAATCTGTCCCGGGGGGCTGCGAAGGCGCAGCGCAGGGCGGCACTGACATCTAGCGGCAAGGCTTCGGAGAGGAGCTGCTTTGTTCCTCCCGGGGCTTTTCTCCCAAATATTCGCCCTAAAAGCAACGAGGGCCTCGTGCTTCCCGGCAGGAGAAATTCCCCCGGAGATGGGTGCCCGGTGGCTGGAGCCCCGGGGAGGGGACAGCCTGGCAGAGCTGGGGACACGGAGAGGGGGAGAGGTCTGCAAGCTGGTTGATCAAAAGGGGCTTTAAATCACGGTGACTACGTGCTTAATGGTTTTCACATGCTCAGGCAGCCGCACAGAAAGGAGAGCTGTGGCAGGAGAGGTTTGTCGGCAGCGTGGAGGGGTCCTGCGAGGGTTTAAGCTGCAGGAACCCCAAAAAAAGCCTTGGGGTGCTCATCCTCTGCCGGGAGGAGCCGTGGCAGGGCAGCCAGGTGTGGGTTCGCTGTCTCGGAGCTGGCCTTCGAGCTCGCTCGTAACGAGCCCAGCGAGGCTTGTATCAGCCACGAGAAATTCCAGCTACTGTTTGCAGCGAGAGCCGCTAATGAAAACCAGCGGTGCCTTAAAGCTAAGAGGCAGGCATGTCCTCCAAGATCAAAGATGCGGCAAGGGGAGCGGAAAGCCGGGAATAAATTGCATCCTGTTGGAGAGACGTGCCCTGCATCGCCTGCAGCCTTACCTGTCCTAGTTCAGCGCAGGGGCACCCCTCTGCCTCGGAGCTGCGTGCCTGCGCAGACTCCTTCAGTGGGCTTTGGGGCTAGAGGAGACAGAGTCGAGGCTCACTTTTGGCTGCTAGCCCCGATTTGTGCTTTCCTGCCGATTTTCAAATGCAAATTTGAACTATGAAAAAGCCCCTCCAGCTGCAGCCGGGCGGCCGGGGGAGAGCAGCCAAGGCCGGGTGTTGAGGGAGCACATTTGATACGCAGCCCTGGAGAGATGTCCCAGACCAAACCACACCGTGCCTGGGGTTGCTCTTTTTTCTTTCTTTCTTTCTTATTTCCTCCCCTCTCCTCCTACAGTCACAGAAAACCGCACTTTAAAAAGACAAGAAGTAATCAGAGCCTTGGCCCCAGGGTAGCGCTGCTATTTAGAGCCACTGCTGTGTTTACTATATAGGTAGGGATGTGGCTTTTAAGTGGAGATAAGAATAGAAAGGCAGATGTAAATACATCCTCAGCAAAGGGTCAGCTTTCACCCTGCACCCTGCTGCCCAGCTGTGGCCAGGACTCTGATTTCCCAGCTACAGGGAAGTGGGAATCCCAAGGTGCCAAATGCTGCTTCACCACTTCAGGTCCTTTTAGGATTAGGCTAAGGGGAAGAAAACCCACAATTTCAAAGAGCTGATCCTTGGGCTTGTATCCACTGCGTGGTTAAGGCACAAGCCCAGCTCTGAGTGTATGCTATCCCCCGTAAAAGGTTTAGGAAATCAGGACACGGAGCAGGATGGGACCCACCACCGTCCCCGGATATCTCCGTGCTGCACCAAGCGTGCTCCAAAAGCCAGGAATTGCATGAACTAATGAGGAAGGAGGGCTAAAGAGGAAAGAAGGAGTAATCTATAAGGAGCAATTTCCCTTGCTCCATTACAGCCGGGTTGTTCCTGGTGCTAAGCAGGTTCCCCGCCAGGGACAGCGTGCTTCTGCCCATCTCCCAACATTTGCCACCTCCGTACTCGTGGCAGAGTCCATCGGGTTTTGCAGGCTGAGACCTGTAGGATTTCCGCTGACAGGGAGACAAAATGGATCTGAAAGGGGGAGATCCAGGTGTTTAATGAAGTCACACTCTCCGCTGCCCCCAAAATGGACAGGGGGAGCTGGTTGCATTATTTTATTCTTGTAGGTATTTCCCACAAGTCCGATTTAGCCCCCGGAGCCCATTGCTTTATTCCAGCCTGAGCAAACCCCATGTGGCCCCAGCTGTTCAGGGCATGGAAACCTCCTGGGTTTGTCACTGCTGGAGCTTTCCCTGGGGCCCAAAATCCTCTGTCCCTGGCAAAGTAAAGGATGTGGGAACCACAGAGCCAAACGTCCCGGTACACCTCCTGCCTTGCAGGCGCTCTCCATGGCAAAGCCCTGGTGCTTTCCAGCCCTATCCAGAGGAGCAATAGAAGGGACTCCCCAGGAAACCAGGGGGAGGATGTGGCCCCCTCTGGCACCCCTCGGGGGCAATTCGCCCCGTGGCAGGGGGAAAAGCGGCTGCAAAACCCCAGTGGGGACAGGACCCTGCACCCCGCTGCTGCCGGGGTGAGCAGGATCAGGCCCCAGCTGCGGGCGGGCAGCGGCTGGGCCGAAGGGGTTAACGCTGGGAGAGTAACAGGCTGGAGTTGACACTTGGAGGCAGGCGGGGCTCCCGGCGCCTGATTGGCCTCAAACCCCATCCAAAAGTGCTTTTTTTTTCTGCTTCTTCTTCTTCTTTTTTTTTTTTTTTTTTTTTTTTTTTTTTTCTCTTTCACTTCTCCTCCTCCCCCAGCCTCTGGCTGGCAGGGGAGGGGAGCGGGGAACAGCGAGAGATCAAAAATAAACCTCTTATGTCAAAGCCGGGGGGAGAAAGTATAAATACAGCGGGCTCCGCAGCCGGCGCGGAGCAGCCGTCGCGGGGCCGGGCAGCGGGAGCCCGGCGGGGCCGGGCCATGGGGCGGCGGGCGCTGCTGGCCGGCCGGGCCCCGCTCCACCTGCTGCTGCTGTGCCACGCCTGGGCGCTGCCTCCGCCGCCCCGCGAGGCTCAGCCTCCGCCGGCCCGGGAGGCTCAGCCGGTGCTGCCCGCCCGCCTGCCCGCCCCGTCGGGGCAGCT
This sequence comes from Oxyura jamaicensis, assembly GCF_011077185.1. Taxonomy (NCBI): domain Eukaryota; kingdom Metazoa; phylum Chordata; class Aves; order Anseriformes; family Anatidae; genus Oxyura; species Oxyura jamaicensis. The sequence goes on along the minus strand of NC_048916.1, from coordinate 2,077,514 downwards.
GGCGCTGCGGCTGGCCGCCTTCGGGCGCGCCGTCGTGCTTCGCCTCCGGCCCGACGCCTCCTTCCTCGCCCCTCGCCTCCGCCTGCAGAGGCTGGGAGGAGGCCGGAGGCCGCCGGGCCGGGCCTCGCCCCGCCGGGGCTGTTTCTACGCGGGCACCGTCGAGGGGCGCCCCGATGCCCCCGCCGCGCTCAGCCGCTGCGGGCCGGCCGCCGGGCTCCGCGCCGCCTTCCTGCTCGACGGGGCGGCCTACGAGCTGCTGCCGCTCGGGACGCCCGCTCCCGGCCCTCCCTGGCGCCGCTTGCACCGCCTCCAGCGCCGCGCCGCCCCGACGGCGGCCCGGCCCCGGCCCCCGGCAGCCGCCGGCCCCGCGGAGCCGCTCCGGAGGCCCCGGCGCTTCGTCTCCGAGGCGCGCTACGTGGAGACGCTGCTGGTGGCCGACGCCTCCATGGTGCGCTTCTACGGGGAGGACGTGGAGGTAAGGGCTGGAGCTGGCCCCCGTCCCCATCCCCGTCCCCTCCTGCCTCTGTCCCTTCCTTTCCCCATCCCCACCACCTTCCCTTCCCTCCTGTCCCCATCCCTCTGTCACCCCCCCAGCCCCTCCTCGCTCCCCGGTGTCCCCACCCGTGCCGTGTCCCGATCCCACCCGGCCCCCTGTTGCTCCTAAGGCACGGGGAGGAGCCGTGCGCCCGTGTGCCCCCCACCCGATGCTGCACCCCGGGGTCCTCGGGGGGCCTGGAGTCAGCGAGGGGTGGCCCCTTCCCACCCCGGAGCCTGGTGGGGTAGGGACAGGCAGGGACTGCCGGCGGTGGGCTGGGGACCTGTGCTCTGTCCTCACCCTTGCTTGCTATGTAGGAGCCAAAAATCCCTGGGTAAAGGCTGCGGGGGGGGCGGGTGTCAGTTGGTGTTGGGGACCCTTTCCAGAGCCGGCATCTATCCCATATATCTGCCTAGCTGTGTCCTGCAGTGTTCTTTGTCCGGTGTCCCCATCCCTCTCTGTAGGGACAGAGCCACGCTGCAGAGCCAGGCAGTAAATGGCTCAGTAACAGCCCCGCTCCCGAGCCACCTGTTAGCAGCCCAGCAGATGCACAGCGCTGCCCTTTCCCCACACTGCTGCCGCCAGAAGCGTTCCCAGCCTGGGCATGCTGCCCCCGGCCAGGCACCACGGAGACCCCCGCAGTGGGACGGGGTGGGGACGTGGCCCCCTGGTGCTGGGGAGCTCGAGCTCAGGAAACACCAGTGTAACTGCAAATGTGATAAGGACAGGGCTAATCCCTCAGGTCTGGTGTGCACTTCTCATCGCAGAGGGGCTCTCGGCAGCACCAGTCACTGATTTTTGGGGACCTCCTCCCAGTGCCTCAGTTTCCCCAGCTCTTGCATGGGGGAATCTCCCCGGCGTTGTCCTGTGCTGTGCCCCGCTTCCCTGCACGTGCTGCCCTGCTCCTGGCAGGGAAGGTTTGTTTGGGTCCCCGGGTCCAAATCCAGGCTGGCACGGTCTGAAATCCCCGGGGCTTTGCAAGTGACAGGCATGCACCGAAAGTGCTCGTCCTCTGCTGTGGCTGGCAGGGCTGCTGGAGGAGAGCTTGGTGTGGGTGCCTGAAACCTGCACTTTGGCAGCATGGCTTTGCCACTTCTGCCCGCTTTGTCCTTCTTTTCTGTCGGCTTCGTCCAGCTTCTCCACTCCTAATAAAGCAGTGTTTTAATTCCAGCCCTGCTCAGGCAGTGCCTGACCTTGAGAAATGCTGAGCCCTGGTGCTCCAGCTGATTTCAGCTGTTGTTCCGGGTGTTCAGCATCACTCAAGCTTTGCCCTTTGCTTGCTTTTGCTCGCATAGCCCCGAGCCGGGCCAGCAGGAACTCCAGAGGGCTCGGTCTCCAGATAGCAGCAGATCAAGGAGCAATGGATGCTGCACTTGGAGACAGCCCCCCAGAGCTTTCAGCAGGCAGAACAGTTTTGCAGCGGAGCAACCCAAACCTTTAAGCAACAGGCAAATAAATGGTAGTGCAAGTGACTCCCAGCAGTGTGAAACTGGTCCCAGATTCCCCCAAAGGACAGGAAAAATAGCATTTTGCATCTTCCTTCTGTAGTCAGGTGGGCACAGGAAGATTTTAAAGCAATATCCGAGGGTCTGCAACCTGCTACAGCTAAGCCGATAGATTTTTCGGGTGGGAATCCTGATAATGCCCAGCTTCAAATGGGGAAAAAGTAACACCCCTGTGGGCACATCAGTGCCGTGGCAGCTCTTGAAGGCAGAAGGCTGCTGAGCTGCAAGGGGCTGAAATGCTGGAACCATGCCCTGGCTTTGCTGGGAGAGCCCTGGAGCATGAGTGATGCTGCAGGGCAGATGCATGGCAGCTCCCCCCTTAATTACCTTAATAATTAGTTTCCAGTCTGCTCGGCTCCTATTTTACTGTCTCCTCTTTGTCCTGAAGAGCACTATCTTTGCAGCATCTCTCAGGGTGTTTCCTGATGGAAAGGAAGCTGTTAGAGATCTCACATGGGACGAACAGGGCAATAACATTTAAGTACTTGGGAGAGAACTTCAGCCAGTTCTTGTGGCAGCTTAGGGCATTTTCCCCTCCAAGTGTAGCAGTAAAAAGCAGCCAACAAACACCTGCTCTATTTCTGTCTTTTGATCTCAGCGACACAAATGCAAGGAGAAGCTCCCAACTCAGAGACCAAATAGCCTCCTCCTTGCTTCTCCCTAAGGACCTGCGTTTGGGGAGCCAAAAAAGTGACAGCTCCCTTGTGCCAGTGAGCTCTCACAAGGAGATGCCCAGGCAGCTGTGATGTTGAGTCAGAAGAAGCAGCCATACTTACATAGTGACTTTTCTTCCCGTAACCACACTTTAATTACTAAATATTTATTAAAGGCCACAAGCATTGTTTGTATTTCCAGTTACTTTCTTGCATAAGCTGCAAGAGATCAAGCAGAAGATAGTCACCATGAGATGCATTCAAGCATTGCAAATTATAATCAGTGTCATGCTGTTATTAGGGAAATGCTGTTAGTGATTTATTTTTAATCAATCTGTGCCATGGATTGAGCCATTATAATTCAGCTGTTAACCCAATTTAGGTAACAAGAGCTTAATTCTGCTTCCACCAATGCTCATGTAAACCGGGAGGAAATTATGAAGTGAGAGCAAAACCAGGCCTGGGATTTGGGGATTTAATCCTCCTCCTGATGACTGCAGGAGATGTTTGGGGGGCATCAGCAGCAGGGCAGTGCTGGGCTCTTCCACCTGTGAGCACCCAGCAGGCTGTGGAGGACTTTGTGGGATGTGAGCGGTGGTGAATAGAAAGTGCTCCCCTATATAGAGACGGGTGCGAGGCCCCAGGATGGCTGCAGAAATTATTCTTTGTGTTTTTCCTGCAGAGGACCCAAGATGATTTTTGAAGGGGGGAAGACTCTAGCAGAATTAAGTGGGGTTCTTGATCATGGAAAACTGAGGCAGGAGATGGTGCAGGGCTTAATTCCTCTGACGTGCTGAAGGCTGCGCACCACACGGGCCGCACTTGGAGCGGTGCTCAGCAATGCCCAGGGTCTGTCTGCGACCCCAAAAGCAGCAGGCAGCCACAGAAGCTGGCTGCAACATCCCCAGCCAGCTGGCAGCAGAATGAGATCGCTGCGGTGGGATTTCTGCCCCCAAGAGACCAGGGATGAGACGCATTTCTAAGCCGAGGATGGCTGCCGTCCGCTTTTCTTTCCCCCTTCATTGATGCAAGGAGCCTGTAACTCCTGCCTGAGAGCTGGCATGTGAAGGCAGCGACCAAGGACCACAGCAAAATGAGGTTGGGCTGATTAAGCCGGGATTCCTCTCCTGACTTTTGTGGTTTTTCCAGGCAGATTTATGAGGTTTTAGGAGTGCTGTTGCAATTCCTCCTCTCTAAGACCATCCGGGCGCTGGAGCGTGTGGCCCCGTGTGGGGCATGGGGCACTGCTGACCTGCACCCAGGCACTGCCAGGGTCCTGCTGCCACCTCTGATGCTCAGGCCAGCTGTCAGAGTGACCTGGAGGTAAAGCCAAAGCCACCCCAAGCCTCAGTTTCCCTCGTGTCCAGCTCTTAAGCTTGCTTATGATACTTTGCAGTTTGAGCCTTGGAGCTCACTTAATCCCTTGACAAAAGGAGCCGACCCCTCCTGAGCCGATCCCAAGGGATGGGATTAACAGGGATTTTTGCAAAGCAAAAGGGAACCTGCACCGATCCTGCCATCCACCAGCACCGCCTGTGTTTCCCCAGACCTAGCAGCAAGGGGCCGGAGGAGCCCCGGCACGCATCTGCGTGGGGCCGGAGCAGCACACCCACCCCCTGAGCATCCTCTTGGCAGATGTGCTGCTCTTCTCTGCTTGCCTCCTCCTCGTAATGTTAAACAGCTGCTGAGCCTCAGCACCGCTGCTGAGTGCTGATTGTAAAGGGCTTTGGTATGAAAGACACAGCACCAGGGGAGTCCTGTTCGGGCTGCCCCCCGCAGCCCCCCAGGGACGCGGTTTGCTCTCCGCTTGTCCGTGCAGCGGTGCTGCCGTGCCTCCGTGTCCCCAGCCTGACAAGGGGCAGCTGCTTCTCTCACGGGACAGCCCCAGATATCCAGCAAGGAAGGAATAAGGAGTGGGAAGGGGGGAAAACCAAGGGAGAAGTGGGACAGGGATGGGGCAGCCAGGCACAGCTGGGGTGCAGGTGTCCCCCTCATCCCCAGCTCACCCCCCGTTTCCCTTGGCTGCCACCCCTGATTTTACAGGGCACCCAGGCAGATGTTTTGGGAGGCAGGCTGAGATGTGTTTTCACCAGTTGTTTTCAAAAGCTGGGCAGCCCTCACATCTGACCCTGTGTTTTCTTCCTTCCATCTGTCCGCTCTCCAGAAATCTCGGCGTTTTTCTTCTCTCCCCCTACAGAAACACTGGCTTTTAGGGAGAAGGGAGGAGAAAAAAAAAAAAAAGCAACCTTATGAACAAACAAACAAACCTACAGCCCTAGAGCAGGCCAAGCACAGCAGTTAGTCTCCACGGGTGTTTTTCCCCAGGGTGAGCTGGGGAACGTGGTGGGGGGGGAGGCGAGCCGTGCCGGGGGCTGCACCCTGCCACCCTCCCGCACTGGGTGGGACAACAATATTAGATCATCATGTGCATACCACAGCAATAGTGTCGGTCTAAGCGTGGTTTCTCCTCCCCCCAGTCCCCCCCCCAAAAAAAAAAATATTAATAATAATTTTAAAAAACAGTTTGGGGATCTCTGCAGACTGCAGCTTCCAAGTGCTTCCTTTGAAGATGAACGTAAGTGGAGATTTTGCAAGAGCCTGTATCAAAAGCGCAATCCTTCGGCATTGGCAAGTTGCAAGCAATCACTCCAGTTCTCTGTGCTCCGACTTAGTTATTTTTTTCATTGCTGAGCCTCTTCACCGCACGTACTGCTTGCTGCTGGCAGTCCCGTGACCTGTAACTGTGTCAGGCAGCTCTCTGGGTAAGGGCTGCGTTGTCTCCCCCAGGATCGAGTCCCCCGTGGGTCTAGATAAATAGTTTTCTCCTTGCAAAGTGGTTGCTGTGCAGTTCGTCCGAGCAGGGTTCTTCCTTCTCCCCGGGCACAGCCGGTGGTGCACGTGTGTGGCTCGCTCGGGGCTTGGGTAGGAAACGGCCGTGCTGCGGCAGGAGGAGTATCAGAGCTGTGGCACGGGCACTTTGAGGGGGAAAATGGTTGAATTTGGGCTTCTTGGGGGCAAAACGAGCCAGGCTGTAGAGATTCTTGTGCCGCCTCTGCAGTGCAGGTGGAGCAGAGGAGCGATGCTCCTGCAGTCCATGGGGGCTGGCACCTCGAGGGGCTGGTTTTCCAGCTGTATTTACCAGCTGGATGGAAATCCTTCCACGATCTCCAAGGGCACTGGCTGGAAATTGCAGCGGCACCTTGCGAGGAGACAGAAATCAGCCCACGAGCCTGAGCGTTCCCTCCTAGGTGGCTCATCCAGCCTCCTTGCAAAGGCATGGGGAGGATGCGAGGAGCGGGATTCAACTCATCTGCAGTCGGTCGCTGGCCAAAAGAGCGAAGTTGGCCTCTCCTGAGCCCTGGGGACCCTGTAGCTCATTTTTAGCCCCAGCTCCGAGCCCTTGGCCAAAGCAAGGAGGGATGCAGGTGGGCTGCTGCTCTCCCTGGAGCAGTTGGGGTCCTACAGCAGGCCACCTGAAACCCAGCGAGCTCCCACACGGTCCAAGGACGGGTATAAATAGACACCAGATGGTGGAACAAGTGGATTTGACCTTTTAATCTGTGCTAAATAGCCGTTTGTTTGGTTCACTTTCCATCTTTCCAGCTCTTTCTGGCGCTTTGCAGATGGAGGGCAGGCAGGCGGATGTTTTCCAAGCCCCCGCGTTCTCACTGCTGAAATAGTTTCTTGGCTGGGCACAGCCCCACAGTCATATCCTAGGGCTCTGAGAGCTCCCAGGTAAAAAAAATACAGACTGGTGAGAAACCTGGAGGGGGAGGGACAGGGACGGGGCAGGATTTGCTTCAAGGTGCTGGATGATCCCCGTGGTTTTTAACACCTCTTACAGTGCTTGAGCAGAAATGGTGGCATTAAGGTTAGTCTCTGTGTCCCAGGCACATTTTGTGGTGCGCGTATCAACCTTAACACTACCGTAGAGAGAAAAACGTCCCTGCAGTGCAGTTGGGAAAAAGTTGCCCCTTTTTCTCACATTGTCCCCTCAATCGCTGGCAATGCTGCACGGTTCTACATGAGCATTCTGGATGCAAAGCAAATGGGAGGCCATGGTCCCACAGAGCATCCTTCTAGGTCTTCCCAGGGGTAATTTTAGGAAGGCTTTGTGCTATTTTTAGGTAGGTTCCCAATGGACTTCCCCACGGGATAAACAATTCCCCCGTCCCCTGGAGCAGTGGCTGCGCTCGCAAGGACCTTGTCTGCGTTTCTGACCTCGGCGGTGACTTCTCCGTGACATTCGCTGTGTGTTTTGGCCCGGGACATGAGTCACACATGAGGGGCTCCCGCCGGCTCCGTGGGCTGGCGGTGCCGTGGCGGGGCGACCTGTCTGGGCCCGGGAGAAGCCACTTTCTCTTTCCCAACACTCGCGTGTTGTGTAATAGCCGCATTTTTTTCCCCTGACTCCAGGTCTGTGAAAGGGTGCCAAGCAGAAGGGGAATGTCGATGCTCCGATAAGATGTTTACATCAGCCTAAACGTTGCTGGCGCACTTGACATATGAAGTAACCGCCGGCTGTCCCAGCCGCCGCGCCGAGGATGCTGCTGGGAGAAGCCCTGGGGTGGGAACGAGCCCCATTCACGAGCAGGGACCGCGGTGGGAAGGAGCCGCACGTGGCTCGGGCGCATGGGCCACAGCCAGAGAACACGTTCAAGGAGTAATAGTGCCGAGTGTCAGGGGCAGAAAGTGTGGTTTGTGGCTGGGGACATCGGGTTCGGGCCCTGCTGACTGGCACAGGCAGGAATTTTGCAGCGGCAAGAGGGAAATTTGCAGCAGCAGCGGCAGTGCACTCACGGTGGCCCCTGCCCTGGGGAGACAAGGGCAGGGTTAATGCCCTGGGAATATGCAGGAGCACTGGTGAGGACACGTGAGGCTTTCCCAAAGGGTCCCTGAGTGCAAAGGGTTTGTGGCATGTGACAGACAGCAGCTGGAGAAGGGGACAAGGCAATGACCACGGGGTGGGATCGTCCTGCCCGTAACCTGCCGCGTCCTTCCCGCTGGCACAGGGTGCACAGCACCGCGTACCAGGAAGGCAGCACCATGTACTGGGAAGGCAGCACCATGTACTGGGAAG